>NW_025999977.1:13268433-13366331 GCF_001458135.2 Marmota marmota marmota
AACCCTTTTTCAGCTAGCTGTGCATTGATCCAAAGGATTAGCTTACGTGGTGACCAAAATTGATGGCTCAGATGGCTGAAATTACCACAAAGACAGATATTATCTGCAAAACTCTTACTGATGCACATGTTCACAGATATACACATTTGCAATCGCAGAATGACTGAAACAGGATCTATGAACAACAACAACCAAAAGAAATAAGTGGGGAGTGTTAATGAGAATTTTGTGTTCATAAAATAGTCTTCATTTGTTCAACATTGTAGAGAAATTTTAGATCAACCTAAACTCCTCTGCTTGCTCAGTGCATCTCAGAATTACTCTCAGAGTAATTACCTCTTTTATATTACTCTGCAATTTTGTAATGTTCTTATTAATAATAATAAAAATCAATAAAGAAAATATTATAGAGAAAAAAGAAAAGACTATCTCCAATTGATTGGGAATGAAGAGGCAAGTTTTGGAATCTCGATTTATAAAAAGCATACCACGATGTCTTACATGATTAAATAATCTGCTGACCAGCATGCCCACTAATCTCTTACATCTAAATAACATATTAATTTCTCTTTTACTCCTAACTCATAAAATCCTAAGCAACCCCAAGGACTGACATTCCTTCTTTCAATGTCCAAAGCTTCAAATGGGACTGGCCACTTTACTTTTGTTCTGGGATGTGGATTTGCGGGCAGATGACAAGGTGCTAATGAGGAGCTAATGTCCGCACAGCTGGCAAACTGCCAACCTCAGGATGGGAGGATTAGAGCATTTGTCTGCATTAGCCCTGGACAAAGGAGGGAGGGGCTGGGGGAAAGCCAGCTCCAGGTTGAATAACTTGACTCACTTTGGATTTTTTTGTCCCATTCCTAAGGTAAGGGGCTATTTCAGGACAAGTATGCACTTTTCCTAGGTGGCATGGCTAGCTCTCCTGTGGATACACTTGACTGGGTTCTCATTGTGGAATAAATTAGTTAGAATAGGCAAGTTCAGAACCTGTCCCACCTCATCACCAACTCTGGACATAATCATATTAATAAGGAATCAGGTGAAATTTCTTGTCTAAGTTATACTCATTTGCCATGAATGTAAAGTCAGCTCATACAAGTGTCTAGCCAGATCACTTTTTGAATTCAAAATTTATTTTTAAAGAGAATGGCACTTTGTTTTCTAATTTTGCTATCAAAAATTCACATCATGAGTTTCTAAGCCAGGAAGCTTATTGGAGAAAACCCCCCAGAGAGATGTGAAATTTCAATAGTTTCATACTGCCTGAGCAGAATATAGCTGAGGTACTTCTACCTGGGCCACTTCCACCCAGGTCTACCTGACATTCATTTCAATAACCGTTATCCCTACTACATTTCAAAATCTCACAGATATGCCTACTAATGTCGGATTTTCACTTACATAAGGAAAACAAGTAAGGTTACTTTGAATGGAAATAAAGGTTTTGAGGGATAAAATAAATATTCTTTTTTTTTCCTGGAAATGATATTTTAAAAAGATTCACATATGAACATAAATATTAACAGGCTAAATAATAATCCTAAACTGAATTTCATGATAAATTACATTATATACAATAAGTATTTATAATATTTATTTTAGATGCACAGTCTATATAAGTTCATTGTTTCATTCATGGTATATATTTGAATTCCCTGCATGATTTGATAACTAAAAATCACAAGCCACAGATAGACACACACACCACACAGTCAATGATCCTGCTATATAACCTGCACCATGTAAACTATTGCAGCAACCTTCCTGAATTCAGCCCTGGCCTATTATTCTCTGGATCAACCATCAGACCTTTGAGAAACAAACCTGAAATCATCCAATATTCCAACCTCGTCATATCTGTTCAGGGGCCCATTTCCCCAGGATCACCTCTTTTCCAGTCTCCTCCCTACTCTCCAGTTTTCAGCTCCACTTTGGGTTCTTCACAACAGGACTAATGGTTTCTGCCTCAAGATTTTCAGAAGTGCTATTCAGTGTGCCTGGAATGGTTTTAGAGGCAGCCAAGCTGGTTCTTTTTCATCCTTCAGATCTGAGCTTAATTGTCTCTCCCATCATTCTGTCAGAAGCATATTTCTCTTTGCAGTTCTCTTGTTCAATACTGTATTTCTCCTACAACACTTAAGCACAACATTTACTTCTTTAGTTTTATTTAGTTTGCTTGTTTTCTTCCCCTCTAGAACCACATGAGTCTTCCTCACTGATGCAGCCCTAGGGCCTTGCACAGAACCTGCTCAGTAGGTACTTCATAACTATTTGTTCAATAAATGAATAAATGTGAGATATTGAGCAAGTCCTAAAATATTTCAGGTTGCAAATTTTAATGATAATGTTACCCACAGAATTTATTCTAAAGATGTTGAAGAATAGTTGAATTTTAGGCAACAGGGGAAAATGCTGCTTTGGAGTTACTTTATACATTATTAATTCCACTTTATTTCTGAATGGGCACCCAGTATTCTCCTAGGGTCTCTTTTTTTATAGCTTCTGAGAGATAATGATAAAAGTCAGTTATTTTAACTAATTACCTTTCAAAGAAAGGTAATTAACCCATGTAACCCCCACCTTATGGATGAGGAACCTATAACCTGCTGGGCACACTTAGCCAGAACGTGGAGAATAGGTTTCAACCCAGATCCTCCAGCTACAGACTGTATTCACAACCATCACAATATGCCATTGTCCGTGATTCTGAGTGCACAGTGACATAGTGGCCACTTATGACAAATGGCCCAAGGGACACAATATCTCATTCTACATATATATAGGAACAAATGAAGGCAAAAATAAATAAAAGGAGAAGGACTTATAGAATCATGGCAAAGCTATAGTTTGAGGTGGTAGGTTCACCCTCTACTCTCTTTTAAATGAATCTGAATTATAAGCTCTTTCTCACCCTTTTCCCATAGTGCATGAATAAACTGTAGTCCTGAACATCCTAGCTTCTGGCACTATATGTTTTTTGCCCTCCTGTGGTCCTGGCTCTCCTAGAACATGCACAGCTCTCCTTTCCTTATTCCTCAAAGATTCTCAAAAGCAAAATGACAAATGAAATGGGTTATATCACTAGTATTGATCATATCCAAGAACACATAAGTGGATACTAGATCAAGGAGACACGGTATGGGAACAATTGCCCATAGAGCCACATGGAAATCTCAGAAGATAGCTGATACCAGTGGAGGAAATGGCCTTAACAAGCAAACAATTAACTGAAGAAACTTTCAACAGATATTTGGAGGTCAAAGAGTCCTTGTGATAAATCAACACTTCGTTCCTTGAAGACAAAGGCAGGTGTGATTCTACATGAAGACTGCAAAATATTCACCAGACTACCAGTCAACAGCTGAAGGGCATGAATGGAGTCAGCAAACATTTTGTAAAGACACAGATAGACTGGCTCCATAATGATGCTGAAAACTGGCAGGGAAAAAGGGTACAGGAAAGTAGCGAGACCTCAAGGAAAATATTTTTTCAAGTAAGTGCTGGCTTTACTGGTTTTGCTTTCATGATGTAGGCACAGAATCTGATGAACAACGAATTTAGGCTGAAAAACTAACTATCTGGGAGAGAGTGGGTAACAGTTGATAGTTAGTACCATTTGATGCATAATTTCATATACCATTTACATTGAAATAATATTAATCCACCCTTGACTACAACCTTTTTACTAGGAGTTGGCAAATTTTTTCTTAAAAGACCAAATAGTAAAGATTTTAGGCCTGCCATTGTGGTACAAAATCAGCTAAATGAAATAAAACAGATCAAAATAAATGGCCAAAATAAATACAGAAATGAATAGGCATGGCTATCAATTATACTGTATTTTTTGATGCTGAAAATTGAACGTCATAATCGTTTTCATGTGTCATGAAATATTATTGTCCTTTAGATTTTGTACAATCATTTAAAAATATTTAAAAAAAAAAGACTTAGCTCTTAGGTTATACAAAACAGACAGACAAAGGACCTGCTGATTTTCCCTAGAGGTCATAGTTTGCCAACTTTGACTTTACTATTACAGGGAAAATAAGCTCATACAGACAAAACAAACTCTAAGATGAACTTTGAAAAGGAAATAAGTGTCTTGGAATGTCAGACTTTTTCAAATGTAGAAATTATACTCCTTAAATGTGTACATCATTTAAAAGCTTTTTATTCAAGTATACTTGCTGAGAAACATACAGCTTGATGAGTTTTCGCAAATGCAACACAATCATGTAACCAGCAGCCAAATCAAGAAGCAGAAGATTCACAGCCTCCAGAGTCACCTTTCCTTCTCTAAACACGTTCATTGCCACCACCCTCATTCCAAAGTAACCCCTACTCTAAGTACACAGATTGTTTTTGTTTTTCATAATGGTAGCTAACTTTTAAAAAAAATAAACAAAAAAATGTTGGAGATTAAAATAGGGTTATATGACAAAACAAAGTTAGCTCTGTAACTGAAATTTATATATGTGAAATCACATAATCATGGAGTCCAGAAAGAGAAGAGATTTCAGAGAATATCCATATTCACACCCTCATGTTATACCAGATTCCTAGAGTAACACAACTAATATATTTATAATTCAATTGTCTACCCAAATACTAGTTAAATAAGTAGTATACATGTTTAGGTGGTCAAAAACCTATACATTGCTAACATTTACATCAATGAGTAAAAATTCTAGTTATGCTATTATTGTTAAAGCTAATTTCTCATTTTCATTATGTAAATGACAGAGCTTTTATTTTTTAATTTTTTTAAAACACATTAACATCTAAGACTACCTAATACCTTCCACTATGGTACTGCTAATAAAGAAAGATATTCAACTCATGAATGATTAGCCTTCAAAAGAAGGTACGAATTGAAACCAATGATCTTATTAAGTCTTTTCTTTTGCTATATATACACTAAGATCTATGCAAGTTTTAACTGTAATATCAACTAAATATAAAATAACACTTTGCTAATTTTATTGAAATTTCAACAAAAAAAAATATGCTTTTTTTTTTTTTTTTTTTAAGCACTATACCAAGATTAGACATTTTAACAATCTGGTAACAGTGCAGAAATTTAAAAACTGTGCTGCATTTCCAAACTCAGATATAAATACAGGAGCAAAGTTATATAAAAGGTAAGCTGGCAGCTATGGAATAGTTTTCTAATGCTACTTCATACAGTCTCCTATGCAATATCTTTTTTCTCTACGCTGCTCACCCACCTCATGAATAATTTCACCAGAAAGATATTTTACATTAACAGTATCTTCATGATTATTTTATAGAACAAAATTAAAATGTATTATTATTTAAGTGTAAATAGCAATATGTAATTTGTCCTGAAATAACTCATTAATATGCCTAGGTATAAAAACAGACTAATTCTAAAGATTTAAATGGAACTGGATAATTCTGCACAGTGCTGTTCTGGTCTCTGCTTTGCTGTCAGCCTGCTTTGTGACCTTGACCATGTCAAATTACCTTAAACTTCAGCCTCCTCATCTAAAATGAGATAGTGTGAATTTTCTCTCCAGTTCTAAACATAGTTAAAATTTATTCTAAGAACATGAAGTAATTAATGTCCTAGCCAAAAAAAAAAAATTCTTCCTTGAAATGCCTGAATATAATAAAGAATTAAAGCTTAAAAACAATTTTCCTGAAATGTTATGAATTTCTCTAATAGTTCAGAGGCTAAATGTTAAAACATTTCACCATTAAGAAAGGGATATTTTAAGTAGGAAGAATATACTCTCCAAACAAGCAGCAAAGTTTACAACTGCTGGCTAAAAACTTCACCAACTCTCCATCTCTCAAAAGTGAAATTTCTGTGGCTGGCCCATACTGATGGGTATAAATTCAACCCAATTGAAAGCACTGTAACAATGTGGGCAGTCTCAGACTATTACTTTCAATGGGATTGAGTCCCTGAGGATGGCAATGACTGAGTCCCACTGAAAGTAATGGAGTAAGCAATCACATGCCATTACTTTCAAGGAGACACAGCCCCTCCTACTCATAATAACATGGAAATCTAAATCTGCACTGACTCATCGGCCTGAAGAATGAAAATATAAAAGGATTTCAAAGCTGCAAATGTGTCCCTTGAGACCAAAACAAAAAAATAAAACAAAACCCTTTGTCTCCCTGGTACCTGTAACTGATCAAAGTTGCAACACGTTTCTTGGAAGCAGAAAAATCCAAGAATTCAAGCTAAGGCAGCACGGCCCTAAGAATAGGTCCTTGTTCTCCTCACATTTTCTTCTGAGCAACTGTTTTGGAGGTTAACTGCTGTACGTATAATGATATGCCTGTCTCTGCCTTTTCCATTCCCATTTTTAAGCACTGATAACCTGGAGAAGAACATTTGTCTGCCCTAGGAACCACAATTGGTTAAATTCATTATAAATGAGCTTCCCTCTCCTGTCTTAAGATGTGTCTGTTGACTTCCCTAATAGATGGAAAAATCCAATCTTGACTTTTTTCCACACTGACATGTAGGTAAAATTTCAAGAAAACCTGTGTCTTAGACATGATTTTTCCAAATTTTCTTAACTTCCCTTCCTTTTCCTGGAAACTACTTTTGAGCAATAAGATGTTTGCTTATCTACTTTTCCAAACCTGCCTTCAATCCTGATATCTCAACCGCTGCAAACAAAATGTTCAAGAGATAGAAGCTACTGTAGAATAAGTGTAACTGAGGTTGCTTTGGTTGAAAGAATGATTAAGAGAATCACAATTAAACACTTGTAAACACATATTCAAAGGTACAGTAGCACATGTTTAACAGCTAGCCCTCAGGGAGGGGGGAAAATGTCAGGATTGTAGTATTTGCCAGTTTTTAGGATATAAATACTCCCACCATGACTGATTTCAACTTACCAATAAGATGATACTAAATGTAGAATAAAGAAAGTTATATACAGTAGCACATACTGATATGTATAGTATTTTCACCATTAGGATCTAATAGATACAAATGACTTCAAGGCCATAAATAATAATAAAAGTTCATAAAGTAATTTTGAGAACCTATTACATTTTGGTTTAATGTAGGTATAGTAATTTAATTTTTTTAATAATGACTATTTTTAACACTGGGTTCACAAAATTCTTGACAATTTCATATTTTTGTTTGTTTTGGTCATCCTCAGGATTGAATCCAGGGGCACTCTAGGGACACTGGGCTAGAACCCCAGCCTCTTTTACTTTTTATTTTGACACAGGGTCTTGCTAAATCATCCACATTCAAATCTGTCATCTTCCTGCCTGTGTACTTGTCATCTAGCCCCCGCTCTCACAGTTGGTTCTTGTGAGCCAGTGCTGGTAGGCCCCACTGGGTGTTTTTCTCTTCGACAGTCCAGTTCACATTATGTCAAGGATCACAAGGAATTTTCAAAATAGAGAAGACTTTCCCAGACAGTTCTTAGACCTGTAGGATTGGGTCTAAGAAACTGATTTAAGTGGATCCACAATTTTCAAGAGTCATATGCAACCTCCTGGTTACATGACTCATCTCTGCCTGATGCAAATGAATTTAAAGATTTTTATTTTGAAATTTTAATGCAAAAGAGACAAATTTATCTCAGCTTCCCTTGGTTACTTATGTGCTCTTGGTTTGTTTTAACTTTTTTGTGCCTTTGTTACTTTGCTTATAAAATGAAGCTAATATTATACTAGTATACTGCTGACATTATGGGGGCTATAACCTGAGTTGTCCTCAAATCCTTAAATTTCCAAATACCACTATAGTATATAATTTCCCTCATGAAATGCAATAATGTAAGAGAAAAAAAATTAGCAGCTCCCTCATACCTCTAAATAAGCTGATAAATACAGGCTTAAAGTCATTTATGAAGCTATTTAAATAAATTCTAACATTTGTAAGTTTTTCTGAAATTTCCCCTTTATGTGAAGATCAGCTTTGGGCTTTTAGAAACTGCCTCATGAGTCACCTTTTCTTCTTTCTTTTTAGTGCATACAGAGGGTTTGTCTGTCAGATTTCAGCCACAGACATATGCAACACTTCAAACTGAAATTACCCACAACTTCTAATTTTCTAGGTAATAATCATCCTTTTCTTAGACTTCTTTACTTCTACCACCAGCACCCAACTTTCTATGATGAATTAAAAAAATACAAAAATTTGGGTGAGGAGAACAAAGAGTCATGTTACAGTGGAGATGTCACAGGATGACCCCTACGCATTCACTGTCTGAATAATGAATCCTGAAGACAGCATCCCAGAACAATGCAGACCCCCTTTTCAGTATAATTAAAAGTCCTCTGTATAGCCACCCTTTAGGGTGACTCATGAGGAGTGCGAAGTGAGAATGACTCATTTACAAATACCATAGTTCCACTTACTGGAGCTACCTGCCTGACTTATTAAATCACATAGTGTTTGTGAAGTCCTGGAAACAATGTTTAGGACTTAAAAATACCAAGTGCCTCTCCTTCAGTTCCTCATCTGACACCATAATGATTAAAATGGCCCCAGAAGAAGACAAAACAAGGAAGGAAATCTCTAGTCTGCTTGCCATGCTAAGTGTAGACTCCTTACATTCCAGGATGCTAGCATGTCTGCCACTCCTAATATTGACAGCTCTAGAGAAAAGAGTTGAAAATTTTTCTACTCAGGTACTTTCTGAATTTTTCATCTCCATTAACTAATTTCTACCTACTTGGAACTCTGCCTTTGCTTTTGCTAGATGGTTCCTGTAATCCATTCCCTCAAACAGGTGGTGATAGGGGGTGTTCCTTTTAGCAGCAATTATTGACACTGTTTGCTTCTACTTCCTGCCTTCCTTCATTGTGTCCTTCTGTAGCTCGGCTACATGGACCACCAGAACTCTCAGTGCTCTTCGACCTCCATCCCACTGGATCCTTGGAAATTCTAGATCATTAATGAACACAGTACCTTAAACTTTCCTTGAATAGCAATTTCCTCACAATGTTCTTATGCTAATCAAATTATCACTCACTCTATCAAGAACACATAGTTCTACAAACCCCCTAAAAACGTAAAAGTCAGGTCTCAAAAGGGGTCAGCCCTAGAAGGAAATGAAAATGAAATATTTAAAATGAAAATATTTTATCAATTTAGAGTGTCAATGTTCCACTTCAACACTGGGATGCTTTGCTGTTTTTCATAGGATACCAGTGTTCTGTAGCATACAGAGCAAACCATAACTTACCTTCTAAAAGATATGTCCTGTTCTCAGGATGAACACTCCCAAGATTCTCAATTAATGAAAAGTATAAGATTAGACTTCATGTACATTTTCGAAAGTACATGTTTTCCATTTTTCTGAGATATATGTCTATAGTTACTTAATAAATGCTTATTGGTTTACAATATTAAAACACTTGGCAACATGTAGAGTGTACTTAAATAGAGGGATTTGTCCTAATACAGATAATTTTAGAATCTTTCAGCCCATTTATCACAAATCAGGAATTCCATAAAGATTTAAAATCTCACTAATGTAAAAGAAATGCTTCAAAATAAAAAGAAAGCTTTTAACAAATTATTGTTGCAACAACATCTTATTCAGAACAGAGGCCATTCAGTTACTAGTCTAGAAAAAAACATCTGGGGTAGGAGTGGAAAGGGAGACATTGCTAGAGTTTAAACCCAGGGCCTCATACATGCTAAGCAAGTGCTCTACCATTGAGCTGCACCTATAGCCTCTGTTTTCAACATATCTGATCTCAGTCTTTCCTCTAGCCTCCAAAAATAATTTCCTTTTGGTCACATTATTCTTGCCAGCATTATCTTGAACATACTCTCTGGCATGATTCTATCCTTAGACTCATGTGTTTCAAAGAAGCCCGATGAATACAGCTGAGTAATGGGGAATAATTTAAACATGTGCAAGTTGTTACGAAGAAATGAAGAGAAAATTGTGTTAAAACAAAATAGCCACAATAATTTATTTTTTTAAATGGTTTTCAATGTATATAAACTTTTCTGAAAATATTTCAATCCCACTGTACCAAATTTTGAGAAGGTCACCATTGCTTGTGAAAACTCTTGAATTAGAGCAACTATTCCATGTAGCACATAAAGTTACAGAAATATGCTGTTTGGGGAGCATTGTGAACATTTTTAGGAATTGTTTTGGCTATGTCTGCTGCAAGCAATGGCACCCATAGAGGCACTTTGCATCCCTTCTATATTCACCATACAACCCTAGAATTTTGCCCACTTGTCATCTCAGGACTACAGACAATTTTCAACTAGCCAGGTTTAAACAAGTTTGATACAACATTTATTTTTCTAGAAAAGTCTTCCTTTTTATTATTATTATTATTTGCTTCCATCTACACCAGCCTCAATTTTTTTCCTAGTCCACATAAACTACTAAATTTTAAGAGTTATCAATGAAGAGAAGTTAGTAATTTCCTACAGTGTTCCAAACAGCACAACCAAAAGGAAATGATATCAATTTAAATAGTTGAAGTTTTTATATCTATTTTTAATGTTATTTTATCTTATCAACACTGGTCATGAAATGAAAACCTATTCCATAAATACATCCATTTGACATCTATGAATTTGAGGATAAAGAACAGAATACCAAACATGGAGCAAGAAAGAATGAGAGAGAGATTGACAGATTGGTTACAATGATATTCCTCTTCATTACAAGTAAAACAAAAACACAAGGAAAATTGACAGTAAAATCTTAGTGTAGTAGGGTTATTAATTACAAAGAGTTAGTGACCAAAAGGGCAGATTTGGTTCATCTAAAATATAATACCCAAATATAACTTTTTTGTCCCCTCAGATGAATGGCAATATTATAGTAAACCAAGTTAACACTGGGTAGAGATATTCCCAAGAGTTTGGTTGAATGATGAAAGGTTGCTGGCTGAAATACAAAAAAAAAAAAATGGCAAACTGTACTTGTCCTGTAGAAACCCTATTTGGTTTTCTGGAAAATGTATAACCTCCAACCGGCACTAGAAGTTCTGAGTTGATTTCATGTGCCCAGTATTTTCTAATAATGTATGTTTTGTTGTGTGAAGCCCCACTTTCTTTTAGAAGATTCTGGAATGGGAAAACCTCAGGTCACATGGTAGTTTATCACAAGGACATACTGAGTCATCTGCTGTGCCACTACTAGAATTGGTTAGTCATCTTGAAGTAAATTGAGGAGATCTCACTCTGATATAAAGTGGCAACTACATCCTTTGAGACATGATTATCATTCTTTTATCATGAATTTAATTTCAAAGATTATACAAATTTAATATTTTCCAAATGGAAACAGGGTATTGAAGCTATAAAACAATTTTTCACATGAAATTCATTTAAAAAAAAAAAAACTAACTCTTGAATGTGTTTGGGTATCATTCTCAGCTTTGGTAAACTATCTTACCTTTGAAAATTCAGTATTTTTTCACTGGATATTCCTGAAAACTTAAATAATCATAAGGTTTTTTTCATGGTTTGCATATTTTAAGACAAAAAAAAAACAGTAAATAAATCATTCATACATTAAGAATGATTACCAGCATGTAAAGTGTAATGTGGAATTACCTTAGATATATTACCCAGAATGCTTTTCAGCACGGCAGCTAATTACCAGCAGAAAGGTCATGCAAAAAATAATGTGATTAGAAGAGGTTGAAGAAAAAAAATAGCCACATATTTGGACATAGACCAAATTCCCTTTTTGCCACTGTAACTGAAAACCATTGCTTCAATATTTAATGAAACGCTTATGCTGCAGCACCTGGTCACATTGTCAGCACTGCCTAACCACTGCCTCCCCCGTGGGTCATTACTGCAGCCATCTGAAAGGGGGCAAACTGTTCATCGAGGACAATAATGCCAGTCTTTAAGAATCTACAGCTACAAAACAGCAGGAGACAGAGTTACTTTGGCTTTGATCTTGGGAAAAATGGCTGGGGGCAAAATGCTGTTTCCTACCATCAGAGACTATACAGTTAGCAATAATTCTGTAAGTCAAAGCCATTCACGGGACTCAACTTGGCTGCCCTGCTTTGCTTTCTCTCTCCCCTTGTAGAAAGCTAGCAGCTCCTGGTGAGAGATCCTTGTCAACAGGAAAACACTAGTTCATGCTACCCTGCTAATGATCCAATGCATCAATACCTCAAACAATCACAACAAGCAGATGTCCTAAGTTAATATAGACTTCCCTGGGATTTTCCTGGTGAAACATGGCTTTAAAAGGCATTAGTCTTTTGTCCTCGCTAGAGAACGGCTAAATCCTGGCACCAATTCCTTGGGTATGTGAACCTCAGCCTAATGGAATTTAATTACTTTAGTGGTATTAATCATCTGTACAGTAGAGCAAAGAGTATTTTATTACCACTTTTAAGGGTTATCGGCACATTTATTTCAAACGAACTGTCAAACTGCATTACGTGTAAGGCATGCCAGGTTTGAATTCTGCAGCTCAGGTGAAAATAAATTTACAGTTTAAAACTCTTCCCCCATCATCAACATCCCACCCATTAACAGTGGCAGCGCATATGTAAGACTCTCAAAATTAAAAGAAATTAAGTGTTGAATTAGCTATTCATTTTTTACTCTCTGGTTTTATTCCTTATCCCAACCATTTTGACTACTCATTTGCAAAGGTTGCTTTATACCAAGGACCCCAGGAACACCAATTGGCATCAAATAGGCTGTGACACCATTACAGGCTTAGTTACAGAAAAGTGAGGCTAATCTTGTCCATTATCAGGCAACAAGCACCAGCTCAATAATATAAGCTTCCTCCAATTCACGCCATGAAGCAAATGCTCTTGTTTTTGTTCATATTCAGGGAAAATGAATGTGTGTTTCTCTCCTCTCCTCTCGGTTGTTTTTAGCCCTATCCGAATTGTTCTATAAAGAACTCTAAGAAACTCTTGCATCATTTATAAAGCTTTCCTCCTGTGCTAAATAGATCCAACAGTGGATTGCAAGACGCCAAACTCAGGTTAATTCTGTAGACTTCAGTAAACTTTGTTGTCATAAGCCATTTCACAGAACTCAGAGGCAGCAAACTCAAGAGGAGAAATGGAAAAGATGCAGATCTAGGGTTCTAATACAAATGTGGTAGGAGAGGCTCCTAGGGCTCTGGAATCTAATTGTCTTAATCTCTCAAGTGTTAGTTATGATACTCTAGGTAAATTCCTTAATCCCCTAAATTTCTCCATCTGTAAAATGGGACTAAAACATAGGCTTATTTTAATGTTAAAGACAGTACTCCACATACAAATAAAACAATCTTAGCACCACACCTGTCATATACTCAGCTTTGCTATGTTGCCACTATGATTATAGGGAGGACATAGTGGTGCTTGAAAAGCCATGTATTCCACTTTGTCACCTGGTTGAATGTCAGCGTTAAATAGGAATCCTCATGAACTCCAGTGACTTCTGAGAAGTCTTCATTTTTTTTTCTTTCCTCACCCTACTTCTCCCCCCCTGAAGTCCATATAGTCACCGACCTGTTCCCCACCCACCTGTTTAAGGCATTTTCCACTCAGCTCATTTCAGAGACATTCTGCAGTGAGAAGCAAATGAGAGCAATTTGTGACATGAGACACTGCATGTACACAAGACACATAATTAGTGTCAAAATGGATGCACTTGCTTTTTAAAGTCTATTTGTCCTGTGATTTCAAATGAATCAAGCTGCTGTATCTCCCTCAACAGCTTCATACTACTCCATAATGAATTAAATGGCTCCTTTGGAAAAAAAAAAAGTGCAAGCATTATGAATAAAATGCTTTTTCAAATGTTGGGATAAGAAGGACTTAAAAAGACTCTTCTGTCTAGTACCCCTTCTTTTAAAGATCTTCTCCAAACTCAGAATCTTTGAAAGAAAAGCATTCTCCAAGGGAGGAAAAAAAAAACATTTTTTTTCATCTATCCAAACGTTATAATTACCGGTTGTGAGTAGAAAAAAGCTACAGTATTCAGCAAAGACAGAATAGGACCCTGAATTTCCCTACCCCTGCTTAGTACTCTGACGTCCTAAACATGCAATCAAGGCCCCAAATCCTTTTCAAAGTGACATTTTATAAGAGAGGAAAGAATGTTCCTCAAAGCTCTAAAATGTTCACATTCCACCATTCAGTTCCTCTATTTCCACTCTATTTCTGCCCCTCTCTTCCCTGTGAATCTCTGTTTGGTATTAAGATAATATATTCTCTAAGTCGATTCCTTTAACTCAACCTTGCAAATAAGATTGGTTCTCCAAACTTCCCAAACTTGGGTCTTTATTCACCTCTTTTGGAAAAAGAAATAAGTCAAAAAAAAAAAAAATCTCTGAATCTGACTGACAGTAATCTGTGGAAAAGGCAGAAAATCACTTGAACTTTCAGAAGATCAGAGATACAGATGGTTAAAGACGAAAGTGTTAATTAGTTACTTAATTGGAAGTAGTCAGAGAAAGAAAACAACCCACACTGGTCCAGCTACAAATATATATATTCAAATTATATACAAAGTCCAGTTTCTAGTGATGGTATATACTTATTTCAGAAGGAAGTTAAAATTACAGCTTATGATGATGAGACAAATTATGAGACAAATCTCTTCCTATTTGAACAAGCAGAAATAAAGGCAAAGAATTATCAGATCCTATGCAATGGTCCATAGGAATCAAGTTTGTCTTATCATTGTCATTTGCACTCTACAAATTAATGCCATTGGGAAGTCTGTAAACTAGGCTCATAGTAGAAGTCCTACTATTGTATCCCAGTTCCTTTTTATTTTTCCAACTATAAGCTTTGTTTCTTCATTTGTGAAATGATGATAGTGTTAATCATCTTACAAAGCACATAAGGATAAATGAGATCAAGTTTATATGCCACGTTAAACTACATACATCCAACATGTTACAAAATGGCTACTATATTAAAAGAAAAATAAGATAATTTCATTGCTCTTTCTTAAAAGAAGCCTCAGGCTTTGCAATAGTGAGCTCTAGCCATTATTCCTAGGTAATAGGCACAAAGTATGCTTGTTAGAGAAAAAGTCTATCAGATCATCTACATTCTCTAAGCATAAAATTCCTTTGGGACAATAAGTTTGTTCTTTTATACTGTGAAAAACACACAGGCAATTTGTTTTGTTAATTAGGAAAAAAAGACCAAAAACCTTATTTTATATTTTTGTGTCATCAAAGAAGGGCCTAAACTTGCAATAAATGTATATGCTGAGCAGGGACAGAGGCCCAAGACAAGTTGAGAACTCGAAGAACAAACCACTAACCTAGAAGTTGTGCATCACTGATGCTCCCATTCAGCTCTTTTTAAACAGCACCCCTTTTTGGATAAATCCAGATTACTTCTTTTAAGTATATCATTCCACCTCTCAGTTAACAGTTTTTTAATTTTCATTACATATCAGCATCAATCACCCAATTGCCAAAATGTCCTTTATTGTGGTATTTTGAAGAAAAGTAACTTCCGACTTAATTTGTTTTCAAGAAATAAATTTTGATTCCATGAAGTCATCCCCAACTTCTTCACTTCCCCCGATTCCTCTGATATGTTCATTCTCTGCTTGATAAGTCTTTAAGGTGCATTGACTGAAATTAGACCTAGTATTATAGATGAAAGTATATCATTATTTGATATATCATCAACTTAATATTTCCATATTATTTTCTCCCTTTTTTAAGGCACCCTGGAGTCCTATTTGCCCTGCTAACCGCTTCTGTGTGATGGGGAGACTTCGATGAGCTCTCTGTGATGACTCCTAATACATTTAAATAGCACACACTGTTTTAATCATATCTGTTTACAGATATCACATTTTTCATGAACCAAACTATTCTTTTGCTAACTTTCTTTTTATGCAAAATGTTCTAGGTCAGATAATACAGGTATTTAAAGATATAATGATAAAACGTAATGTTAGCTCAGTGGAAAAAAATTGTTTCAAACATAATGTTAATCATTTCCACATATACATGAGAACTGCATGAAAAGATTTTCATGAGTGAATATTGAAATAATTTAACACTTATGAAAGAGATTTATGTGCCTATCTTGTTTTTCATAAATGTCTGTGCCATTTTACTAATTAACCAAAGATATCTGTGTTTAGACAAATTTTGTCTCCATCAAAGCCTATGCCCTTTCTACATTACTTTTCCTGCAGTAAAAGTGAAATACTAAGATCTACCCACTAATCATCCTCTAGGTAACAGATTGCAATATTGTGAACACAAAAATATGAGATGGGAAGAAGAGGAACTTTTGGCGCCTATCCGGGTGTGTCACCTGTATGTGCTGTGCTCCTGAATATATACTGCTCCCTCTCTCTGCCTCAGTTATCCTGTTCAGATAATGCAAATAGCAAATTTAAGTACAAGATGTCACATATTTTTGTTTTATTTTTTTTCTAATTGTTCTCTCAGATTACATATAAGTGGACCTAATCACATACTTTCCTCAAATTATGACTGGTAGGAACTGTACCTATGCTATAGGTCTAGGCTTAAGGTTTATGGCTGAAATTTATTGCTACAACATTTCAGGATCTTTCTGACCAGTCTCAGTTTTCAAAGCATATTCTTAACTGCAAAATTAAAAGGTGGTATTTTTCTCAATAGCCATAGTTTTCATGATCTCAAAGTCTGTCCTTTCCAACTTGGTCAAGATTTATTTGAAGAGAAATAACATTGTCAACTATTTAAGGCAACAGTCTAAGGTCATCTTAGCTTTGCCCTGACATATGCTTATCACTCACTTCCAGATGAAATGTGCTCAGGATATAAAAAGCATACGTTCATATTATTGTTCTTAGGAAAAATAAAGTATAACTAGTGAAATAAACATATATCATACACATGACATATTTACAACTACTAACATGTAATGTACTAAATATGAGTTTATTGCATGCCTGCATCAAATAGTTACTCTGTTCCCCTTGAATAACTCCCATTTTATATTAATGTAATTTCTGGTAGAAAGCGATGGTGACTTATTTTTTATATAGAAAGAAAAACAGAAAGGAGATGAGATACATGACTTGAAATAGGAATAGCACACTATAGATACCTTGCAAATACTGCTGACTCATTCATTTATTTTACTCTATAGCTTCCTATGAAGTATTTGTTATGGACTAAGCACTAGTCTATGAGCTGGAACTACCAGAGTAAACAAAACAGGAGAAAAGCCTCTTCCCTCATAGCGCTTGCAAATAAACAAGAAATATGAATTAGCTTGAACTCTGTGCACTAGCATTTTTTGTTAGACAAAATGACCGTTATGCACAATTTCATGTGGTTTAGCCTAAATAATGTCAGAAAAAAAGTGACCCAGAGAACAAAAACGCTGGGGGAAAAGAGAGAGTGAGTGTATGTAGGCTATTACTATTTAAAATAGAGTAGTCAGGGAAAGAGGATACATCAGGGAGCAAGGAGATGTGGCTATCTCTGGGAAGAGCACTCAGCATACTGAAGCAGGACTGGGTTTATTACTGAGACCCAGCCTAGGCACCAGTGAGGCTACAGTGGGGTGGTCAAGAGGATAAGCCAGCAAGGCAGAGGCGGTGGCAGCATCAAATAGGGTCATGTGGCCACAGTGAGGAATCTGACTTTGCTCCAATGAGATTGAAAATTTCCGGAGGGTTTCAAGCAGAGAAATAACATGATACAGTTTACTTTTTTTTTTTAATATTTTTTAGTTGTAGATGGACACAATACCTTTATTTATTTTTTATGTGGTGCCGAGGCTCGAACCCAGTGCCTCATGCATGCTAGGCAAGCACTCTACCAGGAAGCCACAACCCCAGCCCACAGTTTACTTTTTAATCAGACTCTCCTGGTAACTAAGCTGAGAAAAGCATATGGGAGGGTGGAGAAAAGGACAGAGGCAGGGAGACAAATTGGGAAGTTCTTACAACAATCCAGACAAGGAGCAAGTTTGAGCCAGGTGGGCAGCAGTAAGGCAGCAAGAAGCAATCATATGGAGTCTATAAACTGGTGGGAGAGATAGCAGGTGTTGCTATGGATTCCTTTCAGGCCTAGAAAGAATGGGGAATTGGGGGTGAGTCAAGACAACCACCGTGTTGAAACTAAGCAAATGGAAGGATGGAGTTGATTTTAACAAAAGTGTAGAAGATTTCAGGTAGGCAGAGTGGGAAAATCTGAATTTCAGTTTGGAACATGATACATTAATGGGAGTTATTAGGTAATCAAGTGGGAACATCAAGTAAACAGATAAACAGGTCTGTATTCAGACTAGTGGCAAGGATGGAGCCATCATTTTAGAGTATCAGCTTTGCAGTGATGTTTTCATCCATGAATTCACAGCATGGTGTTGCCTAGGGAGCCATTGCAGATAAAGCTAAGAGCTGACCTGGGGATGGGTGGTCCCATGCTTAGAGGGCAGGAGATGATGGGCTAGCAAATGGCTAGTGAGAAGGGGGAAAATGAAAGGGACAGAGCTGCTGCTGGACATCCCAGTGCAGAAAGTGCTTCAACAAGCAGGGGGCTGGTTAACTATGTCAGACTCTGCACAGGGTCCATGTAAAAAGCCTGAGAATTATTCACTGGGTTTAGAAACATGGAGCTTGTGGTGACAATGAAAACAATCGTTTTAGCAGGAAAGTGGGAACAAACACCCGACTGATATGAGTTCCAGAGAGAGTATTGGGAGAAAATGACCAGAGATAACTTTTATTTTAGTATTCCCATGTAAACAAAGAAATGGGGTAGTGGGTAATCAGGTATTGGCAGGTCAGAAAATATTTTTAATAACAAATAATATGATAGAATATTTATTTTGTTTATGAACTAACTGATCCCATAGAGAAGGAACAAGTGATGGTACTGGGAAGAGAAAAGAAAATTGCCAAAAGAAAACTCCTAGAATACAAAAAAAGATGGAAGGAGGGAGGGAAGGCAAAATGTGTAGATATCATCTTAAAAATATACGAGTGACTGAACTCAGGAAATATATTGAGACTTCCAGGTTGTAGGGAGTGTCCAGTTGTGATTAGCATTAAAGCAGGATTACAAGCCTGGGTGTAAGTTTTTCTCCAAAGGCACTCAGCTTTGGAGGTACAGGAGTGGAGGATTAATCTACCTGAGGTGGGAACAGGACCAGGTAAGATGGAAAGAGTGGGGTAATGGGGCTTAATTATTATAATCAAGGAGCACTGAATCTAATTATAATAGGGGTAGTGAGGAAGCAAGGGGAAGAAATGACAAAGTGAAAATTTATCTTTGGGAAAAGTTGAGATATAAAAAGGGATGGGGAGCTAGAAAGCTTAAAAAATGATGAGCAGAGAACAGTGAGCTTGAAATTGAGGTAATAAACTGAGTAGGGTTATTGTATTACTAATTTGTAGGGTAGCAACTCTCAGAATCACTTGGAAGGCTTACTAAAGGGATCTCTGGGCTTCATACTGGCAGTTTCTGATTCAAGAGTTTTAGGGCTGAGTCCGAAAATTTACAAATATAGTAAGTTTCAGAAGATGTCACGTCTGTGGATCTAGAGACCACAGTTTAAAAACTATTAGTCTGAAATATGACAATGGGTATAGAGGTGTGATAAACAAGATTCTGTGGGAGAGAATGTCGAGGAAATTTGAGGCAGGGGAATTGGAAGACACATGGACAGAATTACTCAGTCCACTCAGAGATTTCATTCAGCCACCAATAGTGAGATTAGTGTGTGTAATGGCTTTATAATAAGAAGAAAGTCAGGCATCGTGGCACACACCTGTGATCTCAGATACTAGGGAGACTGAGGCAGGAAGATTACAAGTTTGTGGTCAGCCTTGGCAGCTTAGTGAGAACTTGTGAGAAGTCAGGGTATAGCTCAGCAGCAGAGTGTTTGCCTTGTATGCGTGGCACCCTGGACTCAATCCCCAGTATCTCAGAAAAGAAAAAAAACACACCCACACACAGTGGATGGACATGGGATGTAGTTCAGTGGTACAGTGCTTGTGTAGCATGCATGAGGCTCTGGGTTCAATCACCAGCACTGAAAAAACAAAATAAATATAATAAGAAGAGAGATGTGAACATACATGTGTCCATTCTCTCACCGCATGATAACATTTGCCATGTTACATCAGGCCCTCACCAAATTGGGCCATTCAATATCAGAAATCCCAGCTTCTAGAACCATGAGAAATAAATTTCTTTTCTTCATAAATTATGTAGACATTCTGTTAAAGCAACATATAGCAGACTAAAATAAGACAGAACAATCTTCAAACACACAATATTATACATATAATTTCAGGGAGTATAAGCAACCTAGGAAGCATAGCCACATTAAGTATCCTAAATCTAACAAAAAAAAAATGAATTGTAGAAAAAATATTTTGCATCTTTTCTTTGTCTGTACCACATACCATCCTTTCTATGAAAAGTAAACTTTTGTTAAAGAAAAAAGTCATATATATTCTCTAAGCATAAAAAATGTTATGAATATTTCTTTGGCGATCAAAATTAAATCAACAAAAATCACACCGATCATCTGTTTCCGTGGATCCTAGGCACAGTGCAGAATCAAAGAGAGATAAGGTTATGGTTGTAGACCTTAAGAGTTTTATAATACGAAAGGAAATAAAAGGCAAACACACATGAAATTTACCTAAAAATATATAGGGCTAAGTAAAGATTTCAGAAGGCAAAAAGAGAGATGTCACAACAATGATAATAAATCTGTTGTCAAAATAAGAACTCAAATATTAAGAGCAACCAAGGCAATGGCCCTTCATGTCAGAATCGTGAAAAAGAGGCTTCCTCAAAAGAATGAGCCTGCAGTTGAGCTTTGTAGAAGGAGGCGAAACAAATGAAATCAACATGCAAAAAGGATTTCTTGGAGACAAGGATGGCAGGCTACCTGTTGGTGGGAAATCTGACATGTTTGGCAAGTTCTCCATCAACGTTCGCCATACCTGTCATTAGAGAGTGAAATGGGCCAAAAACATTCACAATCTCAGCAAAGCATATGAGCAGATTCAAATTAATTCACAGCTAAAGTACTAGAGCAGCCATCTCCCCAGGAAAGTTGCTTTCCTGGTACCCTGTCTTGCCTGAGGAATATTCAACCACTGGCCTTGTTCACAACATGCACTGTTACTGTTCTTATTGTTCTGCATCTATGAGGCACTTTACAGTTTCCAGAGGTGCTTTTTGCTATTAGTAGCACTTGTAGTGACCTTTTATGAACCAACTTCAGAAAGATAAACAGAATGAAGAAAATGGATGAAATTATTTGACCTATGAAAAAATCTCTGGGTGATTTAAAAAGTAAATTGAGAATTTACACAGATTGGCATGATTAGCATCCAAAGAATAGTACAACAAGTACCTTTTCCCCTTATAATATCTATTAGGTCGAGTTTCATGAATTAAAGATACAAGAATTGTAATTTGCTTCTGGACAATTTAAAAGGGATAAAAGTCTCATCTCCTGAATTTCGTAAGCTGTTAAGACACATGTATTTTGCATTTTTTAAATTTCTTTGACCAAATTATCCAAATTAATAAAGCTGTCAAAATTAGAAATAAATATTTGATTAATATGTTTTCTGGTTAACTTTATATAGTAAACCAAACATAATTTGATATTTTAAAAAATAATTTGCAACTCAGAAAGCCTTCTGATCGTTGTTAATTTGAGCCAAGAGGAAATCAGAAGACAGCTGAACTTGAACTGACTTCAGTGCTCAAATGAGGAAAAGGTCAGTTTTAAAAACAGATCCATATAATTAATGGTTCTGGCAAGTTGGAATATAAATTATCAGGCTTCTAAATAAAATAAAAATTTTAAACAAACAGTGCATTTCAATTATTTTAACTAGACTTGGCCATGATAGCCTTACACGTTTGTTTTATGCCTGTAGAATACGCTTTTACCAAAAACTCTTGAGAAATTCACCCTATCAGGTAGGTAACTAGATATTGAAGATCTGACATATTGAGCCAAGCCTTTTTTCCTAGTACTCAAAATGTTCTATTACTCAGAACTTTGGTAACTTTGTAGAGTAAACCTAATGGCAAACTTCCGTCTCCAAATGTCCCAACCAGGTCTTGAAAAATCCTGAGGCTCTTTCAAAGGCCAAGGTACAATGAAATCTGGTTTTGGTTTTAGGGAAAGTCAATTTGACTCTGATTATTAGAAAATTAATCATCTATAAATGATATGTGGACTATACACAAATATTTGGTTTAAAAAGCAGTGCTTTTTATAGTCAGTCCAGAGTTTATTTATTTCTATTCATAAATTTAATTATTTACATTGAACCCTCCCCCCTGCAATTATCTACCACAATAGAGTTGCAAACATGAGTGAAGTGTTCAACAGAATGACTAAATTTCCCCTTTGCCATAAAAAAAATAGCACATATTAACCTGGCAGTAAAAATTGTAGGAAGAAACCCCAAATAAATCTAAGACCAGGTTAAAAAAAAAGAGGGTATCAAATTTCCCCCAATCACAATTATAATCTTCAAACTACATACTCCATGTAGAGTTTCGCTGACTGATCAAACTAGGAGAGAAATCAAGCAAGCAAAAGGTTTTTTGTTTGGTTGTTTTTTTATTTTTTGTTTTTGTTTTTTTTTTTTTTTGGTACATAATAAAAGAAAAACTCGTGGATAATCATAAGCTCCGCTCCACCAGGAAAAAATAACAAGATTTAAAATTGTTGTAATAAGGCAGTGGTTAAGAATACAACTACATTATGCTAATTATCATAGTTATACCATTAGCCAATGTAAATTACCATACTTATTAAAGGGACAAAAATGACTCTGGCTTAGCAGATATAGATAAGTTATAGTAAGGTTTATAGGCTGAGACTAAAATTATGCCTCTTTTGCAATAAAAATAATGGTTTGAAACAGAAAATAATAAATAACCTGCATGAATATGCAAGTGTATAATAATTAGCTTAACTTTTATAGAGGGCAGGACCTCAGTTTTATTATCAATAGTGTATCATATTCACTTCAGTTCTGTGCAAACTGTAGCCTTCTGTAGTTAAAGTAAATGTTTGGTGTATCATTAGGACTTTAATTCCTACAACAGCACATTCCATTTTTGTTTTTTGTTTCTTTCCTGCTTTTTTTTTTTTGCACCAATGAAGACAGAACCAAAATAATTTTCAAGACCTTTTAACCCAATTATTATTTTAAATGATTTCCCCCAAACCCAGGCCAAAAGCTTAGGAAATAGCCTTGACATCTCTCCACAATGAATCAATTGCCAAGAAAGACCTATGGATTCTATTTGCTAAATGATTCACATATCTGTTTCTCTCCTACTATTAATATTCAAAGTCCATCTAACCCTCATTCCTCAACTCAATTCTACCAATAGGTCTAATTGGTCTCTCAAGCATACCTTGTAACATACTTACATGTAATCCTTCTCTCCTTAGCTTTGCTGTTCCAAGAATAATCGCCAACAGCCTCACCTAGACCTATAAACTCTACGTAATTCAGCACCGAATCATTCTCCAATTTTGCTTCCATCCAACTTTGATATTCATATTCTATCCTTTCCTAATTTTTTTTAAAAAATCCTTCAGTGTTCTATTCTTCCTGCCTTATGGCTTCTCCTCTTCCTCTGTCTTTCCTTCCTCCTCAATGCTCTTCCCTCCAACTATCAAATGCTCAGCTCAATAATCCCTTCCTTAGACAAGTTCACTTTGATATCCACCTAGGTTATGTCGATAATTACATGCATCATATTCTGGTCTGTATATAACTACTGCAATTCAGATTATTTGTTTACATGTCTGCCTCTCCTGTCCTGCAAACCCTCCCTCCCCAACACACTCAAATGCATACACTTCGTGACAGAGAAACTTCATCAGTGTTCTTCTATTCTGGATTTTTCAGCCCTAAGAACAATTCCTACTACACAGTTTGAACTCCCACCAATCTGTTGCTTAGCACCAAACCTGGGGGGCGGGGGGGAAATGCCCATAGATTAGGCACTGGAAACTAAGGGTGGTTCCATTGAATAATAAACCTGGGTACAGAGCAGCAGGAACTAATCTACCCTGAAAGGATCATGACCTTGTTTACCCTAAACATTTATTTTGAGCATCAATAAATGGAGGATACAAATAGCTGCAGGATGTCACTCACAGTGTAGTAGGGACATCCTTAGAAAACAATTTCAGTGAAAACACTTTCTGAACAATAATGAGCTACAATCTACAAATGTAAGTTATTTCTGCAATATATGTATATAGGTGTGTATAAATTTTTATTTTTAAGGTGTATTTACATATTAATATTTCTATTTCTCCTACTGTGCTGTGATTTTTCTCAAGGGTATTGCGTCTTCTTTTCAAGAAGTAAAAATTACCTTTGTTTTTCAAAGCTAAAACAAATAAAGTCTTCTTTGCTTGGTCTTACCCAGTAAAGGTTATACAATGGTTGCCTAAAGGTGTTTCATGAATGAAGATTTCAATGGTCTTTAGTGAGGGAACCAAAAGCCATACATAGTGATAGGCTTTGCAAGGAATAGTTACTAAGCAGATTCCACATAGCTTTGCTCTGGAAAGTATGTGTAATTTCATCCTGTACTTTTCACTCAGCACTCACAGATTAATGCATGAGTGCTGGAGCTGAGTATGAAGCAAAGACTTGATAGAAAGAGACTTACCTCTGTATTTTCCCCAAGAAGGAATCCAGTTAAGTAGCAATCAGTAATCTTTTCTTGCTAATTGGGATTGAATTCTACAGATTTCACTACAAAAATATGAGGAAATTATCTAGCCACTTATTTCAGAAGGAATTCTTAAATTTATTGTTTTTTAAAACTCCAAAAGTTTTATTTTTAAGAATAATTTTTCTTGCCTACAATTTAAAAAATTATGTTACCATAAACAAACAGAAAAAAGTTATGAAAAATACAAAACCATTGAAAGCAAACAGTATAATATTGGCATAGGAATAATCAGAGAGATTTATGGAACACTCTAGAGAAAATAAAAAAGGCAAAACAGAATTTTTTCTAATTTAAAATTTTTATTTTTTTTCATTTTCATAGAACTAGGGATTGAACCCAGGAGTGCTGTATCTCTGAACTGTACCAACCCCCCCCCCAGCCGTTTTTATTCTATTTTGAGACAGGATCTTGCTAAATTGCCCAAGCTGGCCTTGAATTTGCAATCCTCCTGCCTCAGCCTCTCAGGCAGCTGGGATTATAGGGTACCACTGCATCTGGCTGCAATTCAGGAATTTAACATTCAGAAGGTGCAATTTCACTTGAATAAAGAAAAGATAATTTATTTAGAAATAGCAACGACATTTGTGGTCATCCTTTTGAGAGAAAAGGGATATCATATACTAAAACTCCAGTTTGCTTGAAGATTTAGATGTAACCTAAACCAATAATAATATTAGAAGAAATTTTAGAAGACGATATCCAACCAACAGGTCAAAGGTAGATATATTGGATGGTGTAAATAGTACAATTTTATATGACAAATAATTCTATAAACAAAATCCACTGGCAGATAATATATTAGGGAAATTTTTATAATACAGATAACATTAAAGTGTTAAAGTCTAGAATCTACAAATAGTTTTTCAAATTGATAAAAGATACAACACCCATGTCAATGAACCTTAAAAATATTAAGTTAAAGAAGCCAAACACAAAATGTCACTCATTGTAGGATTTTATTTATATGAAATGTCCAAAATAAGTAATCCATAGTGACAGAAAGCAGAGTGGTGGTTACCAGGGAATGGGAAAAAAGAATAGGGAGCAACTATTTAATAGGAACATGGTTTCATTTCAGGGTGCTGAAATGGTTAAATACTATGTTAATTTTGCTTCAATTAAAAAATATAGTTATACCACCCAATATACATAAGAAGCATTTACATAGACATCTCATGCACTCACCTTAATTACCAATAAACTTATAAAAATCTCCATAGCAAAAAAGGCAAATTAGAATACTATAAGACATTTTACATCAATAAGATTAGAAAAATTAAAAGGAGAGGTAACACATACTGCTGGTGAGGATTCAGGTAAACAATTAAAAGAAGCTGCTGCAAATACAAATTGCTGCAGAATATCTTTGAAAGTAATACAGAGAGTTTATAAACTAAAACTGTACATAGCCTAGTTCTAGTAATGTTATTCCTGGGAATCCATATCAATAATAAAAGCATCATTAGGTAAGAATATATGTTGAAGTACATTTACTGAAATACAAAAGAATTGCAAATACATGAAATGCCTTCAACAGGGAAACCACTGAATATCAGCTAATGGAGAGATTTTTTCCAAGGTCAAGCGACAACATGCAGAGAAGCTTATATAATGTGGTACTGTTTTTGCAAAGCAAAGGAAATATATATATTTATATATGAGCATGGGAAAGTCATGGCAGAGTGATATATGGGATTTAGGGACTACTGCCATTAGTGATATATGATGTGGGGAGAGAAGATGTTTGTGGTTTGAGCAGGAGAAAAGAGCAAGATGAAAAGAAAAATTTAAGGGACCACTTTAACCAAGTAGAAAATAAAAATTTAGGTACTCAGCAATACAGATCCTAAAAGTAAGGAGACTCCTAAGCCCATCAGTATGGAAGAAGTCCAGTGTAGTACATGTGGGTTAGGAACCTTTCCTCTATCAAAACTCCTCCTTTGGCCAGGTGAGAATCTGTCTATTCTCTTTTGTTTTCTTCTCTTTCTTTCTTGGTGCTGGGGATGGAATCCAGGGCCTCACACCTGCTAAGCACACATTCTATCACTGAACTACACCTCCAACCTGTATTTATCTATTTTTTTGGGTGGAAGAATGTGAAACTGAGATCAGAAGCCACTGTATATCCCATATGCTTAAATAAGGGTTCCTCCCCTCATTAGCAGTTAGACCTTGGAAGTGTTAAAAATATTTAACCTGAAGTTTCTCCATTTAGAGCTTTACACCTTTGGAATGTTGTACCTGACAGAGTTTCTGAAAGAATTCTGAGAGTTTATTTGGTGAGCTCTCAGTAAATGAGAGCAAGAACCCCAAACTATAGAAAATCTAGTACTTTTCCCACTACCCATGCCACTTCAAATTCCACTACTAGAATTTACAAGAGTTTTCTAATTAAAAAAAAAAATCCAACAGAGTGGCCTCCTTATGATTATGTGAGGGATTAAGAAGAAATTCCCTGTCTGTGATGCATAAAGAATTAAAGCATCTTCCCCTAGAAAAGACAATAAGATTTAATTATGGTTGACTCCAGTTTAGGAATGTTTTTCAAGTGTTTTGCTTCTGTTTTTCTATTTTCAAATAAGATCTTCACACAATCTGACACCTGCAAAGTGAACATATTATAATAACAACCTCTTAATATCGCTTTAAAATCTGTTGTGGCTTACATCTCACTAAAGGTCCAGATGAGAGCTTTTGAGACTAGATTTCTACAGGATCAGACACCCCCAGTACTTCCCAAACTTCAATTATGACTAGTCCCTACCCCAATTCTCTCTGGGCTTTAGCCACAGTCACACTTTTCTCCATGTTACCTCATTTCCATATCTGGTTGCCTGCCTCAGGATCTTTGCACTTACCTCTCCTTCACCTGGAATGAAGGTGCAACAAATCCCCATTTATCCTGGCTGCATTTCTTATTGAGCAATAATCTTGCTTAGTCAGTTTAGCAAAATCCCCCACCCTAGAAATCTGAGCACCTTCAAGATTTTATCTCCCTGGCTTGCCTTCAACAAGAATTCCCTTGAGTTGTTCTATCATGAATCCCTCTTTCCCCTGATGTTTCTTCCTAGTAAACTTCATTCCACTGTCCCCACACTGCTCCTTAGGCATAAATCACTGCTTGACCTGGAAGAGAGCCCAATCTCTCCCCTTCTCCCCTACCACACACACTGAAAAACCCCATTGCAGTGGTCCCTACAGCCATCTCCATGGCTCGGCTTCAGTAAAGTCTGCTTTACCATCTTGAACAAGTATCAAGTTATTTTCTTCTTCAACACATGACAGCTTTAAAAGGAAGATATTTTAAAACGAGTTTATTGAATTAAAAACAAGTCTCTTTTTTCAGATTTGAAGAAAAAATAGCAAAGATTTCAAATTGTTGGTTTGCAGAAGATTAATGAGTCAACCAGGAGAGTTGAACATTATCTGCATGTGGTTGAGGCGCCAAGAGAAATGATAAGTGCTGAAGATAGGTGTTCATGAGTTAGAGATTTAAGAAAAGAAATACCATCTGATCCAAAGGAAGGAGTCTTGATAATGTGAGGTTATCTCTAATTAAATAACACACATGAAACAAGATGTCATGTGCAAAAGATGTCCTCTTAATTCTGAACTTCAGATTCTACCATACAAAACACATTCCTAAGAATAATTAATGTTGCCCCATAGCTATATTTAGTCCCTTTGGTAATGACCATAGAAAAGATGACAGAGCAGGTGTCTCTAAGAGAGATGAAGAGATGGCATTGACACCCTGGAAAAAAAACAGGAGTTAATTCCCAGAGGGACCTAAAATTTTGACAGTGCTACAAAACATACTGATTAAAAGAGGAAGAACTATCATATTGAGGTGGGACATTTTCATTACCATAAGATGCAAAAGAAAGTGAGATCTTATTAAGACATATTTAAAAACAAAATAATGTCTATTACTTCAGGATGTGAATTGGAACAGAACCTTCTCAAGCCAAGTCAATCAGTTGATCTCTGTTTACCCAGGAGCCACCTGGTGGCCCACCCTTTGTTGAACACATTGAAGGATACAAAAGAAACTTCCCACAGGATCCTTTTCTCCAGGAGGACTGTAATCTAGTTGGGAATAGAAAACAAGTGGTAAGATAAGTCAAGAAGTATAATATCACAAGAGGACAATGTTGTCATCGCTCTGGAAAAGGTGCGACCAGAAGTGAAGCTTAAAAGATGGGTGGGATGGGAGCCACAGGCTGGGAAGTGGTCAGGAAGGCACCAGAGGAGGAAGGGAGCTGCCCCATGAGCAGGGGCTAGGGAGCAAGACAGGAAAGTAGATAAAATGAGGTTGTGTGGGACCTTCAAATCCAGACAGTCAAACATGGATTTTATTCACATTGAAAGTAGAAATATCAAGGTTGAGACTTGATCCTTTGCATACCTATTCCACAGTTACTTTTCAAGAGACCCAGATCTTGGACTTCTTTAGTTTGAGAAGAGAACTGCTTGGTTTTCCAAATCCTCTAAAAATGACCCAAAAAGGAAGCAGGAGAAACATATTGACTACAACCAAAACTTGTTTCCTCAGAGCACAGGAATTCCACTCTTTATGTTTGCCTACATCATAATGGGTTTCTCCTTTCTTTCAGTTGCTATTTCATTCCATACGGAAGGAAGGAAGGACGGAAGGAAGGACGGAAGGAAGGACGGAAGGAAGGGAGGGAGGGAGGGAGGAACTTCAAAGATGCCCAGAGTAGCCAACCTTTCAACCAATGCTCAGACTTAGAGCCTAAATCCCTCCCTGGGGTCAGGGTCCCAAGGATGTATCCTCTAATGTGCAACCTATGTCCTAAAACCTATTATTGATAGATTATCTTTCTGCTTCAGTTTCCAGAGGGCATACCAGCTCTTTTCAGCCCTGGGGCTGGAGCCCTGCCTGGTCTCCCTGTCTAGGCCCCTGGACCTGGTCTCTGACTAATATACTGCTGCCAGTGCCTGGACTTGTCTGCACTCCCACTCCCACTTTCAGTACAGCTAGATCATTTTGGAATAATTAGAGGATACATCCTATGCCATAGGTTCTAACTTCAGCTTTCCATCCAAATATTAGATCTCATGACTATGCTTGCCAACCTGGATATTTAATTCCATTTGGGCAAATACCCAGATCTACATGTTGAATACTATGTCATGTGGCCTGTGCCCACCTCTAGTAAAGGATCCGTTGTCCTGATTGCTAGGCATGCTGTCAGAAGACAGTCTTCTGCTATTGCCCCCTCAGGGATCACCTCGGCCCATAAAAGAGGCTTGCTCAAGTTCAAACCCTTTCCTAGAGCAGTCTACAACCAATGACTGAGCACTCTGAGACTAAATGTACCTGGACAACCTGGTCCATTCTAGCTCTAGAGATCCCATTAGTCATTCAGAATGGACACCAAGCCCAAATCACAGCTTTCCCTCTCCTTCTGTCCAGTGCTGACTGCATGAGTGTTGATCCCCAGAGCCCTTTATCAATAATGTGCAAATGAAACACTGTCAGAAAGAATATCCTGGGGAACCCAGTTTACACCACAAAGGTTTCTCCCCAAAGCACAAGCCTAACTTGCTATTTTACTCTCCTTTTTCATCTCAGTTCAATATTAGGGAATGCCTATTGGTTAAGGTCATGATAATTTGTTCAGATGTTTAGAAGATTTTTTTTAGTACAATTCCAAATAACAATCATGTTTGTTCTAAAAATTCTGAAACTAGAAATAGTCACATGTCCATTATTAAAAGATCTGTTAGGATTTCAGGTACCTGAACATCCAAAATTAATCTTTTGATAAAGATCATATTTTATATTTAAGATGTTAGCCTATCTACTTACTATAATTGAACCCAAATATGATAGTCAGTCTGGAATAGAGGCTCATATCTCCACAGCAATTGCTAGTAATCTTGTGGTTCTCAGTGAAAAAGACTAGGGGTCTTTTTGGAAAATGCAGAAATATTTTTGGTTGTTACAATAAAGCAAAGTGTCTCTTTGACATTTAATGGGCAGAGGCCAGAGATACTTGGTGTCTTACAATAAGTTAGTCAATCCCATCAGCAACAACAATAAAAATGACCCATATCCTGAATGATTTTCTGTGGTTCTGAAGGACATGCATATACTTGAAAACTCCATTTATAATTATTTTAGCCTAAGGTATAACTCCATTATGCAAAGCATCTTTTTAAAACTAAAAAAAGAAATTATTTTTGTCACAAGTTTAACATATACTGAATTTTCTGGGACTGCAACTACTATGTAATCAAGGATTTCTTGCAAATTTACCAAGAGCTGTTCCCGATTTGGTAATTCACTTCACCGGGCAGCCAAGACATCACACCTCTACCATCAGCTGTTATGATCATGGTGACCATACACACAGGCAAGCCTCAGCCCAATCTGTTCACTTCTGGTCTAGTGCTACCAATCATTTGCATCCTGAAATATATTTTATTATAAAGCATTCTCCTTTGACTTCTCTTTCACTGCAATTAGGGAATCGTGTTATTTTTAAAAAATTCATAATGTGAATTTCACCTCAGGATAATAAGAGCTATTACAAAATATTTATAAAAAGAGATGATTTAGGTAAGGTTGAGAGAAATCCATGTAGAATACTTTGCCAATTGCCAAATATGTCAATTTATATCTTTATCATTTTAATAACACTTTTTTGAAGCACAGAAAACATATGACTATGACCCCAAATTCAGACTCCGAAATAGACCCATAATCACTGTTCAAATTTTAATTCATGTTAATTAAAACATTACAATAAACTGCTCAGATGAAAAAGAAAAGCATCTACAAAATTACAAAATATTCTTGTTTTATTTCTCTGTTATATTTTACCTTCTGTCGCTAAGTCAGAAAGCAAAGGTATCTCCCAAAGAGTCAATGTTTTATTTCTTGAACCTTAAAATTAGAAATTTATAATATTAAAAATGGCTTTAAAAGATACTAGTAATATAAACTTAAGGCTGAGACAGATCAGATTAATGACTTTTACCTCATAAGCTGTTTTATAAGACTAGTTCCAAAGTAAACACAAATATGACCTATAGCTACTGAGCCATTAAGACTGGGAAAAGAACCAAATCTTGAATATTCCCCACCATTCCACCATTTCACTTATACTAAGAAAATAACAACAATATTTAATTAAAATCATGTACTTGCTCTTATTGCATGATTTTTATCAAATGAAATATTTCTGTTATCAATTTCAGTTAATGTATAATGATCATTTTAGTGTTTTTTTATATTTTTTTTTTTTAGTTGTAGGTGGACACAACACCTTTATTTTATTTTTACGTAGTGCTAAGGATTGAACCCAGTGCCTCACACATGCAAGGCAAGTGCTCTACCACTGAGTCACAACTCCAACCCCATTTTAGTATGATTTTAAACAATAAGTATAACACCTTCCATTTCAAAAGATATTTGTGAAAGTTTAAAGGGTTTTTTGTTGTTGTTTGTTTTTTTTGTTAACCAGTGAGTTTAGAAGTATTTCATGCTCTTTTATAAATTGAATGTAGTCAAGAAGGCCATCCTGGTCATTCCAAAAACAGAAGGAGAAAAACAAAACAAACAAAAAAGACAGATCTAGAGCTAGAGAATGGACAGAGCCGGAGAGAATGAAGGACTGTGCATTCAATTCTGTTAACAAAGCCCTGAAAAGACTCAGCATTTCCATTTAAAATTTAAAAAGAATGAAAAGTTAGTAGGAGATGAAAACTTTGGAAAAAAGATATGATACAAACATAGTACAGAAAGAATACTTCCACCTACCTAGACAAGTTCTTGCATTCCTTTTTTTTTTTTTTTAAGTTGTATATGGGCACAATTCCTTTATTTTATTATTTTTATGTGGTGCTGAGGGTAGACCCAGGACCTCACACATGCTAGGCAAGTGCTCCACCACTGAGCCACAACCCCAGCCCTAACATTCCATTTTAACCTCAGAATAACCCATGGTTGTAGTACTGTCCAGTAAAGTAATGTACTCATTTGATATATTCTGTTCTGTCCTTCCCCTTATATCCAAGGCAGTGCTCACATGTGTGAAGAGGAGACTGGCCTCCCTAAGACACCCTTGGTCTGTAATTCTCCCTTTAAAGCACAATCGTTTCTGAAGCTGTATAAAAAGTATTTTAATATCACTTTAACATTGATCATAGACTTTTATTCAAAAAGCCATGGAGCAAAACACTGTATTTACTCTTTTAATACTATGATTTCCTCTCTGGTCCTATACTCTGAGTATTCAAACACAACCCAGCTTCCTCACCACCATCCACAACTCCCTCCCAACTCGGCCCCACTCCATTGCCAAAAACCTTCCTGGTTTCCCTACAAGGAGGGAACTTACACACTAATTAATCATCAATATTGGTCTTTATTCAATCATGTGATTATTACTCCCTTTAAAGAACAGATTCACTCATTAACTCAACAATCAGAGGCAGTGTAATTGGTTTGTACATTTTATTAAATGTTCTCCTTGCTTTCGGCAGTCCTTAAATGTTCTTTAAAAGGGAGGGCTGATTAAAGCAAAAGGACTGTTCAAGGTGGTACCATAGTCAACACTCCTTATTAAATGAATACTTCTCAAGTATCTACTGGATTCCAGAAACTATTTTGACCCTGCTTATTATTATATTGCCAAGTGAGCAAAAACAGTCTTAGCCCCAGTCCTCCTAGCCAGTAATCAATTTGTTAAACCAATGAAGGCATTATACAAAGTATAATATAAGGTGTTGTGTTAGACCATAAGAGCATGATGTGCCTTGGAAGAATCAAGGAAGGCTTACCAAGGGATGTGAATAATGAAATACTAAGGTTAAATAAGAGCTGTTCAGGCTATTATCAAAAAAGACAAAAGATTAAGAGTGATGGAAAGGATGTGGAGAAAAAAGAACCCCTATACACTGTTGATGGAAATGTAAATCAGTACAGTCATTATGGAAAACAGTATGGAGCTTCTTCAAAATATTTTAAATAGAACTGAACTACTACTATATGATCTAGCAATCCCACTGCTGATTATAAATCCAGAAGTAATAAAATCAGTATATTGAAGAAACATCTACCCTCCCCTCCATGTTTTTTGCAACACTATTCACAATAGTCAAGAAATGAAAACACCTAAGTGTCCAGCCACTGAAGAATGGATAAAAAAAATGTGGTCCATAATAGAATACCATTCAGCCATAAAAGATCATGAAATCCTGTCAGTTGCACCAACATTGGATTGAGCTGGGGATTATTATGTTAAGTGAAATAAGTCAGGCATAGAAAGATCATATGATTTCAAATCATGTGGAATATAAAAAAGGTGATCTCACAAAAGTTGGGAGTAGAATGGTGGTTACCAAAGGGATAGGGAGAGATTGATCACTGGGTATTAGTTATAGGTAAATAGGACTAAGAAATTCTGATATACCATTGCACATAGATTTCAAGAAGCTAGAAGAAAGGATTTTAAATGTTTGCACCATAAATAAATATTTGAGGAAATGCCTAACCTGATTTAAACATTATACAATGTCTAACTTGATTGAAATACTACAAAATGTACACAGCTATCCAAAACCTCATGATATCCAAAATATTTTTATGTCAGTTAAAAGTAAATTTAATTTAAATGTAAAAATATTCTATAATTACATGCAAGTTAACCATTGTTGGAAAACTTTTAATAATCATTTAATTAATCAATCATTATACTTCACAGTTTAATGTCAAAAGCCTGATTCCATGAGACTTAAAAAAAAAAAAGAGGAAAAAGGAATAGAACTGAGCTGGAGGTGCAGTTTCAATCCCCAGCACTGCGGGCATATGTGTACACACATGCAAGAACACACAGACACTCACACACACAAAAGACAACTGAAAGGAATTTGAATATCATTATAAATTGAATTAAATTAAATGAATTGAAGAGTATATAATAATAAATTATGCATATGCATTTTATGTGAGTAAAATATTTACCTTAGCAAAAACTATCTTCCACATTAAAAATACAACAGAGCTGGGCGCAGTGGTGCATGCCTGTAATCCCAGCAGCACAGGAGGCTGAGGCAGGAGGATCCCCAGTTCAAAGCCAGCCTCAGCAAAAACAAGGTGCTAAGCCACTCAGTGAGACCCTGTCTCTAAATAAAAGCAAAATACGGCTGGGGATGTGGCTCAGTGTTCGAGTGCCCCCAAGTTCAATCCCTGGTATAACCCCCCCAAAAAAAGTACAACAGAAACATAAAACCAAAATTTTCATACATTTATTAAAAAATTCTTACTACATAGAAGATAATAGGTGGCAGATTTGGAATCTCAAAGGCATAGATACATGAAATTTCCCTAAATTTCTTTTTTTTTTTTCTTGTTTCTGTAGCACTGGGGACTGAACCCGGGGTTTGTTGTTGCTGAGCTACATCCCTAGCTCCTCCCTAAACTTTTGGTGCCATCACTTTTATTCTTATCTGAAGCAGAATCATTTATAGTAACAGAAAGAAACAGACTTACTTGTTGGATGAATTAACTAATTCTCTCAAATGTTTAATACACAATAATGCAATCTAGGTAACTTAAAAATATTGTGCCTATTTATGATAGCTGCCATTAATAATAAGTTGGGGAAGTAAAGCAATGCACAAATGTTTGCCTTCTCTGTGCCTCTAAGCACATTAGGAATCCACATTTAAGAAGGGAAGGAGGGAAGCTCAGTTTCATTCTACTATTGATCTATCAGACAAGAACTTAATCAATCTTCTTTATAAGCTATTAAAGCCGAGCTTGAGAAATGAACTCACCTGATGCATTCAACATTGATTGCCTCTTTCTAAGAACTGCATATGCCAGTCTTATCTACTACTACAGCTGTGATTCAATTTTTAAGGGACAAGATTTTTCCTTCATTAGTTTCTTCAAAATGTTCCAATTAAGAAAAAGCATTTTTGATACTGGCTCACAGTAAATGACTAAAGCAAAATGAAGACCATAACCCTCAATTTCAGTCGCAGCCTCCAGAGAAAACCAGAGACCAAAAGCATATGTTCATCAAAGGAAATTCAGCACTATTCCCAGGATCCTGCTCTAGCGTGAATTCTGAAAAATGTTCTGGCAGCCTGAAACTAATGTTGAGACCTTAAGCTCAGATAAATCTTAGAAATTCAAAGGGAAACTCAAGGTAGCAGTAAATCTGTCTTTACTGTATATACATTTCAGCCAGGGGCTTCTATATGTAGTATTAGGTTATATGACATCCCATTCAGCATCTAACTGCCTCATAAATATAGGCAGCAAGGTCATTTTATATTTACAGGGCAACCCCCAGAGTGCTAGATGCCATACACTAGAGGTGGGCAGAGGGAGAAAGCGCCACACTCTCCTTTTATTAGGAAAGGTTAATAGCACAAATCTTAAGTGACCAAAAAGGATTCTCTTTGACTCAGCCTTCTGGTTTCCATTTCCTCTTTCCAGGACCCTTCATAGCCAAATATTAAATACTAGGAGAAGCAGCACCAGAGTTACTCTTCAGTGCTCCAAGACTCTTGAGGGCATTTCCCAGTTCAACAGGGAAAGTACTGCCAATCTCCCAATATAATAATGCATGGTTAGTTTGTTATTTGATGGTAGATAAGAGAGAAAGTATCTATTCCCCACCCTCAGCCCCAACTTCTTTATTCTCTATAAAGGTAACAAATAGCTCCATCATAGGCTATTGGGTAAATTTTCACAAGATCTGATTTCTGTTTTTTTGTTTGCAGTGCTGGGAATTGAACCCAGGAATTCTACCACTGAGTTTTACCACCACCACCACCACAGCTCTTTTTGTTTTATTTTGACATAGGGAGCTAAGTTGCTAAGGCTGGCCTTGGACTTACAATCCTCCTGTCTCAGTCTCCAAGTTGCTGGAATTACAGGCATGTGCCACCACATCTAGAGCACAAGTTCTGATTTTTCACATACTCCCTAAACATACTCATACGAATCCTTTCACATCATTCCTAATGAATTCATCTACAAGCAGGAATTGCAACAGCATGTAGTCATTCCTTGATACCTGTGGGAGATTGGTTTCAGGACTCCCTGAGGATACCCAAATCCTCAGATGCTCAAGTCTCTTGTATAAAATGGAATAGTGTTCACATATAACCTATGTAGTCCTCCCATACACTTTAAATCACCTCTACATTATTTATAATGCCTAATACAATGTAAATACTATGTAGATGGTTAGACTGTATTCTTTAGAGAATAATGACAAAGTCTTTAAGCATTCAATATAGATGCAATTTTTTTCCTTCAAAATATATTCCTTCTATGGCTCCGAATCCACAGATACAGAGCCCACTGATACAAAGGGCCCAAGACCTAGAACAACATTTTACATCAGACCTAGAACAACATTTTACATCAGAACTATCTTTTTACTCTCACCCAGATGTCTTCCAGAAGCTTCTCTACAGCTGGTTAAGAAGCCTCCTTGAGGAGCCCAACAGCCAAACTCTGACTCATCCCTGTCCCTCAGAGTCTTTACCCAGCCCCACTGTGCTCGCCTCACATCCCATTAAAAAGAATAAAAGAGTCAAATGCTCTGTTGTTAAAGGTGCTATTGTATCTGTGGATTCCCACAGAAATCCAGGCAGCTGATGGCCTCAATCTTTCCAGAATACCTAATGCATTCAGGAAGATGGGCTGCAGTATGGGGTCTAATGTTTATTTATTGCAAAAGTCAAGAATAGCTGGAAGTCCATTAAGAGGATGTTTCAGCAGATTATATTAATTTGTAATTAACTTTCAGTGGTATTTATGAGAGAACTCTTTAATCAGCATAATTCAGACTTTGAAAATTATAATATTAACTAATATTAATTAAATAATAATTTATAAATTTCAATAGTTTTAATTATCTTTTGATTAAATTACCTGTTAGTCAATTCCACACTGCTTTTGATATTAATTAGCTAACTTAAACATGATCTACTGAAACTACTCCCCTGTGGATTAAGGCATATTGTCTAAACAGGTCAACACTGAGATACTTAAGTGTGACAATTTAGATTGCATGATTAGCAAAATTAATTGTTTAAGGCACTGGCGTTTTCATTCTCAATTTGCCAGCGGGTAAGGTCTTTACAATATGCCCTGGGTTTCCCTAGGCCCAAATTCTAAGCCCACATCCTGATTCACCCCCCCTTAGCTCCCCCACTCCCACTTCGCTATCCTGTTACAGAACATTCTAGTCTTTTGAGACCTAAATTAGTGTCAGCCTATTAATCAGCCAACAAAATATGTCAGAGGGAAAATGAAGTTGCAACCCCACCCCCTCACAGGCAGATCTTTCCCCCATCTCTGTGCTGGTGGAGCTGGGGACCTCAGTGCTACAGCACAATTTAGGTCTCCTCTGTGCAGTGACAACCAGCCCAGACCTCATTTTTTAATATGTTAATATTTAATTTAAAACCAACTCCCCATAAGTTCTCAAAATCAGTATGCCGTTGTCTCCGCATGTCGCCCTTTGACGCTGGCGGGAGTTGTGCTGCCTCGACCCACCCCCAGCATCCCGCCCAAGAAATTAAGATCTGTTTAAATGGGATTTTAAAGTCAGTTGTCAGAGTGACAGTTTGTATTAATCATGAAATCATCAAGTAAAGCAGAGGGATATACACTAAGTGAAGGAAGACAAGGGTCTTATATTCCCCATAGGAAGAACATGCCTGCTTTCAGAAGCTCCAGAGGACACCACAGCATTACTGAAGTGTCACACCCAGTTGACTGACATGCCTTTCTCTTTTTCCCTCCTTCCCTTCTCTTCTTTCTTTCTTGCTTAGATGGACACTGCCTACATGGCCCAGGCCAACCTCAGACTGGTGAGCTCAAGAGGTCAGGAGATCCTCCTGCCTCAGTCTCCTGCTCCTGGCCAGGATTCCAGGTGTGCCCAGCTCTGATTGGTTGAAGAATAGCCCATGATCTGGTCAAACAACAACTAGTGGAGGGACAAATACAACCTTCCTTTCATCCTAATTGAGGGAAATAGTCCTACAAAAATGTCACTTTTTTTTTTATGGTGTAAGCGGTCATCTTAGGTAACTCAGATTATAAAATATATTTTAAATAGTTTTATCCCAGAACTACCCATTAACAAGACTGATGAGATGAAATTCTCTCCCCAAGCCCTTGACCTTCTCTAGGACAGGATCTGATCTGAGTGTCTTGAACTGACACCAAAAAGAGTGTAGTACTTCAACACGAAAATCCACAGCAGTCCATGAAGTAAAAGGAACATTTGCTATGCCCATAAATTTCACAAACAGAAAAAATGGGTGAGTAATGTGGAAGTATTGATTGTTATTTCTGACTGCATTGTTGTAGTTTATATAAAATGGGGAGCCTACAGAATGGATGCATAATACAGGAAGGGCTACATTACATAATTGTGAAGTAGTTTTATGTCTGTTATGCCTTTCTACAACTCAAGGTCTACTCATTTCTTTTAGTTTTACTTTCACTGCTAAAACTTATTCTTAAAAAAAGAAAAAAAAAAGAATTGGTTGTTTCCTTGCCAGTCACAATATGGAAAATTCCACCTATATATTCGGGGAGAATTTCTTTTTATCCAAAAATTAATATTAAATGACTTATAATTATTTGAACAGTGTTAAACTTATTTCCATGGCATTTAGTTATTTACTTTTATTTGTTTTTGTAGCACTGGAGATTGAACCCAGGGCCCTGTGCATGTGAGGCAAGCACTCTACCAACTGAGCTATAGCCCCAGCATCTCCACAGCATTTTACTGGTAGATGTGTGATAAAATGATCAACTGACAAGCAATGTTTGTGTAAGTACAAACAGCAAATTTCCTGTTATTATATAAAGGGGATAGGGAATAACCAGGGTAGGGACAAATGATTATCATGTGAAATTTTTAGAAATGTGTAATTTTATGTTTATTAAATCCAAAAGCAGCAAAATCATCAGTTATGAGAAAAGGAAATTAGTGTTTGAAATAATTAATCTAACATGACTTCAAATCTTCAGTTGCACAACACAAGGAGAAACCAGGTGGGACTCATTGGGAAAATATCACTAAAAACAAAGCTGAATCTCAATTGAAAATCACTTATGTATATTATGTGAAATATAAAAGAACTAAGAATAATGTTAATAAAAATGTACAAAAATGAAAATAAAGTTTTGTTGAGCCAGGTGTGTTGGCACATACCTGTAATCCCAGCGGCTTAGGAGGCTGAGACAAGAGGATCGCCAGTTCAAAGCCAGCCTCAGCAAAAGAAAGGCACTAAGCCACTCAGCAAGACCCTGTCTCTAAATAAAATGCAAAATATGGTTGGGTATGTGGCTTAGTGTTCAAGGGCCCCTGAGTTTAATCCCTGGTCACACACACACACACACACACACACACACACACACAAAACGCTGAGTTTCAAAAAGGAGATAATATGAGTAAATGAAGAAATGTTTCTCTTGAATTAAAAGAGTTGTTACTAAAACAATGCAAAAATTTCCAAACTAATTTATAGCTGTGCACAACTCCATTTAAAATCCAACTTTGACCTGGCAGGGTGGCACACACTGTAATCCCAGCAGCTCAGGAGGCTGAAGCAGGAGAATTTTTATTTCAAAGCCAGCCTCAGCAATTTAGCAATGCCTTAAGCAACTCAGCAAAACCCCATTTCTAATATTTTAAAAGGGTGGGGATATGGCTTAGTGGTAAAGTGCCACTGGGTTCAATCCCTGGTACCAAAATAAGTAAATAAAAGTGGATTGTTTTTCTAAATTTCTATTTTTCTTTGTGGTTCTAGGGATCAAACCCAGGGCTTTGTACATGCCGGGCAAGCGCTCTCCCACAGAGCTACACTCCAAACCCCCAATTTTTTCAATTGGTCATTCTCATGATTATCTGACCAAATGAAGCAAGCGGAATAAATAAGAATTTGGAAAGAGTTTTGGGGACGGAATTTACACTGTTACAAATGCATCAAAAAACTGCAATGGCTAAAGTAATGTGATGCTGGTTCCAAAAGATGCAAATGACATAAAATATTGCTATTATAAAGATGTATTTCTATCATTGTAATAGAAAAGAGAAAGATTTGGGGCGTCATTGGAGAAAAATCTTGGGATGTTTATATCACGCTTTAGTAAATGTATTCCTCAATATTCTTTTTTTTTTTTCTCTCTCTCTCTCTCTCCTTTTTGGTGACAGGATCTCGTTGTGCTGCCAGTCTCAAACTCTGGGCTCAAGCAATTTTCCTGTTTCAGCTTTCCTAGTAGCTGTGACTACAGACATGCCACCAACATTTTTTTTTTTAATCAAGTGCCTCTAGTTTTAGGCACTAGTTCTACATTACGGATATAGGGTTTTTGTTGTCAGTTTTAGAAAATAGAAGATAGAAAGAAAAGTCCTTGACTTTTATGAGTACACAATCTTGGGGCTGTCAGACATATTAGGTTAGCCAGATAGTTAACCAATCAATTAACCAATGATAATATTACTTTAGATGGCATTAAGTGCTGTGAGGAAAACTAACCAAGGGTCACAGGATAGAGTAACAGGGAGGGTGAGGCCTATTGATGAGATAGGGTGGTCAGAAAGGCTTTTCTGAGGAGGTGATACTTGAGTGAAAACCTAGAAAAAGTGAAGGCAAAAAACCAGTATAACTGGGGACAGAGTCTTCCAGGCAGGGGTAACCACAAAAGCAAAGACCCTGAGGAGAGAGCTATTGTGAGTGGAACCCAAAGAGGTAGGGATGAAGCCTGGGGCCAGATCACACAGGACCTCAGAGGCCATGGTGAGGACTTAGCCTTTTGTTCTAAATGTGATGAAAAAGTCAGCAGAGAGTTTGGAGCTGGAAAGTGATAACCTAATTTAAATTTTGGAAAAAAAAAATTGTGAAAAGCAGATGACCAGGGACCAGAGAGAAAGCAAGGAAAGCTGTTAGGAACACCTGCTGTGATCCAAGTCAGAGGTGTGATGACTTGGAACACTGTGGTTAAAATAAAGTGATGATAAATGGTTGGATTCAGGACACACTTAAAGCCAAAAAGATTTGTTTGTCTATTAGATGTGGGAAGTAAAATAAATTATTTGAATGATGCAAGAAAAAATAACCAAAACAAGCATCATCATTATATTGATCATATAAATATGTATCCAAAATGAAAACCTTAGATGGAATACACAATAACGAAAGGATTTTTGAAAAGTGGAAATAATTCTTGGTGAAAGGACAGTGGCTGGTTTTTGAGAAGTAAGGGCTATAGACAATTACTTTAAGGTTCTATGGGAGGTGCCATTATCAATCTAATTTTGTTTTCCTCTTCTGATCTCTGTTCCCAATAGCAGATGCTACTTGATGCTTTCAAATGGCATTCATAGAAGAAAAATAAAAATGAAATCCAAGTCCTCAAACCTCATTTCAGTAATTCTTTTCACCTTTAATAACTATCAGCTGCTTTGTCTGATACACTGATGATGTAAGCACCCACTTTTCTCTGATTATATCTAGAATATATGCTGTGAACTGACCCAAAATTAAGCATTCAAGTTAATAAAAATGAGATGCTGGCAGCTAAGTGATAAAATATTATTTTTAGAGTTAAGTAATATCAAGCTTTTAACCATAGCATTAAAGTTTTGTCAAATGGTTCTCAGAAATTTTTAAAGAATTTGTAATATATAACAAATGATAAGAGTATGTAAATTTGATCCTTTATGTTTATGGACCTAATTATTTTTCAGTTAAAATGTTATGTAATATAATTACATGCAGTCTGACTTATCAAATGTTATTAGGGAAGTAAAAAAAATAAAAATTGACTTGGAAATTGGACTAAAAATATTGAATTAGAAATAGTGTATTTTATTTTCATGCATATGCCTACATTCATATTCATACATATTTTAAAGTTTCCCACAATATTTAATTATTAAATGGGAGATACACAGATTTATCTCCGTTTTTGGCTTTTACCTGACATTGTACATAATAATATGCCAACAAAACTGATGATGGTACCTTGACTTGTAAAATAAAACTCATTTTAAAAGTATCATAAATCTAACAGAGCATATCTTGTGTCCTGATTGGTAGAAAATTGGATATTAAACACTAGGGACAAACTGATCTTCTAATTCTGGTACTTGAGTAAGTCCGAAAAGAAAAAAGAAAAAAAATCGTTACCTGGAGTTGATAGTTTAACTGATCATGATCAATTTGAAGTGCTTATTGCTTAAGTAAATGACCTTTGGGGTGATTTCATTAGCTCCACATACTGCAAAAGGTTATATCTGAATTCAATTTTATGATTGAGTCTAGGCATATAAAAATCCCAAAATAGTTTGAATGAGTTAAAAAAAAAAAATCACATATTCTTTCCGAGACAAAGACTGGACTGTGAACATCCTACTGGGCTCTGCTTCTCTAATTATAGACTAGATATGTGAGTAAATATTTGAGAGAAGGAAGAAGAGCAATGTGCTGATGTCATTATTACTTTGATATTTGTGGTTTAAAAAATGACTTTCAAATTTGCCACCAGTTCCTTTTTTTTAATTATTATTTTTTAAAACCTTTGTTTTATTTATTTATTATTATGTAGGGCTGATGATGGAACTCAGGGCCTCACACGTGCTAGGCGAGCGCTCTCCGCTGAGCCACAACCCCAGCCCCACAGTTCCTACTTTTTAGCACTACAAATTACTATAGCCAAGATTTGGTCCCACGGGCTCCATGTATTTCTTTGGTGAAGTTTCCTTACCTGTATAGAGTTACACCAACATACAATGAGTTGGTTTTGTTTCTACTTCTTTTTTTTGTCTTAAAAAATGCTACACAGTATATGGCTATTATTTTATTAAGCCTATCTTGTGAAAAGAATTTTACATGGCTCCCTGAGACACACTAGGCAGGAGAAACAATCTGGTAATTGAAAACCAGATTGAGAGTACATGTTTCTATTCTCCAAGTTGTTGGTAGAAGAAATCAGGTCAATTGTTATCTTGAAATGCCTCAAAATTAAGAATAATGGGATTAAAAAATACTTAAAAGGAACAAAACTACATTTTTATCCAACTGAAACCAACATAATTATGCATCTTTTTGTTGTCTCTCTCTCTTTAATCACCACTGCTTTTTACCCTATTTGAAAAACTAAGGCAAAGGCTGGGTGGGCAGCTCAATGGTAGAGCACATGCAGAGCACCAGAAAAGAAAACATCTGAGGTAGTGTCTGTCTGAATGTGTTTAATGCATATATCTCTTACTTAAAAATTTAGGACCATCTTTTCTATTCCTTCCATCCTTGTCATTTTTCTTCCATCTTCTTCCCTCTTCCTAATATGAGCCTTTTTAGAGTGAGGGACACCTTCCCAAACCTCAGTCTCAACTTCTGGCTGGGTGTTCTCTGGTGCTCAGAGACAGTATATGTAGTAGCCATAGTCCAAAGGAAGGTGACCCCTCAGTAGTCTCTCTTTCCTCAAGCTCACTCAGGAATCCTCATAAAGGACTTCAAGCCAGACTGCTCCATCTACTAGTTGTGTGACTTAATCTCTTTGCTTCTTTGAACCTCAGATTTTTTTTTCTTCTTTCAAATGAGGCTTAAAAATACCTGCTCTAACCACCTGATAGCCGTGCAAAGAAATCTTGAAGAAAAGCACTTGGTAAACTTTTCATTACTCTAAAAGATGGCTATTAAATATTTCATTTTAAAGAAGCAGGATAATCAAGTAGAAAGTATTGAAAGCAGGGAGCAGGTTTTGAGTCCAAACACTGCTACTTCCTGCCTGTGTGCTACTTCCTGGAGGTGTGTGCCTGAGCACTTCACCTGGCCTCTTTGTACCCCAATTTCCTTGTCCATATAGGGAATAATGAGGATATTAGTTCATCTAGCACCTACAAAAGGAGGTAATATTTACCTCCATTCTATTGCAAGGATTGAGAAAATGTTCTCAAAAGTTCTTTCTGAAATATAAACAAAATACACTGTTTAAATTGTCAAGTATAATCAGTAGAAACTGCTTTTAGGTATCACAATAGCTCCTGCTACATAAAGTGCAGGATATTCTTCCTTTGCTGAAGAATAAACAGTATAACATTTATTCTGCATCATCAATTACTTTTTAAAAATTAATTTCACTTATGAACTTGGAATCATACAGTATAATTTTGTGGTTATTAAATTAGCAAGTCAGCAGATTGCTGGTAGAAAGTAAAACAATTTTTAGGATTAACCCAGATTATCTCCTTGCCCAAACTCTACTTGGGCTTTTTTAGGCTCTTTTCAACAGGCTTTGAGTTTGGGACTTGCAAGTTGTCTCTGCATTGTTCAAAAGTCTTGCTAAGTCATTTTAGCCATCCTCCAATACCTGATCACCACCCTTGATATCTGGTCAGTCCTCATTCTCCACCATCCTCCAGGTAATATCTGGTCACTGTGGCCTGCCATCAGCAAGAACCCTGTCACATCAGTTAGTCATTTTCCAGCCACTGACACCAGTTCCTTCACCCCCGCTTCCTGGTGAATTCCCACTCTTCCTTCTTCTATGGTTCTGAATAGTCCCCCTTTTAATTCTGCCTTATCATTCTTTAATAAGTATCATGAATAGTTTTTTTTTTTTATAACAGGCTACTGTGGCTTGATTGATGTTTGATGATTCTAATGTTAAAAATAAAGCTGATATAAGGACAGTGGCCCTTGAGGGGAAAGAAACTGCTTGTGACTGGGGTGTTAAAAAGCTCGAAAGAAGCACCTGGCACATTGGGAATGCTCTTTTCTTGACCAGAATAAAAGTTGCATGGATGTTCACTTGGAAATATTCATTAAAGCTGCACTTTGTTTTATATACTTTTTCTGATTGCATGATATAATTTAAAATTTTAAAGTATTAAAAACTGAAAAGGAAAAATGTAACTGACAATTTTGACAACTTTCCAAATTTACAATGCGCCAAGGAAAATAGGGACTCAACGTATTTTATACTTTTTCATTTATTTTAATAGTAAAAAAAAATTCATGCATAATTCTCTTACATATGAAAGATGTATGAGAGCATGAACCATGCATGTCAGTATCACCAGTATATGTATATACTGTATATATATACACTTGTATATACACAGCACCTGTATATGTGGACATCCACATCTTATCAGGAACACCAGACATGGGAGCTTATCAACCCCCTAAGGTGAAAACCTCTCACTGGAGACCCATAAAAGGAGGACGCTTTAAGACTGGACATGGCAGCACCTTGACCCTGTCATCTGGTCACTCTTCACAAGCTTGGCTCAGGAAAATCACCACTGCCATGAACTGCCATTGTCCTGGCCCTATAAGGCCTCATCTGAGTGTCACTCCCCTACCGGTGCTGACATGCACGACTGTACAAGAGATTACTCATATTTGCACTTAGTGTCTTACACTAACCCATTCCTCAGAGCTGATAATTTCATACGGCTGACGATACAGAGTATGGAAAAATTAATTCTTAAAAATTTTGAAGATTTAAGAAGAATAGATAACAATTTTTCAATGCTTTAAATTTTTGAAATTTTTCCCTTTATAACAAAAAAAAAACCACTATCCTCTTTTTTGCTCTCATATCCTTCCCAGAAAGTCTTTCAACTCAAATGTTAAAATTTTTAATAGTGATTTGTCATTAAGCTTCAGATTCTACTAGACTGTCTGAATTCAGACCTCATGTTCCCTTTTCATGAACTATATAATTTTATACAGTGGTGCCTCAATTTCATCTGACAAATGGGTACAGTCATAGTACCTATTTCAAAGCACTGTTGTGATTTAACACATCCAAATGGCTTGTAGTGGTGCTTTCCATGCTTGATCAATACTCTAGAAATGAAACTTCCTTTTAGATGTAGCCTCACTCTTTTGAAGTCAAGGAATTCCTCTGTACTTAATCAAGTTTCTTCTCTTTCTCTCTTTTCTTGTAATGCTGGGGATCAGACCCAGGGCCTCATGCCTGCTCTACCACAAAGCTACATCCCCAGCACCAAGCTTATGAATCCTTCATAGAGTCATTAGTCTTAGGATTTGACTCTGGTAAATATTATTTATTTATTTTTGTCTTCTGGCATTTTCTCTGGTTACTTGCTACCAGAAGCCGACCATACAATGTGTCCTCCTTTCATGGTATAAAACCTAAAGCATTTGGGGTGTAGATGGCTCCATGAAAATACCCAGTAAAACATTACTGACTTTAAGACTAGCATTTTTCCCATTCTTATCATTCCATTCCTCCCCCTCTGGCAGCATGCTCTAACTTTAGGTCCCAATGTTCTCTTTTGTCATCCAGCCTCATGCAGCACAAATAAGTGCTTTGTAAACCACCTAGAAAACATTTCAAACTATTTGAAATCAACTACTTTGTATCCAGGTTAATTTGTCTATTTGTAGAAATGGAGGAAAAGAGGAAGGATGAGGTGACTAAGTGTACTAAAGAACCTAGGAATTTAATCATCACCCAGTATCCATTCAGATGACACAAGTCATAGACTAATTGCTGGGAGAAACCCAAGAAATTATACCAGTTCCCTGTTACAAACAAGGACAATGAGGTCAGAGAGGCCACCTCCTTACCCAAAGCCGTCAGGAATAAATACAGGCTAGACCCAGGTTTCATGCCAATGTCACATAGAACCTGGATTTCAATTTAGGCAGTCAGGCTCAGGAAGTCCACTCTCTTAACTGCACTGCTCATTCTTTCCTCTCTTTCAGGATGCCACTTGACTGATATGTCAATACTGTGGTCTCTCAGAAGAAAAAGTAAGAAAGAATAACTGTCCATACAGCTGAACAACAAAAGTAAAGGACTTTTATACATCAGGGTAAAATCTGGTAGAAACACCATTTCCATCATCCATTGCTCAGATAATTAATATGTTTAGGGTATTTAAAGCATAATCACATTCATTCAATACTTCAACCACCCTATGAGAAAATGCATTCTCTCACACAAGGTCACAGAGCAGGAAAGTAGTTAATTCCCAAGTTCAAGCCTCTTTTTTAATTTATTTTTTACAAGAACTATTATTTTTAATTGATTTTTAAAAAATAAATGACAGCAGAATGCATTACAATTCTTATTACACATATACAGCACAATTTTTCATATCTCTGGTTGTATATAAAGTATGGTGACACCAATTCGTGTCTTCATACATGTACTTTGGATAATGATGTCCATCACATTCCACCGTCCTTGCTAACCCCCTGCCCCCTCTTTTCCCCTCCCACCCCTCTGCCCTATCTAGAGTTCGTCTATTCCTCCCATGTTCCCCCTCCCTATCCCACTATGAATCAGCTTCCTTATATCAGAGAAACATTCAGCATTTGGTTTTGGGGGACTGGCTAACTTCATTTATCATTATCTTCTCTAACTCCATCCATTTACCTGCAAAAGCCATGATTTTATTCTCTTTTATTGCTGAGTAATATTCCATTGTGTATATATGCCACATTTTTTTTATCTACTCATCTACTGAAGGGCATCTAGGTTGGTTCCACAGTTTAGCTATTGTGAATTGTGCTTCAAGCCTCTTTTTTTAAACAGTCTTAAACCACTCAACAATTACTGAGTATTAAGTGCATGGTGCTAGGAAAGATCCTAACAACAGATCTCAAATCAGACAAACAACTATACAAAATGAAGCTGGTCTCAGTGAAGGGACATGCATAGGAAACAGTGGAAGCCCAGAGGAGAGGGAATGAGAACTTTTGGGGAACATACAACATAAGCTAGATCAGGCAGTAGGGGAACTGCAGTGGAGGGACTAAGAATGGATGACAGCATTAACAGCTACTTTACATTGAGCATGTGCTGTTCTCTGTACTTGACCCACTTCAAGCATCCTATAAGGTAGAGTCCATAATATTCCTTATTTGTACTTGGAGAAAAACATAATCTAGAGGGGTGAAATAATTTGCCCAATGTCACATAGAATCTGGATTTCAACTTAGGCAGTCAGGCTGAGGAAGTCCACTTTCTTAACTGCACTGCACTTTCTCTGCCATGATAGGTGGCTTGGTGCTTGGCTCTCTCCTGGCAATGACAGGATGCATGCCACTAAAGAATGTTTATCACAGGAGAGGCATACTCAGATCAGATCAACAATTAGAATGGAGATAAAAATCACTTTGGGGTCTATTATAAGGCAAGCAAGAAACAATAAGGAGAAAATATAAGTAATACTGGCCATAAGAAAGAAAAGATAGGGTCAATATATTTAGGATTCTTGAAGGAAAAAAAAAAAAAATCCCTCCAACCCCCATGCTGGGAATTGAACCCAGGGCCTCACACACTAGGCAAGCACACCAACACTGAGCTATGTCCACAACCTGAAGGAAGAATCTTGACCCACAGCCAATTTTTTAAAAAAATTTATGGAAACCGAATGGTAGCATCATCCATTCAGAGACCTAATACAGAATGCAGAGTGGATTCGGGGCAGTGGGCATGTTATGGTTCAGATAGTAAATGCATCCCCAAAGCCCATATACCAATGTCTTGGTCCCCAGGCCATGGCACTGTTGGGAGGTGGTAGAATCTTAAACAGATAGAGCCTAGTAGAAGGAGTTAGGTCATTAGGGGTGCACCTCTGAAAGGGACATTAAGACCTTGCCTCTTCCCCTGTCTCTCTTTCTCTCTCTCTGCTCCCAACCGTCATGAGGTGAACAGCTTCCTCCACCAAAATGTCCCTGCTGTGATATTCTGGCTCTCCATAGGCCCAAACCAATGGTGCCAGTCAACCATGGACTGCAATGTCTGAAAACATGAGCCCAAATAAACCTTTCTTCCTTTAAGTTGATATATCTCAGGTATTTTTCAAAATGACAGAAAGCTGACTAATACAGTGTGAAAATTAGCTCAGTTTTGGAGTTTATAATTCTATAGTATGATGTGGGAGTCAGGAGAATATCTAGTCAGCTGAGTATACAGGTTTGGTGCTCAAAAAGAATATAAATTTAGAGTTTGGGGAAGAACGGGTAGAGTGTGGTAGGGAGGCCTCATGGATGTGAATGAGAATAACCAGGCAACAGTTTTGAGGGAGAAGTAGACCATGGAGGCAAAGAGAGCTCTGAAAATAGCAGCCTAAAGGCTGGTAGGAGAAAGCCCAAAAGCTGCTTGAGATTGCAGAGGAAGCTCAGGAGATCAAAGTGCCACTGGAGTCCCAGGGAGGAGGAGCTCTGAAGAAGTAGTGAACTGGTCAACAGTATCAATAGCTACAAAAAGAAAAAATAAGACAAAGGCAACAAGATGGTAATTCTCAACTTAACACTAACACATTTCTTTAAACCATTTGAGAGCAAGATACCATCCAGTAAAAATGCAAACGACTCCTTTGATTTTCCAACTTGTTTATATGTAGAATCTCTGCTGCACACACAATTATTTACTGCTCCTTGAAGTGTAAGAGAAATTAAGGAGGAATATGGAAGAACACAACAATTTATTTGACTATGCTATATACAATTAGAAGACAATCCCTATGACCATGTTGAATATGACAGAAATAAGCAAAATTGGGCTGAGGAGAAAGGAAAACAGATGAATTCATGAAGAGAGATTCTAAAATATACACATTTTATAACAGGTTTTAAAGAAGTGTATTTTCAGATGAAAGCTTAACAACTGCTCAGCAGCCTCACAGGCAGGGCTACAATTACAAATTCATCCATCAGTACAACTTGATCTTGCATCCTCTAGCCTCCATTGCCTAAAGCATCGTAGTTGGTGTCCCAAAGTTTACAGCAGGATCCTAGAGGAGACAGGCAACATCGAAGTGCAGGCAAGAGCAAGAATCACAACATGTGTGCATAAGAACAAGGGCTTCAATAAAGGGAGATTCTGGTCTCCCTTTACTAGACTGAGGAAAACTGGGCAATACTCTAAGCTTTAGTTTTGTAATTAATTATATAACATATTCCTGATAATATCATAAGGAAGTAATAGCTAATGTTTATTGCACATTTTTATACACAGTAATCTCGACATATCTTAATTGGTATTTTCCTATCCCTAATCACCTTTTTATAGAGAAAGAAACTGAGGTACAGTGTGTTCAGACACTTGTTCACAAACAGACAGTAAGTGGCTGATTATTATTGAAATCTCAAACTGAAAGACATACTTCTATTGGCCATATTCTCCTGCCTCCCAACAAACATAGTGGTTGCAGTCAATGCAGATGTCTGTTTCACAGAGGCATAGACACTGTGGAATGATAGGAATACCCTTTCCCTGTTCAAATCCCAACAAGGCTGCTATTCAACAAGTCCTTCCTAAACCCAGGCATATGAAAATTCCTATGGGTCTATTTATTTGTCTATCCACCTAGCGATCTATCTACACATACATATATTCATGTATGTACATGTATTCACACACACATAAGCCATACGAGTACATTGTTTTTACATATGCCATAAACAGAGCATATTTTTAATATGCTTAGTGACTATGGTGATGCCTTCACTTGCTAAAGGGAAAGCTGTGTTGGTGGGAACAAAGTTTAAACTCTCAGCCTGCTCCCCTACTCAGAAGCGGACAGCCTGTCAATCAGCAGGGAGGTATCTTACCCAGGAGTGGAAAGGCAGCCACCTAACTGCTCCCTACCAATTTAGTTAGGGATTCATTCTAACTATTATTTGAAGTGCCTAGAAATTAATGTAATATTTCCTGTACTCATTTGCATTGCCTGCGGGCTAGAAGCGCCCCCTGTGAGGGCCACAGACTTAGGTAGGGAGCTGTATCCAGGGCAACTCAGTACCAAGTTAAAGCAGGAACAGCCCTTATAGAGTGGTGCTGACATTGGGATTAGGATCTGTTCTATGAGACCGTGCCTGGCTGATAAATTGAAGTGGTAATTTGGGATTTAACCAGATAGAGCAGTAAATGTATTAGAATGAGAAAAATCCAAGGGGAGAAAAGACTAGAGGAACCACACAAGTTGGTGAGTGAGGTTTTGTTTTGTTTTGATTTTTAAATTCAAGTCTCTCCTTTTGGCTTTACATTTGAATCCTGAATTTGAGCATCTCTTCTGCTACTGCAAATATATTAGTAAAGTGGATTGCCTTTGTTAGTCTAAATTGCTGTGTGTTTACAAATACATTTCAAGAGAATGCCACTCAAGAGAAAGCTTCTCTGGGACCCAAATTACAGTGTCTATAAGTAACTCTTGACCTTGATGCATCTGTGCCCTGTGTGTAATGAAAGTAGGTGCAGACACAGTTGAAATCTTCCCAAACTATTCATCTCTTATTGATTTGCTTGTTCTATTGTGAGCAGAGAGACACCTACACGCTAGTTTAAAATTAGGAGCTCCCAAGACTGTGATGAATGAAACAGACATGATTTACCCCTTGGGATTTAAAAGTACAAAATTTTCTCAGTGAGGAATTGTTGGGAATCTTATTGTCCTGGCATATCTTAAACACATTCATTAATTTATTCCTTTAGTCTACAGATTCTTGTACATTTCCAGCATTACTTTTTTAAAGTCCACTTACTTGGTGATTCTTCAAGTGCTAGATAATTTTCAAGTGAACAAAAAGTTTTGAGCCTTCAAAATTAATTACAAAGGTGGGGGCAGGGAGCAGAGAAAAAGGCTTGGAATTTCTTTCACTAAATTGGAATCTAGAAACTCACAAATGATGTTGCTGTATACACACCAGGGAAAAACAAGTCCATTCAAGTTAACTATTTATGAAAGACGCCTGGGCTACTTTAAACACATAAATTGTTCTCTATTTCCACCAAAAATATTCCTCTCATTTCTAACACTTTTATTTTAAAAATTTTAAAAAATAAATATCGTCACCACCATATTCACAGGAAATCTGTCACCTCACAATTAGAGCCAAGGTTTATTTTTAAACTGCTTCCTCCACCTGAATGTTAGTAACATTTGGAAAAAGCCAGATAATTCATCAGTTCCTAACTCCTAAGAATGACCCAGATGGCAGGGGGGAAGTTGCAGAGGGAAGGTGAAGTCTATGGCAAGGTGTTTTGATTTTTATAATGGCAATGGTGACAAGACTGGTTGTCCATATTTCATATCTTCTTCACCTCTTGGTTATTCCTCTGCCTGGAATGATGACAGTGTATTAAACAAAGTCTTCTCTGGTTTTCCATGTGGATAGCTCCACATACACACACCAGAAAGCATTTGCTTGACCTCTTACAAGGCTCTTTACCTACTTTTGTACTTAAAATCTGCACTATTTATCTTTAAAAGGGATCCAATGGTGTATATACTTTAGGGTCCCCCAAACCTGTCTTATCCTTTCTCCACTTAATCAACTCCTTTTCATCTCCTAAGACACCAGTTAAAATTCTGCTTCCCTCACCTCTCTGACTTTTGCCCAAAGAGCCTTATAAAGATTTAAGGGAACAAAATTTGGATCACAAAAAATATCGGAACACCCTTCCATTAGCATAATTCTTTCTGAATAATATATATCTAAATAGTGAGAACCATATTAATTCACACTTTGTGAAAATATTACATAAATATGGGCATACTTAGTGTTTGCTTTTAAAGTCCAATATCACATCTCCATTTCATTATAGGTAAATGTTTTGTCAATAAATGTCTTTTGCTTACATGCAAATATGTTATTGATTTTCTGTTGTCCTCATTTGTCTCTGAAATTTGAGAGACACAATTGATTCTCTTTTTTGAGTTTTTCACAGTATAATCTCAAAACCTGTGATTGAACCTAAAAGAGTAAACCTTCTGAAGCATGAAGACAAATCTGGAAACTTCTGCCCTCCCAACAAAAGAGGGTCCTTAGCACAATGAATAACATGTCTGTAACATATCAGTTGTTTGTTTATTTTTTCATTAAATGGTACTATATATCCTCTTGATATCGTGTTCTCCCATAAAAAAAAATTTTTTTTTTCAAAAACAGCATTTTACAATTCCAGGGGAGATATTTCCTATAAAAATAAAGGGTTCTATGGTTTCAGAAAATGATTTAGAAAAGTTAAACACCCACTTTCACTTTTTTAGAAAGCTAAAACTTGACAACTTGTTACATAAAGACATCTTTGCATCAGAATAAAGAATTGATGGGAAAAAGAACAAATTTAAAAAACCCACTCTCCTTCATCTGTTGATATGCAGAGCTTCTTAACTTTAATGTGCATACAAATTGTACAGGGACCCAGCAGATTCTGACTGGTTTGAGCTGGAGTGGAGATGCTGATGTCTCCCCTGCTGCCTGGGGATGCTGAGTTCCTGAGGTTATTTCATGTAATCAAAGCTTGGAATACATCTTTATTTTCTTTCCTCTATGCAATCCTCCTATCAACTTACTTTTCGTCTTCGCTTTTTTAAATACACAGAATAGAAATCTTGTGACACTCTCATCTTATTAATGGCTTAGGAGATCTAGAAATTTCTTTGTAAATGACTAACTTTTTAGTGATTTGGAAATTATTAGTGTATAAATGGGAAGAAACAGTTAAGAAAATCTGACTCCTGAGCAGGGAATAAGGAAACTTGAACATTTATGAATAACATTAAAACTAATAACAACATAATCTTGAAAAGTTACTGTACCTTTCCAAGCCTTGTTCTCTTCCTGTTTTAAATCAGGATGCTGGACAAGGTCTTCCTGAGGCCCCCTCTGGTTTCTAGATTCCATAATGTTGGTCATCGTTTGCATGGGGCAACATATAATCTGTTTATCTTGGCTATTTTAATATAGCGCACATTGCCAATGAACATATCTATACACTCAAGCAATATAATGATACTAGGATTTGGTGTCAATTAGGAAGATGGCTGAGAAGAATAAACACTTTGTTCCTTTCTTTGTTCACTTATTACCAGTTATAGACTGTTTGTACCTTACTAGTAGGAGAGGATGATACCCAGAAAGAGGATTAATAGATGTCAATAAATCATGTATACAACCATCAGTTATGGGGCTTTGATGGGTCACTTAAACTCTCTGCAAACCAGCTTTCCAAGACCCATGGTAGGAAGGCACTACCTGGCCCACTCACTCACAGGACCCTTCAGAAGCCAGAACAGGACACAGTGTGCATGTGCTGATTTAGAAAGTTTTGAAAAGTGCCTTGCAAATGTAGGTTATATTTTTATCATTTCCCACATCTTTCCTAAATAATTTATCAACTAGCAAACAAAAATACACTTTGCATTTTGTTATGCAGGCATTTTCTTTTCATCTATTTATTGACTGAAATAAACACAAAGAGGCAAGAAAAACATAAAGAGAAGAGTAAATGAAAGAAAAACACTCACCGACAACTCACAGAAATCTATGGAAAAAGAGTTTTCTCTGAAGAGTATATTAGAATATCCTTAATGATCTAATAAAGGAAGGAAAAAGAGTCAAAAGTTTCATAAATCATCTCACACTTATTTTGTTATTAGGAGAAAGGGGAATTGTATGGCATTACATGAATTAGGAATAGAAAAATTACAAAGTGCACATCTGTGAAAGAAATAAATGTAGACTTCACTGAGAGTATAGTTAATTACTGTGCCCACACCATTTTATATTGTGATGGAGTAGCCATAGAACTATTATGGAAACAAAGAATTTCCTTGACAAAGTTACATTTTTAATAGACCCATAATATGTAGGATTAGTCTATTTATCCTCCCACTGGTTTAGTACAATGATAATCATACTAAATATAATCTGGTTCCACCTCTCCTCGCTTGCTCTTCTAAGGCTCACAATTTATGTAACACGTTAAAATATGAAGAATCTGCTAACACAATCAAAGAAACCAGAGACACTGTTTCAAGCATGAGTTTGACTTCTTTTACGCTTCAATACAAGCAGAAACTCAGACCACTACAGAAAATTCTAACTAAGTTCAGTCTCCTGGCAGTCTGGCTAATCTAGCTGGACTTGCCCTACCTTAAACGTAAGGCCCTTTCCCTTAAATATAAATTTTAGTTGCAGAACTGAATAAAGTTAGGAAAGAGGTACGATGAAAATCCTAATTTAAAAGGAAATAAGGAAACAGATGTGAATGCCCTGGTTTTGTGAATCCTCATTAATTGAAGTTTTAGTACAACCTGAAAACAACATTATTTTAAGACCTTATTCTTAAAGCTCTAGTTGAAATGTTCTTTATATCTGTCCTGGAAAAGGCAGCTTGATTAGCATAACAAATTCTTATTTTCATAATTAAGGATTTTTGTACTACTTCATGATCATTAAACATCTCTCATTGTCCAGGATGATACACACAAAAAAATTTTGAGATGCATATTGCTCCCAAGGTCTCCCTGGAATTTTTCACTGAGCTAGTACATAGATTTTTTTTTCCTTTGGGTTGTTAAAGTGAGAAAATAATTTTAAATATCAAATATGATTTTTTTCTACTCCTGCAACTGCCCTCATCACAAATATCATCATCTTGCACCCAAGCCAATGTCACACCCTCCTCACCTATCCCTCAGACTCAGTTTCTCCTGTTTCTACCCTCCCCCACTAGCAAAGGCATCTTTCTGAAGTAGTTTCATCAGAGCAGCCATTGATCTTGACTCTAGCTTGAGACAACAAACCAAGATCTCATGTTCACTTCTCCTTCCTTTCTAGGTCCCAATGAAATGACAGAAGAGTGTTTTTGTTTGCCAAAGAATAAAGCCCTTAAGAGTTCTGTAAAATAAGCAACTAACCCACAAAGTTCAAGGAAATTGATTCATAGAAAATGCAAGTAAATTAAAGGAGAAAAGACTAGAGGGAAAACTAGCCCAAGACATCAGAGGAAAGATCAGCCCAAGTTGAGTCATCAAGTTCAAGGAGAAGGCGTGGTCTTCATGGCTGCTCAGCAGAGAGGAACTAAAGGATGATATCCTGAACCATGGAGGCCCTCCTCCCAGCTCTCCCTTTCCATGTGCAAAGTGAGCAATAGTGAACCATAGTTTTCCCCCTGAAAAATGCCCGAGGATTGCTTTCTAAAGAAAGTAAGGGATATGGCTAGCAAGGAAGCATAGTGAGGGCACTGGGGATAAAAGAAATAGCACAGAACTTCATGCAATATTATACCTTAATGGCACAAAATGAGAACAAAGTTTTCCAAAGGTCTAAATAAAGCCTCCTTATTTGCCAATTGGGGAATTCTCAGAGTTTGCTCCATACCCCATAGCTCTATCAGAAGAACCTAACCAACACTGCACTCTGCTCATTACACAGAGCAAACACATCCAAGGTGTCCATTTGGAAGGAAACTAAAGACTTTAAAGAAAAGGACCAAGAATAGATGCAGTTGGATGAGTTAATAGAGAAAAAGATATTGTTCAGGGGCTGGGGCTCAGTGATATGGCGCTTGCCTGGCATATGTGAGGCACTGGGTTCGATCCTCAGCACAACATGAAAATAAAGATATTGTGTCCATCTACAAATATATATATATATTAAATATTGTTCAGAAAGTAAAAATTTAAAGGTTATAACTACTATCATGAAAGAGTGAACTTGAACAGTTTTTTTTTTAACATGGAAAAGAAAAAAATTCTGAAAAAAAAAAAAAACGGATAGCAAAATTTACATATATACATATGTGTTTGTCTGTGTGTTTTTCTCCATCCATCGGACCGGAACGCATGGGATTCCTCCCCTCTTTACAGAGAGCATGGATTTCAAGTGGGTTCTTTGTCTCACAAATTCGAAGAATGAAATCAGACACTAGAGTGAGAGCAAAGCAACAGGATTTATTAGAGCCATAGAAGGAAAACAGGGAGGGGTCCTAAGAGAGTGATGCCAACAGGTGTCTGCTGTCTAGGGGTTTTTATGGATTTGATCTGCCCCTATAGATGACTTGTAGGTATAAGATTTATAAAGGGGACAAATCAACTGTTTTGCCTTTTTCAACAAATCTGGAGAAAAGTGATTCATAAGCCTTTAACATCACAGGGTGAAGGTCTGTTGATGCAAGAAGAAGTACCTTGTGGGGTGGGTCATGTCTAGACGCTATTAAGGAACTGTTCCTGTGACTAGGAACAGCTGGGTTCAGAAGTGTGATTTCCCAGTTCTCTCCCCCCGTCCCTTTTTTCTTTCTGACTGCCTTTTCCTGACTACCGATAGGTAGTCTATTTTCTGTCTCAGAAGTTTTGTGAAACATCACTAACTTTACTTTGCCAAAGTCCAAACAGAGCACTTCTTTCTGCATTGAATAATGCTGATGTAACATAATATTTTCTTATTGGGTTAAAATGCATAAAATGATCCTTCAGTTTTAAATGGGGAGAAAGGAGAAGGAAATGGCTTAATTATGGCTCTAGAAGGGAAAGCCTATTCTAAAATCTGACAAATATCAGAAAGTAGACAAGTTGGAGGGTGCAAGGCAGCAAGTCTGCAAAACAAACATGCCTTTCACAGCAGGCCATCATCTGAGCAGCCTACAATTGACAACTTAGAAAATTAAAAAGTAATGTTGCCACCTGACAATTTAATCAAATGAAAGAACAAAAAGAGAGGAAGAGGGAGAGAGGAAGGCACAAAGGGAAAAGAGAAGGAAAGAGCTAAACATGATGTGCAGTGGGGAGAAATGGAGAGGAAACTTTCACTTTTCATTTGTGTCCCTTCTTTAGTTTAAATTTTAAAAATCAAGTACAGTTATTATTTTTTATTTTTTAATGCAAATTAACCAAGAGTGCCAATTAATTGAGTGCCAGCTAGTTAAAATTTCAGTGTGTATAATTCTCCCTGGCACAATAACATGAAGACACAAGATGTTTTCTCTTACAAGTCTTAAAAACATTTTTCTGAAGGAGTTGACTGCAAAACTGAAGTCCAAAAGATACTATAAAATATGAATTCCACAGCAATATTTTAAACCTTTATTCTTAAATTCTAAAGAAGTGCATTGTATATGCCTGTCATTATTAAATCTGAAAGTAATTACTTAGATATTAGAAAAAACTGAGGGCATAGACATGACAAAATCATGCATGTTCAATATAAACATTGTTTTAGAAAGTATACACTACTTGTGTTGCACCACTTTGCTTTAAATTCATGACTTCTACTCAGTTTAGAACATCTTTATAACTACCCTAATCACCAGAAGACAGAACAGATCTTTTTGCCTGTTATGCAGTCTGACACTTGCACATATAGAATTTTGTTTGTTTGTTTTTTGGTGCTACTGTATTGGTGTGTATGAATATGTGTATATGTGGTATGTTTACATTTACATGTCTGTAAAGAAAGACGTGCTCTTCTTGGCCACCTTGGAGGGAATGGTGGTTTATGCCTCAATTGTGTATGTCTTATGACCTTTAAGGAGCCAATCTTTAAGGCAAGTATTACCAACATACTTATTAACTGCTGTGATCAATGAAGTTATTACAAGAACTGACCAATATGATTTCCTATATGCTTGGGAGTGCCTGACCCCTGATAGGAGGTACAACCTTCAGATCTTGGGAAAAGTTATGGATTTGCAAGCCTCATTTTCCAAGGCCCAGAAAATACAAAATAACCTTGTGACGGGGTTGCAGGTTGTGGTTGGGGGGTAGCTGGGATTGAACCCAGGATTGTTCTACCACTAAGCTTTTTTTTATTCTTGAGACCTTTTTTATTCTTGAGACCCATCATGTTAAAGACAGCAGTGAGTCCCACAATACATTTATGTTCCAGATATTACGATAGATATTCTACTTTGAAATCCAAGATGCCTTGTATAATACTAGAAATCAAATTGCCATTACACTGCTGATAAAATAGTTCAGGCTGAAAGACACCACTTAAAATGCATTGGAACTCAAAAGACGTATCTCTTACCTATAATGCAAATATCTAGATTGTCATCTTCTGGGTTCTTAGGGGCTCTGGGCCTCTTTTTATAAAAGATTAATTAAAAGAAAAATTTAAAACCAATTTAAAAAATTCTAATACTGATAACTGATATAATCAAAGGACAATATGTGAAAAGACAATAAAAAGGAAAGATACTTTTCTTTGTTGAGAAAAAAAACTTTAAAATTAATCAGATTATGTCTACCACGTATGGATCATAGTGCTCCACATTTTGGCAGATACAAAGTCCTATATGGCTCCATCACTACAGAAAGGGAACCTTAAAAACAAGTTGATGAGATGGCAAATATACAGGAAAAAAATGATAACATGGCAATTATGTGCGCCAAATAAATAGTAAAGACTACAGGAGATGATGCGAGAAAGAGGTGTGTAAAAACTATTACTATTTATAAGATGCCAACTGTATACCAAGCTTATGTATATAATGCAAATTCTCACAACTAAATAGAATTAATACTATAATCTCCATTTTAGTGTTGGAGTAAATTATGTTACTAAATTGGGGTTAACTAAATTGTCAAAGATCATGCAGCTAGCCTCTTGTGTATTCCAACTGAAGGTGTTAAACTCCAAAGTCAACTTTTTCACTTAAAAGTTATTTTGTGCAGAGTAAGCAGGTGACCTTTTGAAGCAATGGAGACATAAAACTGGAACTTGAAGGACTGGTAGAAATGGAACACATAGAAAGGAGGTAAAGAGGATGGAAGGGTATTTTAAGGAGAGGCAAAGTATAAGCAAAGAAATGTATAATACATTTAGAAATATATAAAGCTGAAGGTCTGTGCAGAGGGAGTGTAAATTAAAGGCAAAAAGCCAGGTTGGAACTCAGTTTCCCAGATGTAGAGATGCAGTTTGCCATTAAACTGGCAATAAAGAACCAGTATAAACTTAAGCAGAGGGGGAAGTTTCAAGCTCAGGCAATGATATAAAATTCTTTGGAGAAGTAGGCAGAAATGTATTGGGGTGGGAAAAAGACAAGACAAGGAGAGATATGAAGAGGTTTGGGGGCTACTGTTATGCCTAGTTAGTGTCTGAAACACTGAGAACTTTAAAGAAGCAATATCATCACTTCAAATTTATCAAGTATACACTCTGTATCTATTAAAATCTGGTTCCATTTTCATTTATCTTTCTATTTCTACTGAAAGAAAAATATAAGTTCAAAATGGCGCCCCAGTTCTAACCAGTACACTTCAGATCCCTGGTGGTAATGGGTCAAGTCCCCGGAGGGCTCCACTTTTAGAATACGCTGTTTGCACAGGCAAACAGGGCTCATACATTTTGTTCATGCCCCTGAAACAATTGATGTTCTCCAGTATATGGTGTATGTTTTTTATAATTACACCAGAAGAAAGCATTCTTTATGGAAATAAATGTGCTTTTTAAAAACACATTTCTGAAAAGCAGCAGGCAAGGCATTAATAACAAAGTGAAATGATAAACCGAATGGAAGTCTGAGAAAAATTCTATATTTGTATTATACAGGCATTGTTTTCATTCCTGGCACCTTATTTTTCATGTACATAAAGAGAACGCAAGCTACAGCAGGGTGAGACAAAGATCAATGCTGAATGTATTACTTGGCACTGGTCAGATGCAGTTTAATAAGAAAAAAATTGATCCATTAAGCTAAACCTAATTTTTGGCCGAAAAATGGTTGAAATCTCTTCTTTATATTGCTAGCTTCATAAAGACCTATAATATTTGGAAGAAACAACTCAAGGCTGAGTTTAATAAGATTAAATGTATTGCAAATATACTTAACAAGAATCTATCAAGTTGTTAATGATTGCTATTAATATCAAACAATTTTTGTATAGAATTTTTTATTAAAGCAATTGTAAAATACTGCCATAAGAAATACAATATAAAAAGGTTTTCAGGTAATTTGTAACAGCTACAATTGCAACTGTAGAACTCAAATCTTAACCTACAAGATACAGTCATTTATTTTATCAATCTGGTTTCTAACACAAGTACAATTCAATTTGTAAGTATTTAGGTGCTGGTCTGTGATCTGTGTAGTAAAGTCCAGAAGGGCCACAACTACATCAGGCAGTGGTGCTGGTTCATGTCAGGAAATGAGGAAGTGGAGGATTTGGTGGGACAAGATTTAGAATTATTACTAAAACTCAATATTCATTTCAGTGAAATTATTTTAATTCCCCGTCATTCTCAGAGCATTAAGAAGGCAGAAAGTTTCACTCAAATTTCCTAAAGTCATGGGTCTTTTAAGACAGAAAGGAATTCAGCCACTGTCTGGTTCAATCTGTCTATCTATAAGTACAGAGACTATAGCTGCAGACTGATATTGTAAAATAATCTGCCAAGCATGCATGCACTTAGAGGAATGCTGGATTTTTTATTCACCAGATTAAAACAAAGCAACTGGAGAAAACAAAAGCTATTGGAAAAATGAAATAGAAACTTGAGGTCATATGTTTATCAACCTGAAAAACATTATAATAAATCCCTTTTTGCCTAAACAATAAAGATGTTGGCTTGAATACTCTTAATTGTTCATTTTATTTATATTGTTGTTTACTATGTATTATATTGCAATAAATCCAGACATACACACATACTCATGAACACACCCACTTTGCTCAGAACATAAATTATCAATATTTAAATTGGATCTATGATAATTAAGATAAAGGTCATAATTTTTATGAAATATTATACTAATAAAATATTTTCTCAATGACTGTATTTCCCCTAATTGAGAAAGTAAAACCATATTCTTGTACCTATTTTTAAAAAAATCCCTACAGCTGGGCACTGGGTGATGAGCTATGCCCTTTTTACCTCCAGGGTACCAATTTAAATCTCCTCTGCATCAGGAAGGAAAAAATATTGTTTCCATTTTAATGGCTGTCCAGTGTTCTATGCAAAATGGATAGGAGGTCTCAGTTCAGTTCTTAGTAGATAGATGCTTACATTATAGAATTGTCACCCAGGAGAAAGGACAAGAACTGAAAGATTATGGGAAGGGGGTGGCATACTCTCACCCTACATACAGTGCATCCCCTGTGTAGAAAAGACATTAGAGTACTAAAGAATGCTTTTGAGTTCACATGAGGCTAATTAAGTATGCCTTATAATTATTGTATTTATTACAATTTGTAAAATCTGAACATTTGCATGTGCCTACTTTTTTTTTTAAAAAAACATGCAGGACACCACTTTGCAGGAGCAATACTGGGTAGCCGAATACTGTGATCATAGGGTCACAGGCAGCTTCAAATACTTTTTTAAAAAAAATTATAACTCCTGAATATTTTAACTGCAGAAAAGAATGTAAGAACTCTATTGATGATTAATTTGTATTTTTGGCATATAAATCACTTCTTGGTTGTCATGCTAATACTGATTTAGAAAAATATACACTTCAGCTTATATTGATCTGTTTTTCTAATTCTTCATCAGAAGGGTCTAATATGGTTGCTTTTGCAATTTACTTTCCAAGTTATCCTTTTAGGAGATGAAGTAACCAAAAGATATTGAAAATCTAAAGTAAATTACATCGTGCCAGTTAGACTTCCCTGCAGGAATGGATACACCCCTGTAATCCGCTCTGCTCACAACTAATAGGCAGGGGATGGGGCTCTGTCTTAATCTTTGCTAAACTATCACTCTCTTTTTAACACATACATTTGTCTTCAGGACATCTATCAAATATTTAGTATATATTCTAACAAAATTAAATTTTCTATTAAATTACAATCTACATTATGAATCAGAGCTTTAAAATGTATATAAAATCCAATGTTGTGTCACCACACTAATCGAAGTGCACACAAAAGGGATATTTTGGAAATTGTTAGGACTCATTTTTTAAAGCTCTAAACACATAATTTTAAAAAAAGTTTTAAACATCCCTGGTTTCTAGAAACAGGTTTGCTTATAGACTTTGAGTTTATACATAATTTTTCAATGGGGAAGGGCATAAGAAGAACAAAAAGAATTCTAATACATTAAATAAAACTAGAACTTGAATACTGCCAACATGGAGTACACAATTGTGCCATGTTTTAAAAAGTGAAACTTAATCCTATCTATGCATACATGCATGCAGACACATGTATATGTATGTACACGTATGTTTGTTGAATGTACACAAATGTACACATAACATGCATGAAAACAGGTAAGACATACATATATTTAATGTTTTAATACTGTATAAAGAAAGCTAGAGAAAGATATCAGATGATAAAGACTATCAAAAATTATCAAATTAAATGTGATTGTAATCTCTAGGGTAAAATAATGCCACAGTATGGAAAGCCTATTGGGATACCAATCCCTCACTGTCATCTGGAGAAAAAAAAAATATGGCATGCAAATCTGTAAGCAGTGGACAGGGAATCCAGAAGTAATTGATGCTTTAGAATTCACTGAACTGTAGAAAGGAAATTCATATAAGAAAGTTCAACACTAACAAAAATACAATCCTATAAGAAAGGATCTGAAAGAAAGATGCTGAAAGAGCTTTAAAAAGGATAAGTTTTGGAAATTGCTGTGAAGATATAAGATATACCAGGGCTGAATGACAGTTTAGGCTAACAAATGGGCCAACAAGAAAACAAAATTTTAAAAGAGGGAAACAAAAGTAAAAATTACTAGCCATCTCTACTAAGATAATCTTGTTTTCCATGAATGTAAAGGTATACAGACATTAAAAATGCTTCCCTGATTTAAATTGATGGTCACTCTGGTTGGAATCTTTATTCTATTTCCTATAAAGGTGAGAGTTGCTATCTGCCAAAATGGTTCTCTGTAGGTTTTAAAAACCTGTAACAAACTTGTAAGACAAATCTCTAACCATGTATCATCTTTCATATGTTTACTATTGTTAGTAAACTACTGTATGAAGATGTTTTGTTAACTGACACAAAAATAAGCACTGAAGCTAGAAATAGAATGCAGGATTTTTGATTTTTAGTTTACCTTAAAAGTTCATCTTAAATGCTGCTTCCTATGAAGTTTCCTAATATGTAATTTTTAGGTAATCAGGGTAATGAAGAGATGGAGATAAGAGATCACCCAAATCATGATTAAAACAAAGCTAATAAAAAGCATGTTTTTAATAGAATAAATGTATATTTACTTAGTTAAAATTTATCTATTTGGCCAATTGAACTATAATGCATTTACACAATAAATGCACATAAATATTTCTCTTAAAAGACCATGTCAATTTATATGTACATATACTTACATACACATTTTTACTTTATAGAAATAAATGTATACATGCATATATCCATTGAAATATGAAAACAAAAATACATTATAATTGTGAAAATTAGATGTATGTGAAATTCTGACTTTCTTGATCTGTTTTAATATCTGAAGTGATAACACAAGGATTGCTTCTGAGAGGGAGTCATTTCACTTGTATCATTTAAATTGTTTTCATGGAGCATTTACTTTATAATCAAAAGATAGTTTGAATTTTGAGAGGAAAAAAATTGTCTAATATCAGGAAGTCTATTTTGGTCTTGTTTTCAGTAGCTAGTGCCTCCTGCTCATCATGACTCACTTCCTCCCCTCCAAACACTTTCATTTTAAGGTCACCAACGCTGGCTTCAACACATCAATTTATTATTATCCACCTGTTGAATGTGAATTTCATGATTGGAATAGGCTGACCAATCATGATGTTCAACAGTCACCTTCCACCTAAGGCTATCCCTTGGCCTTGAACTCATGCTGGCATCCCCTGTGCTGACTGGGAGCCCTCAATGCTTTGTCATGGTCACCTAGAAGGGGGACCTTTTCATGGCTTTAGAGTTTTGTCTCTGTATTTTAGCTTACATGAAGAATGGAGCCATATTCAGAGGAAATAATTTACGTTTTTCTTTTCCAAATTAAAAAAAATTTCTCCCAATATTTTAAGTCATAACACAAATTGTTTAATGCTTTCCCCCTTTTATAATTCTTCAATGATTTCAAAACTTTTCTTGAATGTTAAGCATTACCTTTTAAAATCATTAACATTTTAAGTACATAACTATTCATCTGGTAGGGAGGTGGCACAGGTTTGGCATGAGGCAGAAAACATTGCATAGCACTTGTTAGTTAATACATATTTCTAAACAGTAGATGTCTTCTAATAGCTACAGTGTTTGTTTTGAGTAGATTTATAATGACTTTAATTCATTTTTAACTCTAGTGAATTTGCAGCTCAATTAAATTACAAGGGATTTTATTTATTTTTCGACCAGCGCTTCAGTCGTATTACTAGCCAGAGAATTGAGGAGATAATACAGTAGTGAAAAGGGAGGCATTTGTGTGATGTTCACAATCTATCAGTTTATAGTCATTATGCCACCCTTCGATCCTTTTTTGTTCTTTCCCACTGGGAAAATGAGAAAGAAAGAAAAGCAGGGAGAGAGGGAGACATTTTATTCTTTGATTTGGGTATATGTTCATCTCAGACATTGTTAATTATGCCACTCAAGATATTTGCAAAAGATTTGTTTAACATTAGTCTCTCAGTCATCAAAAATCAGATTTAATAAATTTCAGTGGTAAAAGTGAAAATATGATACAGAAATGCTAAGTGTTGAATAAAGTCTCAGCAGTGATTTCTCTGTCTGTAAGGGTTATATAGGATATTTGCCTGTATTAACCCAGCACTAATGGGGGGGGGGGTAATTAAAGCTGTCAAATGTTATTCCAACTAACCCCTAAAATTAACTATAATCAAAATGAGTAAGAATAAATGTATATTAACAATGATATATGTTTATTCAGCAATACCATTTAATGTGCTTATTTTATATATGGTAAATATGAGTGTGCATTTCAGTTATTAAAACACATAGCTATCCTAGGTCGACAGGACTTTACACACACATTTTTTATACTTACCCACATATACCTGTATGATTGCCAACTATGCACCTATAAAATTGTCCTTACAATATTTATGATCATACTTTGTGTAGTCATATATCATGTGGCCAATGTTTTTTTAAAAAAATTAGAAATAAATGTTTGAACTGTATTTCTGAGTGAAATAAAGAGTACAAAAAGTAAGAAAAGGAATCTACTAATCATACAGAATGCTTGAAAACCCCACAGAATGAAAAATCACATGGAATAAAATAAGAAAAGAGATCAGAAAGGAAAAGCAAGGGGTCAGGGGAGAAAACTAGGTTATAAATTCTCCCAGGGAATTATCTTTATTTTTTAGATCTTTTGTTTCTATGCTTACATCCCTATCAGTGCTTACACTGCTGTTTAACATACTGTTGGCTCTCAGTGTGACTGGCTCACCATGAAAACGGAGTAGGAATCATCTAGCTAAGGAAGACAGAGGGAGTAAATGCAGGGCAAGAGGCAAAGTTGACTTGCTCCTTCTCCATAGTGCCTAATGAATATTTTCACTTCCTATATCATTGGGGAAATTTTGCTAGTTTTCATTTTCGAAATCCCCAAGTTGTAACATCTCAATCATGAAATATTAAGCCAGGTGTATTTTACTTACCATGCAGGTGAGTAAGTTTCCAGAAGGAAACTATTTCTCAGTATCTCGTCCAAAGACTAAATAAACTGAAGCAAAACAAAATGGATAGTACAAATGTGTTATGTCTGGTGAAACCAGCCTTTAAAAAAAAAATGCTGATTTACTGATAATGAGCTTTAGAGATTCCCATAATATACAGGCTGTAACCAAAGAGGTCAAATTCTCAAAATACTAACAAGGGCTATCCACCCTTCCTTCTTTTCTCTACCTGCAATCAGAACTGCAGAATTCTCACTGAAGAAAATGAAGTCTGTATTTTCCAGTCTCAGAGAAGACATGGATTTCTTAAAATAAGATAAATACGTTCAAAGCTCAGGTTCAAGTATTCAGCCAACAGAGAAATTATTTGCCTTAATATTTTGTTTCAAAGATGTTATACATCCATACATCCATATGTTCCCTCTTTCTAAGACCACTGTCTGTTGTTCTTATAGGAAGGTATGAGAGCAAAATCTGTCACACTAGTTTGGAAACCAAAAACCCTAAGAGAAAGTATCCTTCAGGAAAACAGTGCCAATAAAAATAATCAGCTCAAAAAGTATAAACTGCAAAATCTTTCACATTTATAGAAGCATTAAAATTTAAAAATTAAAAGTAAACTTGTGGTCATTTTCATTACTATGAAGAACATAATATTTCAGAGGTGACACTTACATTCCCAACAGGCACTATAACAAGGTTTGTAAAAGCTTGGAAAAAGAATTGTTTAAAAAATTCATGACAAAAGAACATAGTTGTACATCATTAAGAGGCAAGATCATTTGAGAGATGCTAGAGGCCAGTACAATGTGAGGGTGGGTTTGAATCTCACCTGTGCCATTTGCTAATTAAGTAACTGTGGCCAGGTTACACAACTTCCCTGAAACACAATTCAATAAAATGGGATTTTTTTTTTCAAGTTGTAGATGGACACAATATCTTTATTTTTATTTATTTATTTTTATGTGGTGCTGAAGATTGAACCAGGGCCCCACACATGCAAGGCAAGTGCTCCACCCCAGCTACATCCCCAGCCCAAATGGGATTCTTATTATAAGAAAAAAAAATACAGTTATCTAGAGTCACTATCTTAGGTCTGTTCAGGGGAGAAAGTCCTTGGGATTTACTTTATTTCTTAGCCCAATTCCATAAATATTCTTAAAGTAGAAATATATGCAGGGAATTTCAAAGAACAAACGTCAAGTGCTTTTTATGCATAAGATGAGACCATATCTATGTGTGTATGAATATGTTAAATATACATTAAAAATGTCTCTAAGTCTACATAAGAATTGGTTGGTAGTATTTCTCTCTGCAAAGTGAGACTAGGAATTTTAAGGGGGAAGGAAATTTTAACTTTCATTTCATTCCTTCCCATAATGTTTAAGCCTTTAACAATGTACACATATTATTATATGATTCAAAAGATAATTTGGAAGACAAGTTATTTCAAACATCAGCATGAGGTAATATAACTTTTTTTTAACTATAGGAAAGTAATGAATACATGCTCCTTTTCTCTTAAAGACTAAATAATGTATGAAATTAAGTATAAAAATGGCCCCAAATAATTCAGTTTTAACAGCAGATTAAAATGGAAATAAATGATTGTTAACAATGCCTTATAGGTATACAATGCCCCTGAGCAACTAACATTTGTTATCAAAAATAGTACAAAATGTTCTCATCATTTGATCCTTAAGACACAATCAATCATTCTATTGCCACTATTATTTCCATAATGATGAAGACTGCAAACACCTTAGAAAATTAGAAACACGTTTAGGATAGTGTGTTAGCTTTGCATCAATGTGACCAAAATACCTGACAAGAACAACTGAGAGGAGGGAAGGCTTATTTTAGCTCAAGTTTCAGAGATTTAATCCATGATTGTCCGACTCCATTGCTCTGGGCCCCAAAGTGAGGCAGAACATCATGACAGAGGGCATGTCAGAGCAAAATTGCTCAGTTCATAGCAGTTGCAAAGCAGAGAGAGGAGTCCCTCAGAAGGGGCTTCAAGGAAGATGCATCCTTCCAGGGCTCATCCCCAGTGATCCTCCAGTCACACCCCACTTGCCAATGGACCCAGCAAGTCCATTCAAGCTAGGATGAACTGATTAGGTTACAGCTCTCGCAATCCAATCATTTTACCTTTGACTAGTCCTGCATTAACACAGGACCTTTCCAGGGACACTTCATATTCAAAGCATAACAGAAAGGGAGAAAGAATCATTTTTACTCATCTCCCTATCTCCATTGTATACCACAATGCTTGGCACATACCAGTTCTTTAATAAGTAGGTGTTGAATAAACAAATGAACAAATTATAAAAATGATTGAATGGCACACTGAATACTTTCTCCAAACTGTTAATGAACATACTGGAGATTCTTTTTTTTTCCTTAGCTCCAACCTGCTTATACAATCTACCCCAGACCCTAACAGTGAATCTTGTCTGCCTTCCGCTTTTCTTACCTACATCAATTTTTAGCTCTCTACTGAATTAGTCCCTTCAGAATGTACAAACAAGCTGTTTTTCCTCTTACTTTAAAACAACAACAACAAAAAAAACCCTTCTGTTGACCCAGTGGTGTCAAGAGCTGGCTTATGTTGGCTCTCAAGAGCTAGTTGTACACATCTCAACTCTGCATTCAGAGAAATCAACCATTATAAGGAAATTACACTACTGAAATTAACAGAGGACAGATCAGAATTGGTTGTTTCCCCCAGAGAGACGATCATTAAATGTTTACCATCCTATTTCTTTCTTTACCTTACTGCCTTTACCAAATATAATCCCATTTCTTTGCCTTTTTTTTTTTTCTTTTTTAGCAAAATCTATCAAAACAGTTTTGCACAGCACTTTTTGATTTTTCCACTTTGAACCCCTTACGGTTGAGCTTCGGCCCCCACCATCCCTTGGCAGCTACTCTACTCAAGGTTTCTAAAGACCTCACATTGCCAATTACAGAGGTCACTGCTCAGCTCTCATATTACTTCACCTATCAGCACCATTTTACCGAGTTGATATTGTTCCCTCTCCACACTGGTAGCTTGCTTTCAGACTCCTTTGCTAATCCCTCCTCTTTCCTCTGACCCCTTAATGTTGGAGTGCTGCAGGACCCTACTCTGTCCATTTGTACTCACCCCTTGATTATCACCTTCAGATTCATGGCTCAAGTACCATTTGGAGGCTCATGGCTCCCCAACTTACAACTCCAGCCCAGACTTTTCTCTTGAATACCACATTCTTAATTCCAATAGACTACACTTCCACTTAAACATCTGAATGATATCTCAAATTCAACAAGTCCAACGCTGAACGTCTAATCATCCTTCTCAAACCTGGTTTTCCAACAATTGTACAACTCAGAGAATGGTATCGCCATCCTTATAGTTGTTCAAGTCAAAAACATCGTCCTCACCTTTAGTTTCCTTCTTATTTTCACACTCCACACTCAACCTATTAGGAAATCCAGCTGATTTTACTTTCAAACTAGCTCTCAAAGATAACACTTCTCTCCCCATTTCATTGCTGTTAGACTGGCTCACACCTACAACCTGGATTATAAGACTATAAAAGGGTCTAACAAGGCCCAGTACTATTACCATAATCTGTATTATACTCTCAAGACAAAAGTCAGAGTGACCCCTTTAAAATAAAAGTCAGATCACGTCTCATTTCTGTTCAAAGCCTTGGGATTGTGCCCTTCTGCTCAAATTCAAAATTCAAAATAATGGGCTATAGGCCCATCAGGACCCAGCTTTCTATTAACCCTCTTACACCATCTCCCAGGACTCCTGCTCTCACTCAAGTCTCTCCAGCCACACTGAGGCTACATTTCAAACATGTCCAGAGATGTCCTGCCTTTGGGCCTTTCCAGCTGCTTACCTTGCCTGACATCATCTTCCACCTACCAACTGTGTCCCCTTCCCACCTTCTTCCATCTCTTCCCACATTTTAACATACTCCAACCAATCCAACCTCCTGACCAACTGCCTCTTGCCCTATTTTCCTTTGTTTTTTTCCTTGCACTTATTACCTCCTAACCTACTTAGTAACTTATTGTTTGCTTCTTGCCTGTCCTCACTAGAATGTAAGCTTGCTGAGGGCAAGGATTATTATCTGGTTTGCCGATGACCTAGGTGTCTAGGGTAGCCTGACACAGTAATTCTCAACAACTGTTTATTGAAAAAAAAATTTTAAATGACCAACAAAAACCAATAAATGGCAAATATCATACTGAATTTATAACACACACACACACACACACACACACACAAAGATCTGATTGTAAAAATTAGAAATTTTAGCATTGCTTCCCCAATGAAATTTTAGCTTCAATAGCTTTCTGGTTGAAATTTAAATTTTACATAAGAAATGCAGCAGTATTCCCACAACTGTACCTAAACCTCTCTCATATCTGGGACTCAAATCCTGGGCTCTTATAAGAGCTCACAGCTCCTATAGGAGTTGTGCATTTATCAGTGGTGACACAAATGGGCCCGTGTAGTATTTTGTACATATGGTGTTAACTTTTATGCTTTAATATATATGTGCAATATGGCTGAATTATACTTGCTCTAGGAACCATCACTTTTATTTTACTGACTTTTGTGTATTTAAAACCTCAGGCATAATACAGTATTGAATTAACAAAGTTTTTTTGGTTGTCTAATTTCCACAGAAGAAAAAGAAAAGAATAATTGTTTTAACATTCACATTTCTCCATGGCTTGTACAATGCAAAGTTCTCCCACATTCTAATATCAAGTTTGTACTCATGCAAACTTGAATTTAGAAAATGAAAGTGAAGTCCCCAAACACCTCTACATTGACTTAAAGAAAGTTTCTAACATGCACATTATTGTGCCTTAATTTGTTTAAAAATACATGACATGAAAGAATGTATGCAAGTTATAAATCTATTGATAAAATATATCTCTTCAAATACAAATTTAAAACTTAACTTTAGCCATAAATTACAGTCATTTCAAACTGAATCTTATTTTTGCTCTTCAATTTAATTTTATAGTTATTAAAACCTAAGAAGACATCTGAAAAGGTGCTTAATTTTAAATGTCATATGCCCATTTGAAAAATAGAAAAGAATGAATGCAAACCTAATAAAGCTAAAAAAATGAGCTTAAAAAACATAAAAATATCCCCCCAAAGAAAAAAAGAATATAAGCTAAGAGAAATCTGAACACATCATGATAGCTTAGTATTAACTGAATTAATAACTAGATGAAATAACATTTTTTAAAACCTACATAACCATTATGTAAATGTCACAATAAGCTCATATGTTTATCTAAGGAACACTTTGAAAAAGTTTGTAAATATATCAAGGTGAAATATAATTATACAAAATAGGAAGATCCATTGAATAAAATATCTTTAAATATCTTTAAACAATAGTTTGTATGGGTTATATTAAAACCTACTTTCATATATATCCATCAGAAATTTCAACAAAACTGAACCACCTTATATACTCAGCCTCAGTTACTGTGTCTGTAGATATGAAGGGTTTGGGCCCAAGCTGTAATAACCAAAGATGTGTCTTATAATTATAGTAATGGAATGGCCCCAATTTTAAAAAATATTTTCAATTTCAAATATTCTCTTTATACTAGTTTGTATGGCCCTTTTCTTTGTTCAAACATTTAGTTGAAAAGTTGTCTTTGTTGATCTGGACTGTAGCTCAGTGATATATAGTGCTTGCCTAGCATGTGTGAGGCCTTGGGTTCAATCCCCAATACTACAAAAAAAAATAAATAAATAAAACTCTTTGTACTTCTAAGTTTATAAAAATTTACAAATAGTTGGGATTTATACCAATCCAGAAATAAGATTTTAGGGAGAACATATGTACTAACCTTAATGCAATGTAACATTTTTAAGACCTTTGGCATCATCACTTTGTATATATAAAGTAGTAGGAAACAATTCTTATCTTTTTGAGTTGGCAGGATTTATACTTGGCAAAATGTTATTAACTACTACTTTTTATGAGTAGTAGTTAATAACATTAAACTGTATTTTTAATAAACTTTGCAGTTCATTATTTGCTAACTCAAACTGGCCTCTCCACCAGCCCTTCAGGTTGGTTTAAATTAAATTATTGGTTTAAAAATTTGGACAAAACTTGATCCAACAACAAATACCTGAGCAGGCTGCTCAAAATCATGTTCATTGATACAGTCAGGCCCAATGACCACAGAATCACCTGCCTTTGCCTTAGGTAAAGCACCATCCCCCTCAGCAACCAGGGAGAAAGTTTTTCTATATAGGTCCACTTTGATATTATTTACAACTCTTTTGAAATTTCTATTAGCAGTATATACATAGAACCACCCAAACATCAGGGAAAGATTGGCCCTAAAATCATAACTGCCCTAATTGTTCAGCTTCACTTGTAACCCCAGTGAGCAAGGAAAAGATAGTCTGCTGTCAACCAGAACCCAGCATAGGAAGAATGGGATAATGGAGAAGACCAACCAGGAGCTCAGGAATCAGATGCCCCTTATCTCTTCTTATGGTTTTTGGTACAGAGATGTGTGCGTGACTCACCCCTAACCTGCCACTTTCCTTCCATTTGTTACCCTATTTTTTTTCCATGACTTTTTGTTAACCTCCTGTTCACATTCACCAGAAAACCTAGTTCTAGTCTGACCAGCCTAAGGGCTATGGGTTGAATCGGGTCATGGTAAATAACTGATCCAGTTTCCACAAGGTTTTCATGGACGGAATGGAAATTCTGCAAAAAAGCACTAAATATTCATATTCTGTCTTCCTTTCTGTATCTCTTTCCTTCATGTTCTCTTTGTATTTGGTTTTGATGAGAATCTATATCTCTAAGGAAAACTTTTTTTTTTTAAACTGCAGCTGGTATCTGAATTATCTTAAGCTAATATAATATGCCAGAGGGTATGAATGGGTTTAGATTTATAATTTCCAGTGAATATTTCCAAAGTTTCCCAAGATCATCCACACCATTTTCTAGTTAATATGTACATAGACATACATATATGTATATAATTGAACATATATATTTTTAATTCATTCTCAATAGGGCATGTCGAGTAGTTGAAATATGACATGGTTCTGATAGGAAAACAAATCAAACAAGGGAGGCAAAAATACTAAAATCAAACTTAATTTACATTTATTCAGCAACTATTAATTTGTTCAAAAAGATCACCAAGTACCTACTGTGTGCTGAGGATCATAAATAAAAAGTTCCTGCACTTCATTATATAGTGGTGAGACTGACATTATGTGATAACTGGTGGAAAGTAACTCTGCAGGATGCTGTTTTTGATAGGATGGGTAAGGATGCTCTTCCGAGAAGGTGACAGGAGGAAAGAGCAGGGAGTGACAGGACCAGCAGGCCAAGTTGCCTGTCTGGATGAAGCCACAGCAGGAAGAGAAGCAGGGAGACTAGAGGCCGTGAGGGAGCCAGCGGGCTGGAGTTCTGGGATTGATAGGTGGAAGAATAAGTAATGAGGTTAGAGAAGGATTCAGGGGTTACATCATATGGTGCCCTGTGGCTATGAAAAGCCTTTGGATTTTATTCTACATATAACAGAAACTCGTTGGATGACATGCTGATATTCAACTTAACCTTCTAAAGCCTCACTGCTTTGCTGGGTTGAGAATGTGCTAGAAGGGGAAAATAGTAGAAGCAGAAAATAGTAGAAGTTAAGGGGCTAATGTATTATAGCCTGGAGAGGAAGAGGACTTTGGTCAGTGCAGAAGCTGAAGAAAAGGGTTCAATTTGGGATCCCCTTGAAGATAAAGCCAGCAAACTCTTGTAGATGATTAGATGTATCTAAGAGAGGAATCAAGGATGGGTGGAGTTGATTGTTTTGCCCTGAACAACTGAATGAGTACAGATGATGATGGTGGAATTTACTAGAATACAGAACCCTGGGAGAAAAGAGGCTTGCAGAGTGAGGCTAAGTGGAAACCAAGCATTCTGTGTTAAACATTAATTTGGAGGTGCCTATTCAATAATGGAAAGCCGTTGGTGCAGAGAAGACAGGCAGGCTCTACAGATAGACACTTTGGGTCATCAGCACACAAATGGTATCCAAGCCAGAGAACAAGTGCCACTGTCTCAAGACTGACTGCAGATCCCCAGAACCAGACAAGAAAAATCAGACTCTGAACACACCAACATGCTGAAGCAGCAAAGGAGGGAAGAAGGATCCAGCAAAGAAAATTCAGGAGAAAATAGTGAGGTAGGAAGGTTTCCACAGGTATGGTGTATCCAGGAATACTAGCCAAGAAAGTGTTTTAAAGTGCATCAAAAGCTGTTGAGAAGTCAAAGATGAGTGCAGGAGATTTAACAGAGTGACAAGTCTGAAAGCCTGACTGCAGCGTGGTCAAGAAGGAATAAGAGGCAAGCAAGCAGAGAAAACCAGCACCTTAGCAACAGCCTCTTGCCAAATTAGCAAAGCATCGCTTAGAATTGTATTTCATGTTGTTCCTTAGCTCTTTGCTGCTTAATTTTCAGCATGGCCTCCAGTCATTTTAGAATTGAGCTTCTGAGTTCGGTGTTTGGTGTTGCAGTAAAGCTTCACGTGGAGCAGTTTAACTATAAAAGAGAAAGCAGGCAAGCACTTCAACTTGGGGTCCTTTTATAAACTAAACTACATTGTTGTTAGTATTACATTATCATATATTAATTAGCTGATAAGTATTATCTGTTCATACATAGTTGGGCTTTTTCCTCTGAATATGTCAGAGAGAAGTTAAAGAGCCACAAATCATCCAAATGACAGGATTTTTAAAAGCATATATTGGATTACATAAGTGTTTAGTTAAATAGAAGTAAGTGTTCAGGACATTGGGATCTCTGAGATCATTTTCAAATGGTAGGGGAAGGTGATTGACTTAATGTGATTACTGCAATGATTTTTCTTTTACTTTTTTCCTTTTGATCTGGAGAGAACAGTATAAAACAAAATGAACCATTCGACACACTTAGGTGAAAAGTATGCTCTCTTACCTATGTCTTTATGCACTTAATACTTCCTTCAGTGTGTCTATTATTGACTTTTAACAAGAGCATTATGAGTAAGAATTACAAGACAATACTAAAGGAAAAAAACATTCTAAAATAATGAGCAAAACAGTTTTACTGAAATGGAACATGAAATGTAGAGCAAAGGAAAAGGGTACATACAAGTAGTTCAGTTGGTAAGTACAGTGGTTAAGACAGGGTGTACCAAGGTGACATTTGAGCAGATTTGAAGGAGGTGAAGGAGCTGATGGTGTGGATCTGCTGGGAAAAAAATTCCAAGAAGCAGGAAGAGCCTTGTATTTTTAAGAAACAGTAAAAAGAGAAATCACAGTCTTTTGAGGGAGTGGGGCAAAGGACAGGTGGAAGGAAACCAGGTCAGAGGTTGTTGGTGTGAAGGCAGGAGGGGGCAGACTGGCAGTGAAATGTGGTCATTACAGAGTTTGGAGCTGAGGACTGACAATATCTGATTTTCAGTTCAAAAGAAAACTCTGGCTGCTTTTAACAATAGTTGGGGGTAGGGGGATGGGGGTGAAAAATAAGAGCAGGGAGACCAAGCAGCAGGTCCTGGTGATTCCTTAAAGCAAGAGATGAATGTGACTCAAGACTTGGAGGTAGCGGTGGAGCTGGTCAGAAGTGGTGAGTCTTCCAACATGAAATGTTTCCACTCTTGTCATATTAGATACACATCCTATCACCACACCTAGATTCTACCTTCCTTGAGGCCAGAATGTATGCTCATTTTCACATGACCAATGAGGGGTATTCAATAATATTTTTTTAAAATTAATAAGTGAATAAGTGGTCACTAGACAAAGAATCTGGCTTATCAGAATCTCTGGCACACACCCTACATTTCAAGGCATATTTATAAATGGACAATAGCACCACCCAGAGTATCAACTTTGAAATAATAGGGGCAAAAAAAAAAAAAAAAAAGGAGTAACAGCTACATATAATGCATATGTAGAATAATATAAAGAGAAAGATGTCCTTCATATCTGTGAGTTTTATTTAATTCTGCAGGTTCTTTTTTTTTTTAACAAGTAATCTGCATTTCCTCTGCTTTCTCCTTGAGGTAAAATAGTAGCCCGGGGAGAGAGAAATTTCTAGAGCATACAGACAGGTTCACAGTAGGTTTGTCATGAAAATATTTATCATCTTAAGAGCCAGTCGAATGACATTCCATAATGCTAACCCTTACTGTAGTTAACACTGTAGGGAAGAAATCTATCTCTGTCTTCAAATTCCATTATAATAATAAAAAAGGAAACAACAAATGCACATAAAATAAGTAACTTCTGACACCATACACGCTCGGCATTACAATGGGCAAGCGATGCAATCATTTGCTATGAAATCACAAACTTCCAAAACTTCAACATAGCAAAAGGGAAATTCCTTCTGGAAAAAGCACCTACACTAATGTCCATTCATAGATACAAGCTGTAGCTAAAGAGATTTTCTTTTTTTGAATAAGTGGTCTAGGTTTTAAAACGGCCAACGACCCATTTAGGTATAGAGTTTGAGAAAAAGCTACTATCGGCAATGTGGAGATAATTTATGTATACATAGGAAAAAGTCATGAAAGGGGCAGATTTCAATCTCTCTCTTTAAAATATAATGTCTTTGAAGAAATTATTCCAATAGCAATGAGTTTTTGTGATGGAAGTGGCAGATTCAGAGTCTGGATTCTAGACCCACACAGTTCCTGATTGAGTCTGTAATTTGGAGGAAAGATTTCATCTCTAAGATGTATCTCCTATTTCCATATTCCCCATTTTCACTTTTTTTTAAAGCAACCACTGAGAGGATGAAGTTCAATTTATGACAAATCTAATTGAAAAATATCAGTCTAGATTTGAAATTAATGTTCTGAGACAGCGGTTCTCCCATCTAATCATTCCACAAACATTTATTGAGCACTTAATATTTCCTGCCAAAAGATACTGTCACTACTGTTGAGAAGTAAAATTTTATGAGGAAGAGAGACAAATATGTAGTAAAACAGTCTGACAGTGCTTTGATAGGGCTCTGCCCAAGGTGCTATGCCAATCAGTGGCCGATGGGGTCCCAGGGAGCCAGGTAAGCTCTGCTGGAGAAGGTGCTGCTTCGACCACATCTTGAAGGGGGAGCAAAGCTGGTCAGAGAAAGCAAAGAAAAAGGAAGCCCTCAGAAGAAAGCAGACATGATCATGATTTGATGTTCAGAAGAACTCCCTCTAGCAGTGACAGAGGTAGAATAAAGGTAGGAGGGTCACTCAGAGGCCTGGAGAAACTCATGTAGGATCTTGAGAGTCTGAGTGCAGAACATGGTCATGGGGAAGGCAAGCAGCAGCAAGAGAGTTCAAAATATACTTAGGAAAGAGACCATGAAAGTTGGGGTCCTGACTGGTCCGGGGAAGAAAGGGGCTTAAGGGCCTTTAAGGCTAGGTGGATAGAGAGCTGTACTTTAAGGGAAGGGACACACACACAGAGTGAATAAAACAAACACAGAGGGGTTGTCCTAAAATCAAAATAAAAGGCCTGGCATGAAATGTTTTTGAGATTATGACTTTATTGACAAATATGGACTGGCTATGATCTGAAGATATTATAACCACTGAGCTTATCTAAAGTCATAAATGTTACAGAGATCCTTAGGGAATACTTAGGTAGATTCACTTTATTTTCTCTGGTCACTGAATGAAAAGTATTGACAAGGTGAAGATGAGCAGCCAGGATAGATTTTAGATATCTGTTATCTAGTGAGTATTTACCAACTTTAGACCTTCCACCATATAATCTAATTTATGGCTTCTTCTTGAACATTTTTTCTTAAATTTTATCTCATTTAAAAATGAGATAAAATGTTGTGTTTCAGTGAACATTAGCGTATATAACAGAAAGGGAGATAAACAATTTTCTAAATATTTGACTTTATCAAAACAAATTATAGTAGTGACTTATTCATTTGGTAACCTAATATCAAATTAATTCAATCATTAAAACTTAGATACTAATTTCAATACCCTGTGAGCTTTCTTTATTCAGAAACACCATTAAAAGAGGATGAAACACTCTTTCTGATCAGCTATCACTTTGGGATTAATATTTCCTGGGCTTTTGTTTTTTTTTTGTTTTGTTTTGTTTTGTTTTTCCTGCTTCCAAATTGGCACTAGGAACATCTGCAGTGCTGGTGAAATGAATCACTTCTCAAATAGGACCGATATTCTGAGTACTGAATGTATCACTCTGCAAAGCTTCCACAAAGCACTTTCTAGAGTTGGAATGAAAATCACACCTCTGGAATCATACACACTTGGATGCTCTCTTTTGAGATCTTCAATACTAGAGACATGGATGAGAAAAGTTTATATCTATTGTATATTTCTGGACCCATAAATAATGAATCAACCTGTTAGACCACAGAAATACAATCCACAAATAGAAGACTTCCATTCCAAATCTAGCCAAATTCTATCTACTTCCTATAAAGTAAAAATTCTCTGTATGCCAGCAGTAAAAATCATTCTCTAAATCAGCAGTTTTCAAATAGTAGGTTGTGACCCAATTACGACTCATGAAATCAACTTTATGAGTTATAACTAGTATTTGTATGAAATACAATGAAATGGACATCAGAGTACATTACATTTTATAAGGGCACATATAGTTTTGTGAAATTTTTGTATGTATGTAAATACTGAGCCTTAATATAAAATATTTCTTAGCAAGGGTTGCATTCAAAGATATTTGAAAGCCATTGTTTTAAATGACCTAATCCGAGGATATTGTTGAAAAATGTCAGCAGTTAGTAGCTCAAATTTAAAGTGAAAACAAATTTTATGAAATGTGAACATAAGATTTTGCACAAAAGCTTTCTCAAAATCAAACACTCACTTATTTTTATTTGTGAAATATCTTACAAAATAATACCTACCCCGAAAAGATCAAAAGTTTCTTTCATACTGTGTTTTGGTACTAAAACTATATGGTCCAACAACACTAAATGACAGATTCTCCTGACTTGATTTAGTCTAGCTACTTAGTAGTAATTATGGACGAAAACCTCCCCTGGTTGTATTAATCCTGTATTAAACTTTAGAATAAACTCAGAAGCTGAGTTATAAAACTTACCTTATGACTACTTAATCCATGAGGACCCTTAAAAGATCAAGAAAGCAACTATAACCCTCTAGAAACACACAGACACACATTATCATCACAAATAACTTCTGCATGTATGTCCTAACATCTTACCAATATGTACAAACTATATCCTACTGTACTTAATGAATAAATTTAAAACATAATTTTAAATGTTGTGCATCACTAATTTTATCAGAAGCCTAAAACCTTAAAAGTTACATAAATCCGTTTTTTAACCACCAAGAATGAGTTTAATCCATAGGAATGATGGAAAACTTGCTCCGTGATTCCGTAACTCATATTTTTACAAGTAAATTTTAAGTCAGCAATTAGCAAGTATCAAGTATCAGCCATGAGTTTACCTGAACTCAAAATTCTCTTCTTTTGAGAGAGCTATAGTAAGTGTGAAGTTCATATCTCATTTCATTTCTATCACTGCGTTCCTTAGGTTCTTTATGATGTTTTTAAAAATCCATAATATAATTCTATGAGAGTTAACATAATAGACTGTAACAGCTGTTATGGTCTATTGTGTAAATAAGTAATTACAGAATTTACAGACTATCATGTAAATATGTAATTATGGACTTTTTAAAATGTGCATTATTTACTCGATAGTCTATCGTTTACATATGTAATTATGGACTTTAAAACATGTATTATTTACTCAGTCTGTAACAGCTCCTTGGGACAGAGTCGTTCTGGCCTATCGGGTAAACATGTAATTACAGAAATTTTTTAAATATGTATTATTTATCTGATAGTGCTGCTACAGATTATCACATCCATATGTAATCACAGATTTTTTAAAAATGGGTATCATTACTTCGTATAATGCTTCTGCAAGTCAACTCGGAGACTTTCAGTTCAGGAATCAGTTATCCAAAACTATACAGTAATTCCACTATTCAGAATATTTGCAAAGAATGGTGGTTTTCTGCAAGTTCCCTGAGCACATTTTCAAGTTTCCCCCAAAAGTTGAAGAACTGACCCCCAAAATAAGAAGCCATTTTGAGAGAAAGAATGTTTTTCAAAAAGTTCTCCAGTTTAAGATTCTATATTTCGTTTTTTCAAAGTTTTCTATATTACCATATTATTTATTTTTAAAAGCCAGAACCTCTTGATATTTGATTTCTTTAAAGCAGAGTATCTGGAATACATTTTAGCAGTTGTTGCCTTTAGTATTTGATTATGAACACTTCCCTATACAGTAGTATGCTGGTAAATGTTTAAGGGTTGTCTGGAGAGAAGGACAGGATTGAAATCACTTGCCAATTTCTGTGGTGTAAATGCTCCCACCATGGATGATTTAAAGCAGTCACCAAGATGTCACTTAATTACGAATCCCACTTAACTGGTGAACTATAAAAGGAGACAGGAGTCCATTTCAGCACACCACTGTCTCTTTTTTTTTCCTTTTTTAAATCAATTTATTTTAATTAAATATATATGACAGCAGAATGCATTTTGATTCATTGTACACAGTTGCAGCACAACTTTTCATTTCTCTGGTTGTACACCATGTAGCATCACACCATATGTGTAATCATACCTGTACCTAGGGTAACGACATCCATCTCATTCCATTATCTTTCACTGCCCCCATGCCCCCTCCCCACTGCCCCTCCCCTTTGCCCCATAAAAGCTCCTCCATTTTTCCCATGTGCCCCACATTATGGATCAGCATCCTCTTATAAGAAAATACTTTCAGCCTTTGTTTTTTTGGGACCACTGCCTCTTAAGCTATTTCAAATTTCACTTTCAACTGTGGTTGACTAAACCTCTTTTAACACATTCTAAGGAAGCCAAAAACAAAAGCTCAATTGTTTAAGTATTGAAGTATTTAAAATCCAGTGTTTAAAACTTAAAATTAGGAGACACATCCTTAATTAAGCATCTAAGAGACGCAAGGAACCTCCTCTCTGGTTCAGAAGATGCCAGAACTTCCTTTTGATCTTGAAGGAGTGTTTGAGCAGCACACTGGGGAAGCACTGTCTGCCACATTGGAGAGGAGACCAGTTTTGGAGGGACTATTGATGGTTTGGTGAGGATGTTTAGAGAGATGTTTAGATAGGTGGTTGGAAAGAGAGCTTTAAGATCTACTCTAATTCTATGATGCTTATAGTTTTGTGACTTCATAAATGAGAGGTTAAATATACCACATCTCAAGAACCTATCCTTATTCCCACAGTGGTATGTGAAGAGATTTAATTACCATTTTCAAAAATAAATTTTATTCTGAATGTTTCATGTTTAATAATGAGTTATAAACGCAGCAATTCGAGAAGACAGACCTTTATGGTAAATGCCTTAAAAATGAACTTCAGATAACACTATTGAAACTAAGGGTATTAATGTTTTGTTTTTTAACAAACATAAGCGTTGTTCTGAACTGATTTTTTTAAACATTTGCCTTGTTCATTCTATCTTTCTGAAATCTGATTAAATATTCATAGATGAATCATAAAGATAACAGACAGTATATTCAGTGGCAATTAAATACTTCAAATACTCCCAATCTCAAATCTGAGGGAGAATGTACTAATCCACATATGGAACACAGACAAGGGATCAGTGCATATATACGATTAATTCTTTACATACTAGGTATGCAACACATCAGAGTGTGTGGTCAATACAATGGAATGCCAGGAAAAACAGCTCTCAGGTAATTTCTACCCCAAGGCAATGAGATATTGTATACATTTGTCTAAGATGCTCCTAAGGTTTCCTTTCATTCTACCACTGAATGTACTCACTGGAAGCAAGGACCTTCAATATACATTGAATTTTAGTTATATGAAGCCTTTATCAAAAGCTGACACCATGGGTTGCATACCTTCAGGGAGAGATTATGTTCCCCAATGTTTAAATCCCCACACAGAGCAAAACACAAAATATACATTACATTAGGGTATCACATGGCCAACAACTGACTAGACGATGCCAGGAAGAGGGCAGGTGCCGCCTGCCAGAGGCTGCGATTTAATATCCTGCTATAAAAGCAATAGGAGGCTCCTGTTCATCTGAAACCTAGAACCTATAATAAAAACAGTGAACAATTCAAAATTGGCACATTACTACCACTGGCTGTTTATGTGCCAGGATTTTTTTTTTTTTAAACATGCCAAAATTGCAAACTGTGTACAGTCCCCTGAAACAACTGAGCTCTTCTTGTTTGCAAGGTGGAATTATGGGTAGTGAGGGATTTGCTATATAGGATATTCTGTTTTCTTTGTTTTAAGTAAATAAGTGTAATACATGCCCCAACAGTTATTTTGGGAACTTGCTTATTCTGAGTTTATTAAATGGCTTAAGTACATGATTTTAGATAAAGTAAGACATAAACAGTTAACAACCTGAGGCACAGAAAATGAGAAAGGTAAGCCAGAACTTATAAACATTCATTTCATCCAGGTGCACCTCACTTTAAACAATAAATGCATCCCAGGAGTGAAGTGAAAATAAAATACTTATAAATTGAATCATATTTTAAATTAACTATGGATACGGTGACTAAAAGGAAGCTGGTGTTTTTGGTAATGTGGATGACCAATTTGCAATTGAATTTTATGAAATATGGATTTTTTTGACAAATTTTAACACAGAGTATATGTATATATATTTATATGAGTGTATATTCTTGCAAGTATATGTACTTCTAAATATTCTAATAGTCATACAATTAAGACCAAAATACAGTAAAGGAATTAATGTTGAGCTTGATCCCCATGGATTTTCTGGGTTTAAAGGAACATATGAAACATTTGCTTGAATATGGATGTGTTAGAAAATGAAAAACAAAGGTTTCCATGATTGCAGTTAGTTATCTGTGAAGTAGGAGTGCCAAGCAGTAAAACTCCGTGTCCACTTGGCTGCAACAATTAATATGGAGCTATTTTCAAGGTGGGATTATGGGCACTGGAACCTCTAGGGATGGAATGTTTTGCCCATGCGTTAAATCCTCATTTCGTGTGAACTTAATGAAAAGATTGCAATATGTTCTGTCAATGGTTCCTAGAGCATGGAGATGTCTTTCTTTTTCCCCTGAGTACATGTAGTGAGATTTGTGCTGCATTTTATGGATGGAAATGTAAAGAAAGAGTGAGCTTTTTTACTTTGTTTAGAAGTCCTGAAGATAGAGAGACTTAAAATTATGTAGGGAAATGCAGTGAGGTTAAGGCTGTAGTACTGGCTGGAAGCACAATCAGTGTATTTGTAAAACTTTCTGTGTTTGGGGAAAACCTCTAGCACTATAAAATACCAAGAAGAAAAGACTGGAGTTTTTGTTTTGTTTTGTTTTTTTCTGCAGCATTTTAAATTAGGCAGTGGCTATTTTCAACAGAAGCTTGTTTGTCTGCTCTTTTAAAAGTTTATTTATTATTCTAATTTGAATTCACAAGTAAAGTGTGCTTTAGCCAGAATAAAGACTTGCTTTTACACAGAAATGCTCAGGGGCTGTAATACAGTTAAGTGTATGCTTATCTATCCTTTACATAAAAGACAGATTGTTTGAGGATAGCAATTAAACATACAATATAGATAAGTAACACACACACACACACACACACACACACACACACACCCCGAGCCCAGGGTGGAGAAAGGCAGAAATTAACAAGTCAGACACACTTAAGACCCATTCCAGCAGCTGATACTTGACATCTGCCTGAAGCCCAGAGATACCCAGATACCTCTGAAGTCAGATTCTTCCCTCTTCTCTTCTCCTCCATGGCTTAGACAGAAACAAACTAGTTATTTCTTCAAAATTATACAAGAGCACATCATCTTGGGATTCCTCAGACTATAGAATACTCAGGGTCCAAGCAAAAAACCCAGAGAGATTCTTCCTAATTAGCACCAAGACCCAATTACCTTAATCTCTGAAGTCTGTCCTTATGTGGAATCTGGGCCTCAGAAATTATAAGATCTAAGCAGATCTTTAAGCAGGACTCGATTCCATGGGCAAGAGTTAGTTTATTTTTAGCACCATAGAATTCTTTGGGTAGAAGGAGATAATAGAGATAATTTAGTTAAAGCCTTTCACTTTAAAGTTAAGAAAGCTGGGGCCAAGGGTATAGTTCAGTGGTACAGCACTACCTAGCATGGGTGAGAGCCTGGGGTCAATCCCAACACTGGGGAGTCGGGGCTGGGGGCAAGGGAAAGTTGAAAAAGTTAAGAACCAGAACGTTGACATGAGCTGGTCAGAGGTCATCATAAGTGAACTCTCACTCCAAGGGAAAGGAAATAACATATATGAAGCTATGTGTAAGGTACTATATACATAGGTTACCACATTTAATCTTCACAAACTCCCCAAAATGTAGGGGTTTTTTTTTTTTTTGCATCTTCATTCACAGAATAAAGCAAATGATGTTTAGACCAGTTAACTTACTACAAATCATATACTTTTAAGTCAGCTTGCTGAAAACTCCATTCAAATGGTCAATTTACCAAATGAAAAATTTGAAGAATGCCCAATTTGCTAAATTTACCAAATAGTTATTTCTTCACACTATCTATAACTTTCATAGCAATATTATCCCCGAGTGATTAAAGTTTGTTAATATTATTTTTAGCTTTACTTAATCGATTTTCATTTTGTCTTCATGACAACAACTTTGAGGAATTTAAATTCACTTTGTATTGGTAAATAATAGAAATCAAGTTTGAGGTCCTCATTATATGGCTTCTTAAAAAATCCTTTCTCACAATCGAACTTCTTTTCTACCACTTACATTGGTATTGGCTTTCATCTGAAATCTTCCTACAAACCAGTAACAAGTCAACATAACCAAAGACAGAGAAGCCACAAACTTCCTACATTTTATAAAAATTCTAGCAAATTGAGTTGCATTGGATGGTTCAACACCCCTTAGCAACATTGAATATTTAGTTTAACTTTGTCCTAGTTTTATTTTATTTTTATTTTGCTAGAGCCACTTTAGCCTAGCAATTCTACAGAATACCTGTCAGTTCAAATTGGCTAAATGTCAATTCATATGTTTTGTATTTCAGACCTTTCTAAAATGTTTACAATATATTGTAAGAAATCTATTTGATTCATCCAGTTAGCAAATCTATGAATCAAAAATGCACAAAAGGTAGTAGGCCAGATTAAAAATGAGTTGCATGACAGAAACTCTCCTTATCCTTATGATTTAATAAGTCCTTGATTTTAAGACAAGCACATTACTGCAAACTGAAATATATAACTTATACTTTCTGAAAGCCAGAGAACAAAATTCTGAGGAGAACAAAAATTTCTGAGGGACTGAAATTCTGGAGCACAGTGAACTTTAGAGTCTATCAACTTGAGAGTCTATTGCTAATGTAAAATGGCTATAAGAAAAACTAAAAACTAAGAAGAGCTAAAACCAAACAAAACTACAATTTTGAAATAGCCCTAAAGCTGCTACTGTCACAGTCATCTTCTACAATAGGATTTGCTAAAAACTTTAGGAAACCTAATAGAAAGGAAGCTCTGATAGATCAGTGATTTGGTAAATTGGTCATTCCATGAGTATAAGAAAGGAGGGACCTGACCCTCCTCAAAGAGTGTTGGGCTTTTGGGGTTGTTTTGTTTTGTTTTTTCCCCCTCTATCTCAAAGTGAGCAAAGGATCCCAAGGCTGAGCTGGTGGCACTGAGAGCTATGACACCAAAAGCTCAGAGCTGGCAACCCCAAAAGAACTGCACTTTGCTGTTCCATGATTTCTATTTGAATTGAGCAAAAGAACCTTCGGCTCACTGGCAACAAATAGGGGGATTAAATTTTGTGAAATTGACTTTGAGGTTATTTTGGAAGGAACAGCCATTCAAGAAATCAGACTTTTGTTTTTTGCATGAACTGATTTGTTTCTGACCAATAGTTGAAGCACGGGAATCTGTCTGCTGATTCCAAAAGTCACATTCTACCCTTGATAGTCATTCCAATTAACCACATCACCAATGGCTGTTTAAAAAAAAAAAATAGACCTTTGAAAAGACTTTTGAAGTCACCCTCAAACACACGGACTGAAATTTTTAGGTCACTGGAGAAGTTCTCTTAATAGGTATCAAAATAAGTATATTGAGTAAAATCTCATAGTTGAGTTCAATGCAAATCCTGTACTGTCTTTCCCAGTAGGAGAGTGAGGTATAGCAGTTTTGACTTGCCTAGTCAGAAAGCACTTCTCCTGATACCAAGAACTTTAATTTGAGCAAGACTCAAACATTTATATTCATATCATGTGGATCTGTCTGGCCACAGTTAATTTGAGCATGTCACTTTATTCCCTGTACAGAATATCTAAAGCTTTAAGGCAGATTCAGGGAGCCTTTTCTTCCTGAAACACAAACACTTACACAATGCTCTCATTAACTGGAACTTTCACATCTGCACTGAAGTGAAAATAGAACCTAAATCTCTGTCCTACCTAGTGTATGTCAAATAACACAGATTAGAGAGGGTGTATTTGACAATAGCATTTTATTCAGGCTTTAGAGGGAAAGAGTTGGACAAGTCATAAACCTATATGACCATGAAATAAAAATAACTGCAGAGATGTGTAAGAGGCATACTATAATAAAAAAATTTTTAAATACTTTATAAAGACAAAATTCTACCTGTTATTCATTTAACTTTACCCCAATTTGACACAATCATTGAAAAGCTAAAACTACTGGGAACTTTGAATATCCAGGGTGGAAAGGAAAGGCAATGTTTTGGTCACATTTTCAGGTTTAAATGGCCTAGTTCAGTTCTGCCCACAGAAATACAATGTGAGCCACATATATAATTTTAAATTTTCTACTAGATACACTGAAAAAGTAAATATTTTAAACTAACACATATTTTATTTAACCCTGCAAAGTATTCAAAGTATTCTTTTGGTAAGTAATCAATCTGAAAATTGAGGTTTTGATCCTCTGTATTGCAATAAATTAATAAGTGAGCTATATTACATTTTTTTCACAATATGTCTTTAAAATCTAGAGTACATGTACAACTCAGTTTGGACAAACCATATTTCAAGAGCTTAACAGCCATATGTGGCTAGTAGTTACCAAAGGACAATACAACTCTAGACCCACAGTCTCATTTGAAAAAAAACTACCGTTTTTAATGTTATGAAATTGGGTGATTCTATCTGGATTGGAATTGGGTCTTGTTTATTGTTGAGTCTGAATATTAGGCTACTGAAAAGATACAGACCAGAACAGCACAATTATAAGATCTCCTAATTCTGGGTACTAAAGCATACTGTGTTTTACATGCAGTTAAGGTTTCCAAGTTGGGCTTTCCCTGATTTTAGGAATATTTTTCTTTATATCTAAAGCCAGATAGGTAAGAAATTCAACAATCCTCTTCTTCCCAGTACCCCACCTCTAGACATAGTTCCACTGGATTATCAAGAATGGCTACTTCCTTCTGTTTTGACACATAGGCAAGGATTCCGTACTCTGGGCCTTTGCCTAGGCTGTCTTCCTTTTAGTGCCTTCTGAGCCCTTCTGCCTGAAACTCATCAACTCCACCACTTGGCTGACTTCTGGTTACTATCTGGAGGCAAGTTTGCTTTCGCTGGCTCCAAAAATACCAAGACCACCACAAAACCCAGACCCAGTGTTTCTTTCTCCATGTCCCCATAGCAAATACTGTGGGCTTTTATGCCACATGTTCCCATTGTGATTCTTATCCCACAGTATCACCACATCTGACTATTGTCCCTCTTTTCCCCAACTAGATGGTGAGTTGCTAGAAAGTATCTCATTTGCCTTGCAGTGCCTCCTACAAAATAGTACTCAATAAAGGCTCATGAAGATCAAATGTTGAACAGTAAACAGAAAGTATAATCAAGTTTATGAAGTTAAGGAATATTTTTAAGTATATATCTAAAATTTTAGAGCAAAATACCACAAATAGTTACCCAACACAGCCCAGTCAATTGTGCTAGATGTTGAGTTTACAGAGAAGACACATATGTTTAGAGACAGCAGGCAAGTACTGGTTATGACAAGCACTTTTTAAAACAAAGTGAATAAAGGTCACCTGGGGAAGTTGAGGAAGTTGTTAAAAACAAATTCTGATTCAAGAGGTTGGGGTACATCCTGAGAGTCTGCATTTTTAATAAGCTCCCTAGCGATGTTGCTAGTCCAAAGACCACACTTGAACTAGAAAAGGACTACAGCCTAACAGGAGACCTGAAATTTAGCTGTAACTCCTATTGTATGGATATGAGTCATTTCTCTTAATACTGCCAGATCTGCTTGTTCAGCTCTAAAATTGCCTGGGAGAGGAGAGTAAATTATTTCTATAATATCTATAAGCTCTACAATCCACAATATCCATATTCTGCCAGCCTGCAAGGGACAACAGGGACCAGAACAGTGGTTTTTCATTTTGGCCGCTCCTTAGATTCATCTGGTACTAATTTCAAAATCCTGATGCTCAGAACATAGCCCAGACCTATTACCTTGGAATTTATGGAGGTGGGAGCCAGGTATTAATATCAACTCTCAGGGCTGAGAACTACCAGACAACACCACCCTCGAAGCATGTGTTGATTAAAACTCAACTGACTGTGTTAATGAGGTCAGAGATAAACAAGTGATGCTACCCCATCCAGGGAGCTCTATTCTGTTCTATCCTGTTGTCAGTATTGATATGTTGTTGGTCCAAGGAGCCAAATTAAAGCCATTGTTAAATATTATTTCCAACACTTAAAAAACAAACAAACAAACAAAAAACCACATAAAGCCCTGGCCCTGGTGTATGTTATTATGCAAAGAAAAGCTAGCTGATACCATAACAGCTCATCAACCAAGCTTCCCAAAGTTTTGCAAGCCACCTACCTGACTCTTGAGATCAAAATGAAAACAGGGATCCCCACCCACCCACACTCCAATGGAGAATAGGAAAAAAAAAAAAGCTGTTTTAGTCAGCTTTTTCGTTGATGTGACTAAAAGACCCACCAGAACATTTGTAGAGGAGGGAAAGCTTATTTGGAGGCTCATGTTTTCAGAGGTCTTAGTCCAAAGAAGGCTAGCTCCTTCCTCAGGGCTCTAGGTGAGGCAGAACATCATGGCAGAGGAGTGTGGCAGAGGGAAGCAGCTCACATGATGATCAGCAAGCAGAGAATGAAGTCTCCAATTGCCAGATACAAATATATATATCCTACAATCACGCCCCCAATGAACCACTTCCTCAAGCCACACCCTACCTGCCTTCAGCTACCACTCAGTTAATCCCATCAGGGATTAATTCTCTGATTAGGTTAAACTGTAATCCAATTGTTGCTCCTCCAAACCTTCTTGCGTTGTCTCACATGTGAGCTCTTGGGGGACAACTCACATCCAAACCATAATAGAATCCAAGAAGGCACAGGATATTTTTGCCTCTCAAGGGACATTATATCCTAGGTTCTTTTAAAATTAGTTTTGAGAATTTGAAAATTTTAAATGAAAAAGCCCAAATATCAATTTTCAAAAAGGCAAAAAGTTCTAATTATTACTACATCTCTTTGAATTAGGATAAGAATAGAGGGAAACATCCAAACTTCTAGTCTATACTTTTTAGATAGTTTAGTTTTAAACAAGTTGGTTTCTTTAACACGTGTGTGTGTGTGTGTGTGTGTGTGTGTGAGAGAGAGAGAGAGAGAGAGAGAGAGAGAGAGATTTGTTTTTTGAAATAAGAAACAAAGAGAATTAGACTCTTTTATCATTCAACTCAAGTAATGAATTGCTGTGTACCACAGCAGTAGCATGTGCTGATTCTCTCCCCTCCCCCTTTATTAGTTTTCACTTTGGTCAAAAAGGTACTGTACATTCTTTTCCAAGACAGATTATCTATGTTTTACAAATATATCAACAAATAACTACAGAGCACCTACCATAAGGAAAACATTGGAGAAACAGTGCAGCAGAAAGACATGAGGTTCTGTTATCTTCAAAGACATTAGAACCTGTCTGAGAAGATTAAACTTACATTCTTTGAAAAGACAGCTAAAATTATGAACAAAAAATAATAAAGGCTAAAATAGTAGTTGTAAAGAGTTCAGAGAAGAGTGATGCCTCACTTCCAGCTGGGATGGGCTAAGGGAAGGCTAAATAAAGACAGGAGAGGTTTCACCTGCACCTTCAAGGATGGCAGGGATTAGATCATTAGCCCAGAAAAAGAAACTCTATGATCAAGAGCTCGAAGAGAGAGGAAAGCATGAGATGGGCTCAAAAATAGTTACAAGACAAGTAATGAGCAGTGAGAAAAGAGCGCTTGACCGGACATGGTGAAAAGTTCCACATCATCCAGCTTCAGATCCAAAGGGTTAAGGACTATGAGCAAAGCAGAGTTAGGCAAATTGGGTTAGTGCTCCTGCTTGGCAGGGGCAAAGTAGAGTTGACACACCTGGGAAAACTTGAGCCTAAGGGTTGGCCAAGTTCAGGTGTTATAGAACCAGAATGGAGTACCCAAGTGATAGACTGAGGACTTTTCATTTTTAAGTTTTCATACAGCTAATGGGAAATCAATTAAGACTTTTGTTTGCTTGTTTGTCTGTTTTAAGTGACACTAAAAAGCCATGTTTTTTAGGAAGACAAATTTGAGGCTAGATATAGTATAAATTAAGAGTTATGAACAATTGATAATGGAGAATAAATTCAGATTTAACACAGAAAAAAAATGTAGAACAGAACGGATTAGTAGACTAGAACAGAAAGGCAGATATGAATTGCAGTACTAGAAAGAGGAAAATGTCAGAGAAATTATGGAGGATCAAGAAAACATGAGACTTGATGGAGAATTAAACCTTGATGTTGGGCTAGCAGATCCACTGGGACCCCACAGAAAAACTGGCATTCCTCTCTTCACATGGAGACTGCTTGCTGTTAATATATATCTATATTCTTTGCTTGAAGTCCTTGGTCTAGCTGGGGCAACAGGGTTGGCCCATGTATAGGACAAGCAAGAATTGTCAGAGGGACACCCTTAGAAGCAGCCTGAATCTAAAAGGACAGGATTTGGAAGCTGGGTGCCACAGACTCCTCACCCTTCATTAGAATCACTCCTAATCCTAACACTGTCCCTCAGAACACACCCCTCTCCTCCCAGTGGGATCAAGATCAGTTTCTCAGTGCAACCTGCTTGCTAATACATCTTTTCTTGTCTTTACTCCCTATTTTATTTTCCTTACTTCCTTATCAGCATTTTTGGTGTCACCCCCAAAGAAACTTGTGGCCCTGGGATTCTAGATTCTAAGATTGGCCTCTGCTTCTGGAGATATCTAAGCTGGCATAGTGACCAAGAGAACAGAATGATAGATTAGGTAGAATAATGACCTCTTCCAAAGTGTCCACATTCAACCCCTCAGAACCTGTGAATGTGATACCTCACATACTTTATGCACAAAAGGGACTTTGCAAATGTGATTAGGTTAAAGACTATGAGATGACTGGGAGAGTCTTCTGGGCCAAGTATGTGCAATCAAATCAAATGACTCCTTAATAGCATAGAACCTTTCCCAACTATAGTCAGAAGGAGCTGTGGCTATGGAAAAAAAAGTCAGAGAAAGATGACGGCTGGCTCTGAAGATGGAGGAGAGGGGCCATGAGCCAAGGAATGTGGGTGGTCTCTAGAAGCTGAATAAAATGAAAAAAATGACTTCTTCCCTAGAGCCCCAGAAAGGATTGCAATCAAAGTGAGACAGGTATCAGAGATTCTGACCTTTCTGATATTATATTTGTGTTGTCTTAAGCCATGAAATTTGCAATAACATTTTTATAATGGCAGTAGAAAACTCATATATGATCCTTAAAATTGTAGACTAGTAAAAATTTGAGGTAATCATAAAAAAGTGAAATAAATGAGAAGATTGGATTTTTCATATGTTGGTTTGAATATTCAGTACATTGATTTGTTCTTGATTATGTGATATTCTTACAGAGAGTCTCTATTATGTTATATTCCTCAACCAAATACAAGTTGGCAAAGAAGTTTAATACTTAGGTTTTTTTTGTTTTGTTTTGTTTTAGCCAGAAGTGACTATAATTTAATCCATTCTGTTAGATCTTACTTGATGCCCTCAAGAAGAAATAAAGAAATGTGTCGGTGTGAAGGAGACTATGGCAATTGATGATATAATGCCGATGTCAAACTCTCTTTCCAGTGCTCAGCTTCACCTGGGCTATATTTGGAAGCTTTCATGTGGAAAGGATGGCTCTGTGACAAAAGTATTGTCTGAGTATATTCCTGAATTTTAAAACTTCATTGAATTGTGACAACACACACAAGGGATTGATATAGGAACTTTGACATGTTAATTCAGAGCAAGTCAAAGTAACTTTCAATGCGTTGTTGGAAATATATAATCCTGGACACATTTGAGCACATGGTTTTTGCTTTCAAATTCTATACTTTTGCAATATTATATTCTGAATGTTTTCTAATTCTGCAGTCTTATTGGGTTATTCCATTATTATCAATCCCTGCTTTTTCCTGCCCTATACATCCAATCTTTGTAGCCACATTCACTCTTCAGCTCTCTTACTGACACACACAACCAGTGCATAAAGGAATATTAAAAACTCTACCCCACTGATGAAGCTGAATTTGGCAAGAGGATTGGGTTTGCTGCCTCTATACAAAAGGGTTCTGGAGTAAGAACAAAGCCCTTGCACCCACACCTCCACCTGACTTCCTTCTCATGAATTCCACATACATTTCTGATTCATCTTCTGCCTAGTTCCTGCCTTTTATCCTAGTAGTAACAGAGCTCAAGTGCAAAGTTCTGCTAGCCTGTGGGAGGAACAAGAGTCGGCTTCCACCAGCTGTTCTACTAACTTGCTAATTTGCCTCTGGAAACATTTGATGAGAGCAGGTGCTTTTTTGAACCCTGTCTTCCCTTGATGCAGATTCTACCAATTTGGGTTAGCCTAGCTCTATGGCCCTGGTTATTTCTATTGCTGCTTCTCCTGAGGTGGGCAGAAGTAGAGAGAGGGGGTTGTTTTTGATGCCAAATTTTGCCATTCACAGCCCTTGTTGGTGGTCTCTAAGCACATAACTTACCACAAAAGCCGCCAATTAACCAAAATTCTAAGAACTTTCAATGAAAACAAATTCTTATATATTTTTTTAAAAAATAACTATCTACAAATTGACATCTACTAAGGCCAAATGTTTTGCTTTTACTCTCATAGTATACATATACTCAATAAAATGAGCTGTTGCCAGACAAAGTTTAAATAACTCACTTTATATTTATGTATCAAAAGTTTAAAACCTATGATCTTTTTTTTATGTATTACAGATTCAGTTCAATCCTGGGAGTGGAGAACAGAACAATAAACATTGCTGCTCTCTGGTGGGCTGGAGTCAGGTGTTATAGCACATCCTCTATCTTCTCAGAGATGACACCAGAAGCACCCCCACCCCTAGAAAGAAAACACATCCCCAAATACCAAGATAATTTGTAGAAGGGTTAGATGGTTACAAAAGCATTTGGACAGGCTTAAGAAAATGAAATAAGGAGGAAAGCAAGTGTAAAGAACGTTGAATTTCAAGTGAGAATGGGCTAATACACTTCATAACCAAAAATAATCTGTGTACCCTTGAGCTTGGAGACATCTGCCTTGGCAGATCACAATTCTGTAGCCAAGTGTCCCTGAATGACTAAAGAAGATGATTTAAAAGGATTACCTGTTGGCACAGGCTTTTAATGCTGACAAATCTAGCCACTTTCAAAGGCAGGTGCCTTCCACAGATTTTATTTGCCAGGGAGTTTCAGGTACTTAATGCTGTTTTAATTCCATTTCTTCCAAGGCCCTATTTTCTCTAGGACTTGGTCTTGTGACCTGAGGATTAGTCAACCATAGTACCTCAACCTGAGCTATTCTTATTTAAACTGACTTCTTAGAGTATTCTCACCTTCTTCTTACTCTGTGCCCGTCACCCTATCTCCTGAGTCAGTGCTACCCACCCAAAGGTCATCAGTCATCTCTGATTTGGATGACGGATTTGTGTTTAGATCATCAGGCTTCTTGATTCCTTCTTAGTTTTGGTTCTAGAGTTATAAAAATGTCCTCAATTTCCTTACATTTTTCTGTAGAATTTGGGGTTTAATTATGTTTTTGTTTTAGTAAATGTTTACCAATTAATCAATTCAAATACCTCTTCCAGAAATAACTGCTGCTCCTTCCAGGGCCTACCTAACAGAAGAATGCACTGAGTTTGGAATGAAGTTCCATCTGAAGCAATGCATACAACACAATCTATCACATGATTGGCTGTACAAATTTTGTAAGCTTCTTTAGCAGTTTTCCCAAATTTATTGACATATTGATTACCAAATGGTGAGATTAAAGAGTAATTACTAATGATTCCCAAATCACCAGGATTACAAATACCTTGGAATGGACTACAAACTTCAGGAAAACCAAGAAAGATGAAAAACTCCTTGGATTTAATAATGCAGTCTAGAGATTATTTTCTAACATATGTTGATCACAAATGTGTGCTTCACTGGGGCCCGAGATTCACATTTCCTGGTAGACAAAGTCTAGACCTTGACTATTCCCAGCTGGCCAGTCACACAAGCCATCAATTGAGGTCTAAATATCATACATTAGATTATTAGTCAAATGCACAAAGAAGAGTAAGGGAGTCACAATAATAGTTATCAATGAGAAGAAGGATGTTGATTTTAAATCCTTAATATGTATGTATGTATTTTCCCATTCTGACATGGTCTTTTAAATTGGATATTTTTGTGCATATTGAGGAACTCTTCAAGCAGATATTTTGTATCACAAATTCATATAGTTATAGCATCAAATTTCCTTTTTCTCTATAGATAGGTTTAACTAACCTTTCAGTTAAAAAAAATTAAGGCCATGATGAATATTGATTAACCTTGGGAACCAAAAAGTAAACATAAAAACAATTTCTTACTCCAAGATCAGGTTTAACAATGTGCTAATAGCCCATAATGAAGATAGCAGCCCTAAGTTAATCAACCCATTAAGTTGGGATCAGAAGTGTCAAATCAAGTGAAGTCTACTAATTTACTGACCCTTAATGGGTCAGCAAGATCTATAACCCAATGGCTGATCTTTCTGCTTCTCTTAAAGTCACTTTGAAAGCCAAATTCACTTCCTCCCATGATTGTGAACTCTGACCTGGTATGGGCAGGATGTCAACATAAAATCCATTTATGAGAATGTGCTCGGGGTTACTGAGTAATGGAATCTCAAGCTAACTGGTGAGTTAAGTGTCTGGGTAGAAGCCTTTATGGAAACATCAGCTTTATTTTTCTTATGTCCATAGAACTGTTATAATCTGCAGTGGGCTTGTCTCCAACAAGTCCAGAGTTCTCCAGTTAGCTAAGACTATCACCCCATCTCCCATCCCCCATCCTGTTCTGTGAAGATATATCATAGCTGGGAAACATCAGTGGATCCAAAAGAACTAAGTAGCAAGGTGAAGAGCTATACCTGCCAATTAGTAATTGTGAAATGTGTGGCTTTATTAAAGATGTAATGCATTGGATAGAAAGTTGCTTTGGTGGTTAGCTCAAAGTATATCTCATTTTTGCTTGTTAATCTAACAAACGACCATCAATTACCTAGTGTTCATGTTTCAAGAGGAAGAAGAGAAAAAGTAGGAATATACCTTATTCCACATGGGTCTTCCAGAGGTATGATAAAAATTATGAATAAAGAATTCATTCTATTGAATAGTATTTATATAATAAAGATCCAACTTCTGTGATGAGAACTGTTTTAATATCAGCATTTTCCTTCTCAGATAGAAAAAGCAATTCACTGTACTCTGATTTTCAGTGTCCATTAGCAATCTGTCAGGAATGTGATGTCAGAGACGCAAAAGGATAGATGCAAGAGATACAACTAGGTCTGGTTCTGTGTCCTGGTCCCCAGTCAAGGCTGCTAAAACATCCAGCGCTTTGGCCCTGCTCTTTCCAACAGTCAGTCTTTGGCTGTGGTTTTCCCCCAACTAGGACACAGATAAGATATAAACTAAGGTTCTGTAAAGGGGAAGCAAGAAAAAGGGCAAACTACTGAAGCACTAAATATTAATAAATAAATAAAGTTTTATTGGAAGAAAAATCGAGATTTATTTGACGGACCTAAGGATTGGTTTTTCTCTTTACAAAGGAAATATGTCAGTTGCATGCGATGATGCTTGAAGGATCCTGCAAAAGGAAACCAACCATGTTTTCTGGGAACACAGACAGCCCCCTCTGTTGTTGGTGACATTGCCCTCTATTCCCCCCTATTTGTTGCCTTTGTTTTCCTCCCTTGTCATTAGCCAACCTGCTAGTACTGCTGTGCCAGCCTTAGCACAAAGACACTTGTCTAAAAGCCTGTGTAGAAGCTGGAGTTTCACCCCAGGGGGGAGAAAAAAGTGAACCCTGGGGCCACAAAAATGAGGAGACAGAGAAGGTGGCTCTGGCAAGGTCAGCTTTAGAGAGGTGACTTCTACAAGTTCTCAACCTTAAGGCCGGTCTGAGAGAAGCCATGAGATAGGCAGAGGAAAAGGGAGGAAGAGGGGCTGAGACGGGGTCGTGGCTACGCAGATCAGGACCAAGAAGCAGAGGTCAGCGACGTAGGCCGCCAACCCCGGGAACGCAAGGAGGTGGCCCTCCCGGGGGCTGTGCC
>NW_025999977.1:13366356-13427356 GCF_001458135.2 Marmota marmota marmota
CCGGCGTCCGCGCAGCCCGGGCGCTGCCAAATGTAAACAATCCGCCATGATTTCTTTGTTTAGCTAATTGAACCTGCCGCCGTCTCGAGTCCCGGCGCTCCCGCTCTCCCTTCTCTCCCCTTCCCCCTCGCTCCTGCTTTTATTTATTTATTTGTCCCCCCCCCCCAACTTCAATCTTTCCCCGCTTTCTTTAGTCTTAGTAGCTGCTTTTAATGGAAGTCGAGGCAGTTGGGGGGTTGGTGCAGGGAGTGCGGTGGTGGTTTTTAGAAATACAGGTAAAATAATACCCCAAACCGCAGGCTGAGGTGCGGTTTCTGCCTGAGGAGGAGGGAATTTCACTCTTCTCCCTCCCTCATTTCTTCCCCGCCACTTATTAAAGAGTATCCCCTGTGGAAAGTGCCAGGAAAAAAAAAATGCGGGCCACCTTTTAGATCCCTTTCCTTCTTGCCAAAATAGTACCCAAGTTCGCTGGCAGGTTGGGACTCCGCAAAAACCCTAGGTTTCTTTGCATTACTTTGAAAACCTCAGATGTAATTGGGGTCCCACCGACTGCGGAAGGGCGTGTAGAACAGCCCCCTAAGGCGCGAGCGAGAAGGATCCTAACACCACTGGCTCCTCAGGAGAGGATGACCTGCTGGTGGCCATCCTGGCCCTGGCCGCTTAAAGGAAACTCTGGGACACACACACACACACACACTAGCACTGACACAGTGGAAAGTTCACTCAAGACTGGAAGGCTCAACCTCACATTTGCAAAAATGATTGGTCCTTAATAAAATTGTTGCACAAGTTTTGGGAGAGGGAGAGACTAAGCTAAAAAGTATCGTAAGTCCTGGTGGAAAGGCTCAGCCTCCCTTTCTACGTGTTTCTGTGGGTAGAAATGTCATTCATACCAGTTTTGACTATGGTTAATAGGAGCCTTATTTAGTCCGAAGCTAATTTATGATGAGATTCAGGTTAAACCGTGGCAGAAAAAGTCTAGGGTTATGGCCTCATTTATTTAAAAGACTATTATTGCCCCAGTCTCTCTTCTTCTATTTATAACTAGCATGTTGATGACACCAAAAATGATTCAATGTTTTAATTCATAAGGAAAATTGAAAGTTATCTACATCTTGAAGTAAAACCCTGTCTCTTAAGTTACCTTCAGTATTAATCTCATTAAAAGAAGTTATTGCCTTACCTGTACTTATACCAGTATGGAGAGCACTGTAGGGTAAATTATGTTACCCCTAGAAGTTTCGATCAGCCATATACTGGTCACATAATTTATTGATTTTGTGGGTAAAAGGATCATCTGATCCAAACAAAAGAACTGAACTAATGAATATTTACACTGCAGGCCAGTCACTGCAGTTATCCAAACCATTTGGACAATTAGTAGGTGGTCAGGCTTTCTGATTACATATAAAGCAAAAGAAATAGTATTGCCAGGCAATCAAAACTCTATTTACACATGGTGTGAGTCTATTCCCTGGGAAAGTTCAACAGAAGTTATAATCATGTTCTTTTCCACACTTGTGATGTTCTCTATATTGTGCCAAATTTTACATTTCTCCAAATTCTATCTAGCTTAAGCTTGATCTTTTGAAACCTGCCTTGATATTTATCTTCTCCCAATGGTTGTGCCTTTTCTTGGCATCAGATAGGAAACTCCTGAGCTTCAGAAGTGGTGACCAAAACCCTTGAATAGTCATTGATATGCCAAATATGTGGAAGAATTGTTTTTACTGCACACAGATTAAGTTTAAGGGGCCATAGCTTCACTTTTAAAAGTTAAATTAAAAAACAAATATGTTTTGCATTAATTGCTTTAATGAGCTGGTTGCTTGTGTAAAATGGCTGATGCATATTAACATGAACTTTTTTTTTTTTAACACACTGAATTTTGCATGTTGGCACCATTTCCCTGTCCCTCCTTGGGTTCATTTCACTTGCTGTGAACTGAGATTTGTTGTGAAAGTTGGAGGGAGAGGGGCAAGTGGAACTACTTATGAGCTCATTCAAATTCTCATCTCTCTCTTAAAGCAAGCAAGATCACGTTATAGATTTGCATATGTGTATCTTTCCTTTCTTATTAGTGAATTACATTTTCTTAAGTCTTCATACCCAAACAAATGTTAACCACATACCAGATAGATTGAAAAATTGGAAACTTGATACATAGCTGGATTCTCTTTATAGGCTCTTAGGGTAGATTGTTACACTGATAATCATACCTTCTTGTATTCACACCCTTGTGTAGTCCTTGCCCTATGAACCCTGAGTGTGGCCCTGTGAATTACTAAGCCCACTAAGAAGTGTGCTACAAGAAGTTTGACAAGTACTTTTACACTGGAGTTTGTCCTTTTGGAATGCTCCTTTTTCAATCCAAGGTGCCTTGCTCTAAGAAGGCCTAGTCTGTTCTGCTAGAGAGGGAGGCCACATAGAAGAGAGCCAAGGCACTCCAGCACAGCCACCAACTGAATGATACAGCCAGCACTATTCAGTACAGAGTAACTGTCCAGTGAACTCATGGCATCATGTTACTAAATCATTGCTGTTTCCAGGCACTAAGTTTTGAGGTGGTCTCTTATGCAGTGGCTACTGATATAGCTTTCTCCAGTTTCAAGGCTTAGAGATATGGTCAGGCTGTGGGGGTCAGAGAAGGAAACTAAGAATCCATCTAGTAGAGATTCACACAAAAAGAATATAATTTATCTCCTGTTCAAGCTCAATGACGCAGTTACTCAATGTTTTAATAGTCATTCTATAACCGTCTTTAGCTCACACTTTCGAATTTAAAACCCCACTGAAGGTTGTGAAACAAGAGGCCTAAACAAAGGCTCTGGAGTTCAACTACCCTCATTCAAAACCCAGCAGAGCCACCAAGTGATACAGCTCAGTGAATGAACGTGAATTCTCTCTATCCCGAGGACTTCTAGAAATTAGGCATATTTTAAAAGATAAATTTGCCTCAGGAGCCAGGCACATGCCTATAAACCAGGCAGCTTGGGAGGCTGAGGCAAGAGGATCACAAGTTCCAAGCCAGCCTCAGTGATTTTGCGAGGCCCCAAGCAAGACCTGTTCTCAAAATAAAATATAAAAAGGGCTAGGGATGTGGCTCAGTGGTTTACCATCCTGGGTTCAATCCCGAAAATGAGAGAGAGAGAGAGAGAGAGAGAGAGAGACAGAGAGATCACCCCAGGAAAAATTTCAAGTAAGAATGGGATAGAGAAGGAAATAAATAATATGTGGAATGTTGAGTTCAGACATAAACCTAATAAATTAAAGTAGTTATGTGATTCCTCACAATTTAAGTCATTTCACCCTTACTGCCCTGGGTACAGTTGTGAATTAGACACCTAAATGCCTGGATCTGGTAAAATTGGATTAGTTTCTTTGTATTTTGCAGCTAATATTAACGCACACCAGTTATCCAGATTACAAAGGAGGTGGGGCAAGAAAATAAATGTCCCAGCAAGGTAAAGGACAGAGCTTGCTAAACTTTAGAACTTACACAATACTTTGTCTTTAAAAGATGAGTTCTTAAAGATTCCAGATAGGCTCAAGGTTTAATACTGGCATGAAACAACATTCACACATTAACAAATTAAACTTAATCAAATCTATAAAGCCAATAAGGTCTACATTAACCACATTACTTGAATGTGATATTATTTTTCCAACACTTAACTGTGTCTAACTTTAAGAATGTGATAGTGGCAATTACTGGCATTCCTAGAGTACCATGTGCCATGTGGTTACACAATGAGCCCACCACTTTCGCTACTCAGAGTTCTGTAGAGCTTTCCTTTGCTCAGGGCTTTCTTACTTCACTTGGCCAAAAGCATTAAGTTCTGATATGTTTAAGTCCAAGATAATTAAAACAATCAGGAGACCTAGGTTCAAATATATTGGGCACTTATCACAGTGTAACTTTACTAGGACTTTTAGATATTCATTTCTTGGAGAGGACAAATTTGAAAGCCACAGAAGGATTATCAATGCAAATCACAAATAATAGCCTTCTAATGCTGGAATCTCAGCAATGTGGCCAAGTCTACCCTTATAGTGTCTACCTTCTAACTCTGCTTATGATTAGAGCTTATTCTCATTTCTCACTCTTTAATTTTTCCCTCCCTCAAGTTTAATTCTATTAAGCTATTTCTGCTAAAAATTTAGGCATTTAGTAGTAATGTTTTCATGATTTCCTTGAATTAATAATTTACTTCCAAAATATGTCCATTAGTGATGAATGAAGACTCTTCTATCATGTTCCCACTTGTTCATTAGATTTTCAGGAAATAATTTTCTTTAATCTCAGAAAAAGTTTTAGTTTAAGATTGTTTGCAAATCCTAGGAGAATAAAAACTGGAAACCCAATGCATTCTGTAGTTTCTGGAATGACTGTAAGGTTCTCACAGGCAGCAGAATTATGAAATGATCAAATTCTCCTAACTCAGTTTCATTATCCTTTGTTTATTGGAAAACTGTACCCACAGCATCCATGGCAAACCCAAAGAGAAGCATTGCGTGATCTTGACAATGCTGCTCCCTGCATTTGGCGCAGGTAGTTGGGAAGCACGAATCTCCCACTTCCAGCCAGGCACTTCTTGGAATAGGCACAGGATCATCTACAGGCGCAGCTGCTGCTATACTTGAGGGGTCCCAGAACCCAGACACATCTCTTTGAGCAGCCAAATGTGTATCTTCCCAGCTACTACTACCTCATTCACTCTTTTTCATCCTGAAATATTAAACTAAGCCCAAAGTGTCTTTAAAATTTAAAATTTAATTACACCCCTTGGAATCTATGCTTTAGAAAACAGTTACTTTTCCTTTAAATAAACCAATATTTGGAACACATACACACATACACACACCCACATGTATATTAAAATGTGCTTTGAAAACATTCTTTACTATAGCATGCAGCTTAGTAGGAAAAATGGAGAAATTCACAGTTCACTCTTTTATATGCTTTCGAGAAGATCTTCAGAATACAGCTAGTAAGTGCTTGTTGAGTGACACATACTCTTGTCAAGCAAATCTTGTCCCTTAGTGGTAATCCACGGGAGTAGGAAGAGATGAAAATGATTTCCACCCTTACATCCTTAAAATGTGCTTTCTTTAAAGGATGGTCTTGTAATACTATTCTCTATAGAAGTAATAAATATTATCTTTGGGAGATAGTGATTATAATAATGGTGTTCACTTACCAAAAAAGTAACAAAGCTATTTTAAATTGTATTTTTATCATGATAGAGAGATTTCAAATAATTTAGCTAATTTTACCTAATAACTACTGAGAATTAACATTGTTATTTAATGTAATCGGTAGTTGAATGGAACATAAATCCAAGAACTAAGCACTAGGGAAGATGTGTAACAGATAATGCTGAGAGATTTGTAATTCTCAAGGATAGAAAAGGGAGAACCCAAAGGAAATTAAGTGCTGGTTTTCTCAAATAAGTAGATTAGATTTTCTTATTTCTTAAAATTACTCTGTAAAGCATATATTTCATGACATATATTTTTATGATTTTCCCAAATCTACAACATAGATTATATGTGTTTTCTACATCAAGATTTCTTATGCCTATTTCTAGTTCTCCATTTTTTCCAAACACCAAACTAAACTATTACTTTATCTTGTTTTCATAGAATTCTTGAAAATATAAAATATTTTTTAAATGTTTATAATGTTATAAACACTGTATCAACTTGTTCACCCTAATAAAGGCACTTAGCATCATAGCTGCATTTGAGAAATATATAAGCACAATAAAACTTCACTTAATATGCTCTAGCATTTCTTCAGTAAACAGTGTGAAGTCAAATTCCTATGTAATTTAACAGTTGCTAGTAGCAGCACTCTGTGATACTAGTTAAAAATAGCTACTCTGAAACATGAACACAACACAGAGAAATTATTCTATAGGTTTGCTCATTTCCCAGGGTTCTGTCCAGATTGAACCAACTGGTGCAGAAGCATGAACTTGAGAAAGAGCAATATGAACAAGCTCAGGTGTTGAGCTATTTTAGCTGTTTTTCTCTCCCCCTCCTTCTGTTCTTCCCCTTGGGTCACTTGAAAACACAAATAAAAGTGACTTGAATTTTAAAATGCCAAATAAAGTGGAAAATTATATGAGTAGTCTCCAAAATAGAGTACAAAAATATCGAAACTTCTACCTGTAGGTACTTTTTATTATTTTCATCTAAAAATTACAATACAATATGCTGAATCTAACACATGAATAGACATCAGTGCTATCAATGGTCTGAGAGGCCAATGGCTATATGTCCTGTATGGTGCCCATGGATCCTGATGGAAGAAATGGCCCCACAGATAGACATTGTTTCAGTCAACAGTGCAAGGATTGAATCTGATGGCGTGGGTGGGTGCAGTCCTCTTTTCCTTGATCCCCAGAGTAGGAAAAGACAATCCAGGAGGTTGAGCTGTATTCCAGAAGAGCCACACATCTCTTTAGGCACCAACCAACCAAAAGGAAGGATCTCTGGTCCTCAGAAGTCTTCTGGGGATGGTATTGAGAGAATGGGAAGCTGGACCCGTGGTCCATTTTTATCTTTTCATTTTTGTTCATATGCACCTTCCTCCCTCCTTCTGCATGTAAGAATACTTAATTTAGTTAATCCATGTCTGGAGGAAGGTGAAGCCAACTCTACAAGTCTTAATAGTCACCTGACTCACATAATTCATGCAAGTTGTCCTGTAAAGCTGTTTTAACATGCTTTTATCATGAGTTCTTACACCACAGTGCCTGTCACTAAGATGTTGATAGATTCAAATTTTGTTTATATTATAATGACATTAACTACATGTATGTTTAGGTTAGAGACTCCAAAGTTGTCAAATGAACACCCCATCAGTAGAAACAGTCTTTTAAAATGAATATCTCAAAATATATATTTAAACACATTTAAATATATTAATATTGTATTTTTATATAATTTATGCATGTTATCACTTATATAATTATATATAACACATATAAATATATACTTATATATAGTGTATAAATAGTTATCTTATGACTTATAAATAATGCATAAATATAAATATATTAACTGGATTTAAATTATATATTTATTTAATACACAATATATTATTTATGCACATGCCACTCTGCTAATAAATTATGCATTAGGCAAAACATAAAGTGAATTTTAAAAATATAAGATAAAGAGTAAATAAACAATAATATTAAAATTTTAATTTTATTCTACTCATTATTGATAAATTCATACTTTTTTCTCTCACATATTCTCAGAGTAAATACACTCCATCCCTAAATTTCTGAACATATCAATCAAGGTCTAAAAATGAAAACAGAAGTCTATCTAAGATTTCTTATTTTGTAAAGGAAATTTAGCACTACAGGTTGCTTATACAGTAAATGGAAGAGCTGAGAAACTCAGCAGGGTGATGAGATTAGCAGGTGCAGGACACTTAGCACACCTGGGCTAGGTGGCCCCAAGGAGAAGAGGGGAACTTCAGGCCTGAGTTGCAAGGTAGAAGCTGACCACAGCCACTGTTAGAAGCTTTGCCATAGACAGGAGAGTTTGGGAGAAACACTCTGGCACTGCCTGCTTGGTCTGCGGTGTCTGGCCAGCGTCACTGATTGGCGAATCTGCCCTCATGCAGGGGTAGCTCTGCTTTAATACAGAGTGGAACAGGGGAAAGGAGGAGAATGGAAACAGGCCCAGTACCTGCCAATGGAACTTCCCACAATTCTCTAAATACTCGTTGTCCTTTCATATTTTTCTATCTTGACACGTCTTCATCCATCTACAGGAATACCTTTCTTATTTTTGCCTGTTGAACTCCTATACATCCTTCAAGAACCAAGACATCTATTCCATAAACATTCCCACCATCTGCAGTGCATTGAGTACTATTCACCAAAACGATCCATTTCCTTTGGAAATAGATCTTGCCCCCAAACTCTGTTCTTTTCCCTCCACTTCTTTCTTCCTTTCCCTACCTCCCTCCTTCCTTCTTTCCTTTTGTGCTGGAGATTGCTGGGGCTTATATATGTTTTCTACATCAAGCCTTTATTTCTTTTTTCAAAATATTTTCTTAGTTGTCAATAGATCTTTATTTTATTTATTTGTATGTGGTGCTGAGAATTGAACCCAGTGCCTCTCACACATGCTAGGCAAGTGTTCTACTACTGAGCTACAACCCCATAAGCATATGCTCTGCCACTGAACTATACCCCCTGCCCCTCCTAAAACCTTTCATATATATATATGAAAAAATATATATATGTAAAGAGAGAGACAGAGAGAGAGAGAGAGAGAGAGAGAGATTGATTCTACATGGTCTAGTAGTTCCGAGCAAGGATTCAGAACCATTCTGCCTGGGTGAGATCCTGTATCAGATCCTGCCTCTTTACTAACTAGCAACATTAACATGCCTTGGCTTCTTCATCTGTTTGCTGAGGTTAAAAATATGTTCCTTATAATTTGTTTGATGGATAAAATAAGTTAATGTTTACATAGTACTTAAAAAGTACCTGGCAATAGTAATTTCTTTATATGTGTTTGTTAAACTACACATACTAATACCAAGTCACTCCTTTTTGTGTGCTTCCCCAGGCCTCTGTTTTTCCAGTATAGAATTCTTTACTGTGGACTATAATCTACACATCTGTCATTTCTGATAGGATAGGAGCTTTTGCTATGGAGAACCTATGATTAATCATCTAAGTATTCCCAATGCAAAGAGCATATTAAAAACTCAATAAATGTTTGTTTTATTAATTAATCACTTTATCTAAACTCCCCTGTGTCACATGTCATAGAATCAAATGAGGAGTACCAAAGAAAAGATATTTTTAAGTTTTGAGCAAAGAGAGATTAGACTGTTGGACTTGATATTTGTGGGCAAATTGCATTGAAACTTTTAAAAAGTAGCTAGGATTTAGTCACATAAACCTCATCAGAAGAGCTGAGGGAAATGTGAGCAAAGGTCTGAAAGTAAAAAAAAAATAAAACAAGCCATGGGAATATGTAGAGAGGCAAGGGGCTGCTGTAGACATGGTTCAAAAAGATAGGTAAAGGCAAATTGTGGAAGGTGTGTAGGAAGATCCACTTCATATTGCAGGCCAAGGACTCTCAGTCTCAAATATCATCTGTATCTCTCACATAAGCTTACTCAAGATTAACTATGAACCCTCTCTTGACATTTAAGAATCTACATCTATCTCTACCTTGTATAAACTTAATTTTTAGTATCAAATATGTAGATGCTCCACGTTGTTCTATGATCAAAAACTCTTCCTGAAACTAATGTAGAAGACCTGAATAATAAGTTGTATATGTTCAGATTAATCATCAGAGAGATTATTGAGATAAAAATCTATAAGATACTTGTTAGTAATAAGTGTCTGAGGTAAAACCATACACCCAGTTTTCAAAAGATGGAGGTATGAAGAAAGAAAATCAAGCTACAGGATAAAATGCATGGTCAAATTTCTTAATTCAATCGGCAATAAATGCAAAAGGATTTCTCTATACTTCTTCCCACTGAGAATTCATTCTGAAATCTGGGATTGGAGACACTTCTGTAAGCAGCTTTGTTTTTCCTCCTTCACATGCATGGTGCACTGCATAGCTCCTGGGAGCTGTCATTTGGCTCTGACCTACTTTGAAACACATTTCATTTTTGACTGGGAACTGTGAGACTGCACACTTCCTCAGGACAGTAAGAAATGCCCATCTTTGGGATTAAACCAGGTTTCCCATGGAGACACTAAATGGTGAATTGGTCTCAGATAGTCTAAATCCCTTGGCCTATGTGATAAGGTTGTTCTTATTGTTTGGTTTGGTGGTGAGTAGCTTCAAGAATCTCCAGGTGAGTAACAGTCCACCTTTTGGTCTAGTTTACCTTTCTACCCTTTTGCAAAATTCCTGTTCCTCTGCCTCCTTCATGGAACATCTTTTTTTTTAGCTAGCAAATAAAACTTTGTGACCTTTCCTGGCTGTGTTATCAACATCTCTCTGTGAATTAGTCAGCAGGATGAAAATGTTCTGAGAACAATTCAGGCAGCATGGATAGTCCCTTCTGAGTACCAACTGCCTCAAACTTCATGTGTACTATAATTCCTCTGATACTGGGAGAGAATGTTTTTCTGCATTTTATGCTTCTTATTATACTTAGTTTTGTTTTTTTGTTTGTTTGACTCTAAGATGAGAAATTTAATAGCACCGTTACTTTGCAAAAGTATGAACAAATGAAGGTTTTATTCTTGTGGAAGGCTGGCATGTAGAATTTAATTATATTGTAGTTTATCAACCAGACTCAATGGGTACAATACAGACATTTTTCTCACACTTTGGTCTCAATGTCTACTTTATTTTCTGAAGGAGGATGTGGCCCAGGACAATTTGGTTGCCAGACTCCAATGTGGCTGCCAAAAAGTCTTGTCTCTTGGTATTTAAAAATTATTGTGGCTTCTGCCTTGCTTTCTTGAAAATCCCTCCCTTTGGGGAATGCCAGTCATGCAGTGGAGACACTTGGCCCTATGGAGAGATCCACACAGTGAAGGTGTAAGGAGTTCTGTCAACAGGAAGCACCAGGTCTCTCCTTTCGAGTCTTATTGGTCTTATACCCCATGTCTTTACCAATGGATATCAAATACTTTCTTCATGGATTTTGCCATGATTAATGAGCCATTTTGGAAGTGGATTCCTCAACTCCAATCAAATTTTCAAGTGACTGCAACCCCATTTGACATCTCAACTACAAACTCATGAGAAACCTTGAGCTTGGACCGCACAGCTAAGCCATTCCTAACTTCCTAACCCACAATAACTGTGTCAGATAATAAAGCCTTCCAGCCCACAGAAACATTATAAGCTCATCATTTTAAGCCTCTAAATTTTAGGCTGGTTTGCTATACAACAACAGGTACTAATACCTGTGAGCTTCTGTTCTTAGCTATAGTTGTTTTATCTCTTGGGTATCAACATTAAAAAAAAATCTCCATTATGAAAATGAATTTTCTCCCTAAACCCTTTCTGAATCATATGAGAAAATCATATTCTTCCTATTAGCATGCCTCTGACCATTACAAAAGCATTCAACAACAACTGAAAATAATTGGAGCCATGTCCCATACTTTTCTTAGTCGCCAAGTTCAACTCTAATCTCTGTGAGAGATAGGGAGGTGATCATGCAGAAGTGATCCCCCCCCCCCCGGGGCCCTGAACCAGAGGTGAAGACAGCATGAATTATGCCTTCTTAGGCTTTGCAACTCACATTTAATATCACATGACTTCGTTATTGGACCAAATTCAGGCTGTGAATGGGTTTGTGAATAGAGTCAGTTCATCACACTTATAATTCTAGCATCTATGTTATTAACTCTGAGTTAGGTGCTTATATTCTTGTACCTTGATCAAATGCCCCAAATTAAAACACTATAATGATGATAAGTTGTTCTTTCTACTTTCTTGTAATCATCAAGTGAGCCTCAAAAACCCATATGTGTTTGATAGACTTTATTATCTGGACTAACAACTCACCCACTTCTAACTCTCCCTTTGATCATATAAGATTTCCCCTGTTGTGCAATCTTAAATTCACTTTTCTAGAGCATGTATTCCACTTGCAATTAAGTAGTGAACTAGGTATTTTACTAAAGTATCCCTCCCCTTTTAGATAGAATCATGTTCTCTAGCTCATTGATCTATGTTGGTATTTAGAACATAGAAGGTACTTGATATATACTAACTGTGTAGATGAATTTATTTTCTATTTTCTGTTTACAAATGAAGAACCTAAGTCAAAAAGTTTAAATGACTAAAGTCACATTGAATTCTGCAAGAAACAGATTTAGGCTAGTAACCATGCGATAGGTTTCAGTGTTTCATGGATTAAACTGGATGTGAGTATACACCATTCAAGTCCTATTGCTTCCTAATTTGATTTCTTATTTTGACTTTAGTTACAGCAATAGTAGGGTTAACAGCACACCTAGTCAGAGGTGTTGAGAGGAACACGAGATAACCAGGTACATAATTGTTACTCTTTAGGGTTCTTGCTCCAGATGGCAGATTCCTTCAGGAAAAGAATTTTGCTAGGGATGAGAATGGAAAATTTAACCAAAGATTTGAAATTTTCAGATGGAAATATTATTTTAATATTATATATTATAAATTAACTGGGCAAATAATTCCTTTGACAATGGTATTAAACTTAAATCTCTTCTTGCAAATATTAGAAAATGTAGAAAATGAGACAAGAAGTTTGTCTTAATATCTTATGTCTCTTATTATTTTCCCTTTCCCAGTTACAGAATCCTAATGAGTAGATTTGTTTAAATGGAAAATATATCTGCATAATAATAAATTTATAGTTTTACCTTCCTCCTTCAAAAGCTGGCTCTTTTGTTTAGAAAACTGTATTTACTCACTTGCATTTTGTGTTTTTGCTTAAGTGTCAATTTTTCTGTAAAGTCTAACTCTATTAAAATACATTTGCCTGTGGCCATGCCATCTTTAAATTTTCCTTAATTTGCATGCATTTCATATCTCAATGGAAAACCTAAAAAAATGTCTGACATAAAGTCTATACATAACAATACTTTTGATTGACAGGAAGGTTTATTATGCATTGATATGACATCATATTTATGTATAACAATGACTTTTTGACTGACAACTAAGCAATGATAGAATTCTGGGCACCTTCTATATACTACTTTTTATAAGACAAACTAAAATATCTAGATAATTGGCTGAATTTTTCAGTTTTCATGCCAGTTGCTTAGCACTGGGTATGGAAAGACATGATGAGCTAATGTCTCATTTTTTTACCTTTTTCAGTGGTAAAAGATGATACTTTGTCTCAATAGAATATTATACGGTTCCACTTCCTTTTTTTCTTCTTTTAATGATTTTGTGTCTTAAAAGTTGGCAACTTCATTATTGAATTAACTGATTTTAAATATAGGCATGCTTACAACTGGTCTGCAGAATAGTTTCAGGATCCTGATGGTGGATCAGTGGAAAATCTTAGTGGGGCTCTGCATTCTGGTCTCATAAATAAGGCTTATTCAGGAAGCACAATCCTCATCAACGCACACCCATGTCAATCAATTAACATGTATTTCTAGAGCACCTACTAGAGTCTACACTCAACAAATATAAGATAGTATCTGGGCACAAGAAGCACTTGGGGAATGCTGCCAGGCAATACATAATTAAATGTTAAATAATGTAGTACACTCTAAGAATCCAGAGAAAGGTAAAGTCAATGTGGTCTGTGCTATAACAGATCCAAGTTGTCTAAGCTTTTATGCTAACTGAATAAATGACCTCAGGAGAATTGCTTAACAGTTTCATGTCTCAGTTTCCTCATCTGTAATATGAGCTACAGTCATCTCTCAGCTCTGCTTAACTTTATAAGAAAGGTTTTGCAGAGAAAGCAAGATTTGCACTGAGCCTGAAAAGTAGATGTTGAAGCCAACTCTGAGGTCGGCATGAATGGATGAAGGAGGATGCTCATTCATGTTAGGAAGGAAGCTTTCACAAGTCTTGAGATTTGTGTTATATTAATGACCCTGCTCTTCACAAAAATGAGCATTTAATTAAACTTCTGGAAGAAAACCAGAAGAATAGTATCACTACAGTAATGGGAATTTGTTCATTCATCCAAGTAAGAATACAATCTTTTAAAAAGAGAAGGCATCTAGCTTTTAAAAACAGACTTGAGAACCAGGAGTCTTCATGGTGAAATGATTGGTGCTTCTTTGTGACTGTAGCCCTGGATTTCAATCTACAAATGTGGGCACACCAAGACCATTACACTAGGGAAGAGCTGTTCATACTGCAGTTATGAATTGCTGTTTTCTAAATGTACAGGTTGCCTAAGTAGTCTACTTTTTCCTGTGATCCTTACACAAAAGAAGGTGGCCCAATCTGTATGTAAATGTGGGAATAATGAAATGGAACATTGCTTTGGGTACATTCTTAAAAACATCTGGAAAAGATCCCAGATTCCGCACTAAGCAGAGAAAGAGCTCAGCCCTTGGCTCACACTAGGGTGTATAGCAGGAGAAGATTTTTGACAACTTTTACAAAAGGACAACTCTGCTCTTTGTTTGTATGTTGCCTCTCCTTATACTTCTTTTTCAAAAAGTTTGTGCATATTTGATTTTTTATTAATTTTATTCTTTGCATTTTTATAACATATATCTTACATTATTATAGACTTAATCATGAAACTCATCTGATTCTTCTTATATTCTTGATAACTATCAACTTAGAACCAAATATTTTGCTTTTCTAACAATTGTACACTGCATTAAAAAGAGACACAACCAGGCAATTTTTGTTCAGTTAGTGTTTGTAATATATAATTTGTTTTAATTTTGGAACTAAAAGCTACTTTAGAATAATCCTGCATTATTCTTCTTGAAAACATTGGGCCCTGTCTAGCTGTGGCCTTTGGCATTCAAAATTCATTTTCAATAGTAATTAACAAAGAAATTGTTTTTTGACCTTTTTTTTCCAAGAGAAACCAAGTCCTATATTATATCCTCAGAAAAGATAAATTAAAACACTTTCATTTTGTTTTAAGGAAAAACTGGTGGATGTTTCAAAAGTAATGATGTCCAGAGGTGTTCAGGCTAGGGAATAAAATAAAGTAAACACCATGAATTTTGCCTTTTAAAAAAAATCTTATTTTTAAGAGCAGTTTTAGGTTTGCAACAAAATTAAGGGAAAGATAGAGAGATTTCCTGCCTATCCCCTATCCACACACATGATCACCCCCTCCACTACCAGCATTCTCCATTGGAGTAGTACATTTGTTATAATCAATGAATCTGTAATTATCACTCAGAGTTCATGGTTTATATTAGGGTTCACTCTTGGTGTTGTATACCTGGATAAATTTGTAATAACATGTCACCAGCATTATACTATCAAACAAAGTATTCTCACTGCCTTAAAAATGATCTGTGCTTTGTTTGTTTATCCCTCCCTCCCCTCAACTCTAGGCAACCACTAATCTTTTTACTGTCTCCATAGTTTGGCCTTTTCCATTTTGTCGTTGTAGTTGGAATAAGACTGTATGTAGCCTTTTCAGACTGGCTTCTTCTCAGTGTTTTACTTCTTTTACTTTATTTATACTTTTCCCAGTATAATATGCACTTGTTTCCTCTTTTCATGGATTGAGAGCTCATTTCTTTTTAGCCATGAAAAATATTCTATCACCTGAATGTACTCAGTTCAATTATTCTTTCACCTACGGAAGAACATCCAGCTTGCTTTCAAGTTTTGACAATTATGCTCCCCACCCCAGGAATTACGCTAACATAGTTTGTGTGATGGTGATGATGTTCTTTTTGGATGTGCATCATCAAAAACAAAAATCACTCGATAATGATTTTGTACATAAATATTTATGCCCTACAAAAACATAGACTGAGATTTCCCAAAATTTGGAAGTTCAATGTTAGGATCAAAAAGTTAACTTGGCACTTCAGAAATATATGCTGTCATTGTCTACTGATACAGAGAACTGCAAACAAAATAATAGCATTTCAGCAACCTGAGTTTCTACAACATACACCAAGGGGAGTTAGCTCCTGGAAGTGCAGTGGCAGAGCACCTGTGTCACTGCTGGCAGCTGGCCAGTGGCCATGCAGGAAGCGGCGGGCAGCAGCCAACAGGCACAGACTCATTCCTACACCCATGAGACACTCTCTGAGGACATCCGGAAATACTTCACAGGGGAAGCTTGCCAGGTGCTGGGTCCTGTGTGGCCACATTTACTGTCATTTTCTTTTGTTCTGAGGGGCAAGGACATGTCCAAACAGCAAAATTTGGGTCTACATTCTAACATGGCCTAATTTATTTGCATAGTCTACTGAGCTCTGGGACAGCAGGATAGCAAAAATGAAGCCCATCGCCTCTTCCCAGGGCTGAAGGATTCCCATCTACAAAGAAGATCACTTCAACGTGGAAAGTCAGAAAAATGAAAGAGGAATCAGTGCAAATGTGCACATTTCCAAGGAAGGAATGATAAAAGGGTATGAGAAAGGTAGACAGAAACTGAACTGCCCACGTCCTGTGCATTTTGAAACTGTGAATGATTTGGCTTCCATCAAAACTGTGAGGTCCCTTTAAAAGTACATTTAGAAACATGATCCTGTACTGAGGTCAGACAAAAGAAGAAAAGTGATCTTAAGTGTTTACTCACATGGCATCAAACCACTAAAAAAACTCACTGATAAGATAAGGCTGGGGCAAGTGAAATGAAGCTCACAGAAATACTTGCCTTGGGAACTCATATAAGTATTCATTCTCTTAATTCCCATTTGATTATCCTTTCCCAACCACAGTGAGCCAGCTCCCACACTGCCTTCATATTAGGGACACAAGGTTCCTTGGGGAACAGTGCTACACACCCTGCCAACCTCACATTTAACACAGTGACTCTGTACCTCAAAGAAAATCAGCACCTGTTAATGGAACCAATAAAATAAAAATAAGAGAGAAAATGACATTATTCTATTTGTTGTCATGTCATAACCCTAAACTTTCTACTCTAACAATCTCTCACACATTTTTGTTCATCACAATTGACCAACATTTTTTCTACTATGCAGACACAAAGCAAGGCTGTGTAGTATTCTTGTGCTATCTTTGCTGCCTGCCCCTCTCCATACACCTTCATGAGGCTTAAATTAAGAATGACGCTATGGGGAAATGCCCTTATTTTGCAGATTTCCGTTGCTCTGTTTCTGTTCTTTATCAATGTAATAACTCATTAGTATGTTGGTTTCTGAGTATTCCAAGGGAAATAAGCTGGTTATTTCATGTATATAAAAACATGAACACAACCATGTCTGTACACGTGAACACATGCACACGCTTGGAAATTAATTATTTTTTCAACATAGAAAATTGAGATCACACCAAATTTAAATTCTCAGATATTTCTATAAAAACTTAAAAATGAATATGTCATCCTGAGTTCGAGAAAATGGCTTAAATGATGGGAAAAAGTCTATAGCTCCCTAGAGGCTGAAATATTATGATCATCATTTTCATAATTCAAATGAATACATAATTACTAGAGAGCAACAGGGAAGATTTACACTAAACTGAACCAAAAATCAGTGGCAATCAGTATAGGAAAATATACCCTCTTGTATCTGAAGTAAATTAATTTTGTTACTGAAATGTCATCCTGTTGTCATATCTCCACTCTTATCACTTATTCAAACATATCCATTTTTCCTTCCTAATGTTTCATTGCTAAGATAATTGAACTTTGCAGTTTTTATCTCAGGCTTATATTACTTAAAAATCTCTGTGTGCGTTATTACATGGAAAGGGCAAAGGCAGAGATAGGCCTTATTTAGCTCTCATGGTTTATGATTGCATTGAAGCTCACAATTGATTATAGCTTCCTAACCTCTGTTTTCCTACTCATTACCCTCTTCATTTTATACCAGTATTTCCAGCTATTAGACTGTCTTTATTTAGGAGGCACAAAAGGAAAAGACCAAGAAGAATTTGAAAAATAATACATTTTTGTTTTGATGTTTCAATTTAATGCAGGTTGGAAAATGCTGAACTGTCTAAGGTATACTAAATATTCATTAGGCAGTTTAGCTTTTACTAAGTTCTAAATGAAAATGACCCAGCAAAATCAAATTGAAATTTCATAGAGTACTTTTCAAGTATGGTTCTAAAACATACATTAAACAAAATGCATTCATTTGAATGCAAGTCTCTCTTTCTCTAGAATACATACACACCCTAGGGTCTATTATGCTTTCAGTTCAATGCCTCCAAAATGTGTGTGGTGTGGATCAAATAAATAGTTCAACAGCTTTCATAAGCAAACAATCTTATGGTCTGGTATATCTACAAACCTCTTGTGCTATTTCTTTATGCTTCCCCACTTACAAAGGTTAATGCAAATTTCATTTGAATTCAAGCAAAATATTCTGCGTTGTTTTCTACATAGACAAATCTGTTCAGAAAGAGCCCATCAGAATTTATCCATGTGAATCCAACAGCCCTTTAAGGACTTGTAGAAGCATAGCAAAATGTGCTCATTTTTAGAAATCAGATTTGCCCTGGCCAGCCTTAGAATCATAGTACTTAGAGCAGGAAGGACTTTAGAAATCATACAGCCTAGCCTTCCCATTCCAGCAAAAACATAGAATTTAGCATATATGCAAAATAACCTATTTTTCATTTCAAAATGTGCTGTTCCTTGTCTTGATGTCTGTTTTATTTGGTATTAATATAAGCACTATACATTTCTTATGTTTACAGGTTTCATGATACATCTTTTTCTATCTTTTTACTTTCAATCTATTTGTGTTTTTATATTTAAAATGCATCAGTTTTACGACATATAGATGGGTCCTGATTTTTAATCCAGCCTCACAATATCTGCCTTTTAATTAGAGTATTAATCTATATAAACTTAATGTAATTATTGTGCTTATATTGTCATTGTTGCCTATCTTTCCATCTGTCACTCTCTTCAAATCTTTTCCTATTTTCACCTGTTTTGGCTTACTATAAAGTTTTTTAATAAATATTTTATCTTAGAACAGTTTTAAGTTTAGAAAAAATTGTGAAGATAGTCGAGAGTTTCCAGATACCTCACATCCAGTTTCTTCCATTATTAACATCTAACATTAATATTATTATTAATGAGCCAATATTGATACATTATTATTAGTTAAATTCACACTTTATTCACATTTTCCGAGTTTTCCCCTAACTTCCCTTTTCTGTTCCAGGATCCATAAACTCCTCTTAGTTGTGACAATTTCTCAGACTTCCCTTTTCTTATGACCCGACAGTGTTGAGGAGCATTGGTCAGGTATTCTATAGAAGGTTCCTCTGTTGGTATTATTCTTATTTTACTCATAATCAGACTAGGACTGTGTATTTTGGAAGGAAGACCCCAGAGGTGAAGTGCCACTCTTACAACATCAGATCAAGGTACACTCTATTAACATGACTTATTACTATTGACATAAACCCTATTTCCTGGCTGGAGCAATGTTAGTTTTTCCAATAAAAAGGTGCTTTTCCTCCATCCTCATTTTCATACTGTAATCTGTGGAAAAAGCCTCTATGTGTAGTTCATGTTGGGGAAATGGAGAGTTATGCTCTTCCTCTTTGAGGGTGGAGTTTTTTTGTTTTACTTAATTATCTATTTATATTTCTAGGACTCATGGATGTTTATTTTATACTTTGAGTTATAATCTAATACTATATTTTCTTGCTCAAATTGTTCAACTTCTGGTCATTGGGAGTTCTTTTAGTTGGTTCTTATGTCCAGTTGACATACTCTCATCATTGTGGTGGGGGTTTTTAAAGCAATCTTTTTTTTTTTTTTTTTTTTTTTAGTCTCCAGCACTACAAAATGTTCCAGGCTCAGATCTTGGGAGCAAATCTCTACCCCTCACACATCAGATAGAGCACTAATCTCTAGGGTATATAAAGAACTCAAAAAGCTAAGCACCCCCCCCCCAAAAAAAATAACCTAATCAATAAATGGGCCAGGAATCTGAACAGACATTTCTCAGAAGATGATATACAATCAATCAACAAATATATGAAAAAAATGTTCATCATCACTAGCAATTGGAGATATGCAAATCAAAACTACTCTAAGATTTCATCTCACTCCAGTCAGAATGGTAGCTATTATGAAGACAAATAACAATAAGTGTTGGCGAGGATGTGGGGGAAAAGATACACTCATACACTGCTGGTGGGACTGCAAATTCATGCAGCCAATGTGGAAAGCAGTATGGATATTTCTTGGAAAATTGGGAATGGAATCACCATTTAACCAAGCTATCCCTCTCCTTGGTCTATACCCAAAGGACTTAAAAACAGCATACTACAGGGACACAGCCACATCAATGTTTATAGCAGCACAATTCTCAATAGCTAAATTGTGGAACCAACAGATTCCTTCAATAAATGAATGGATAAAAAAAGGCATATATACACAATGGAATTTTACTCAGCAGTAAAAGAGAATAAAACCATGGCATTTGCAGATAAATGGATGGAGTTAGAGAAGATAATGCTAAATGAAGTTAGTCAATCCCAAATAACCAAATGCTGAATATTTTCTTTGATATAAGGAGGCTGATTCAAAGTGGGATAGGGAGAGGGATCATGGGAGAAATAGACAAACTCTAGATAGAGCAGAGGGGTTGGAGGGGAAGGGAGGGGGCAAGGGGTTAGAAATGATGGTGGAATGTGATGATCATTATTATCTAAAGTACATGTATGAAGACACGAATTGGTATGAATATACTTTGTATACAACCAGAGATAGGAAAAAATGTGCTCTACATGTGTAATAAGAATTGTAATGCATTCTGCTGTCATATACGAAGAAAATAAATTAATTTAAAACAGATACTCCAGGCTCATCTTGTACATTTCATGTTTCTATCCCCAAATCATTCATTTCTCCAAGATACTCTGGTTCTTTCACTGGAGAGTGGTATTAGAAACCAGATTTGGGTAGTAGGTGTGTTTATTTCTCCTAGAGTCTCATTTCTTTAGGTCCTCTCAGCTGACACGGAAAGGTAATATATGGTGTTACTAAGTCAGGTATCTATCCATAGTAAATATTTCCATATGTAACCAGCTGCCTAAGCTACTCAACTTTCCTTCCTCTCCCAAATTCTTGAAATCACTGGTCCCTTAATAGTCTCTAACAGAATTTTCTAGGATATATTTAACTGGAATCATGTATTTTATACTATATATACTATATATACTAAGCTTAACCTGAGCCTTTCCTGATATCTTAAACTCTAAACCATTCCATGTGGAACATTCCAACCTCTTCCCCTTGCCATGAGCAACTTACTACTTCAACTGTGAGAGACCTGGCTCTCACCATTTATCATCCATCTACTTAATTGCTCAGTTCCTGTAAAGTAATATCAGAATTATTTGGCTATACACCCTAGAGTATAGTTTATGTATAGATTCTTTTGCCTTTTAATTTATAGACTTCACTCATTTCCAAAGTTACTTTGCTCAACAACTTTTCCCCGTACTCCCAGTAAAGTTGTTTTAAACATTTGTAATAAAGGCATATTGTTTTGTCACATTCTGCACTTCATTCTGGGATCCCACAAACTCCTGAATGGTTTTTAAGATGGACACATTAAGATTTACCATCTATGCTATAAAGTTCTATAGATTTTGACAAAGTCACGTGTCATGGCTTTCCATTACAGTATTATTCATAATAGTTCCACTGCCTTGTGCCTTATCTACTCAACTTTCCTTCCTCTCCCAAATTCTTGAAATCACTGGTCCCTTAATAGTCTCTAACAGAATTTTATAGGATATATTTAACTGGAATCATGTATTTTATAGTCTTTTCAGGCTCACTTTTTTTCATGGAGCAATGTGTATTTAATATTCATCCATATCTTTTCATGGCTTAATAGCTCATTTCTTTTTATAGTGTACTAATAATCCATAGTGTAGATTATCACTGTTGGTATATTATTTCAGTTAATGAAGAACATCTATCTTGCTCCCAGATTTTGGTGACTATAAGTAAATCTCTGTTATTATTCGTGTGCAGGTTTTTGTGGGGTATATGTTTTCAAAACAGTTCAGAATATAAATAGAAGTTTTATTACTAAAGTGTATGATAAGAGTATTTGACTTTGTAATAAACTTGCCAAACAACTTTCCAAAGTGTGTAAAGCGTTTTGAATTTACATTGGCAAAGTATGAGTTCCTGTTGCTCATCCCTGACAGCAATTGTTCGTGTCAGGTTTAGACAAGTTTTGTTGTTAATTATTGTTTGTTTGTTTGCTATTTTATTAAGTGAGTAGAAATAAAGTCTAGATTTTTTATGCTTATATCTTGTTGGGCTTCTTGAAGGTATATATTATTGTTTATAATTGGCTCTGAAAACTTGTCAAATCTTGCTTCTGCTACATCTACCTTCATTCTTTATCCCATTCTGTGCTCCATGAAAAAAAAAAATCACTTTTGTATATTTCCCATCTCTTTGTTTCTCCAGTCTTCATTCCAGATTACTAGGATCTGCCTTCCAGTTTACTTACTCCTTTAATTAGTCAACTGTGTAGTTAGTATTATCAACTGAATTTGTAAATTAATTATTGTGATTTCTAGTTCTAGTTTTAGTTGTTTTATTCCAAAAATGCCTTTTCTACTTTTGCATTTTCGTTTTCCCTGCTCACATTTTCAAACTAATCTCTGATTTCTTAAATATATTAAACATAGTTGTTTTATAACCTGTAATTGATAATGTGTGTGTCTGCATTATTTGCAGTCTGTGCTGTTTGCTATTTCATGTAGAATATTACCTATCAGAATTATTTGACACCTGTCACAGAGGTAAACTCCCTCAAAGAACATCTGCATTTGCCTCTGTCAGATATTTGAGAACACCTGAAAACATACTGTTATCCATGTTAAGATTTTTAGAGGATGTAGTCAATGTAAATTGACCTAAGAGCTCTGGGGGTTGGCATATGTTTAACAAGTTTCAAAGGAGAAATATTTTCCTTTTTTATTCAATACCCTGGTTTAAGACCAGCAACTTTCCTTGTGTTCTGGATGGCATTGTGAGGGAGGGGTGTGGAGTGCAGGGAAGGAGAGATCTGGTTTGTTTCAGACTCACCTTTACACTCTTACACAAAAACACTTCTGTAATCCTGACTTTGCTTAGTGGTCATCTTGCCAGTGCACTTAAAGAAGCAAAAAAGAATTGTTTTAGTATTCTTTGTTGTTTTCAGCAGAAGAGTACATAGGATACCTGTTCTGCAACATTATCAGAAAAGAAAATGCAAATCCTTTTTATTTTATATGAACACTCAATCCACAAGAAGGCAAATGATTTGACAGAGCCTTCACAGATCTGATTGTTCAGAATAAAAATTTACTGCTATACTTGGGATTGAACAGTAAATTCTTTTTAAAGAATGTTATTTTCAAAGAAAATATTTTAAGAAGATTCTTTTTAAAGAATATAGGACTCTGAAAATCATAATGACTGGGGAAAATGTAAATATCCATCAATATTCAGTAGGGCAGATTACTTATTAAATAGGTTGTCAAATAGGGTATGTTTCAAGCCACAGAAGACTGTCATTTGATTAAAGATTTTAATCAGATTTGAGGTCATTTCCACCTCAAATCAATGTACCTCAGACAAATGTCTTTGTTTCATTTGAAATTTTCCCAACTGCCCTACTTCCTAAACACCAGGGGAATCACCAGCTGCTATCCTGGTATTTAAACCCAAATCTTTGGCATTATCTTTACTTTCAAATCTTTCTTCTTCCACATATACTCATTTATCAACTTTAGCTGCTTCCTTTGCTCTGTCAATCCTTTGTTGGGGCTGATTACTTCCTGATTAGAATATTGTCAGTGTCATTCTGATCTTCTAGTTGCCAGCATCTACCTATGTTTTTAATTCCTTATAACATGTTCCTGCACACGCATGTGTGTCTGCACAAAAACACACACAATTCATCTATATGTTTTATCTGGACATCTTTTTGTGTAAATACTTAGAGCAAGTCTCCATTATGGTTCATCTAGAAAAAGAGTGTTCTAAAATTGGGAGGGGGGATAGTAGAGGTATTTTAGCTTTATATTTGATTTTGATTTTTCACAGAGATGTAGCTATTTACTACTACCCAGGTAATATAAATTAAAATATGAAGACAATTCTCATGCTTAAATGTCTTTATCCTTCAGTCTTTTATGGTGACTCTCCTCTATCCCTACATACTTTTTGTTCTTTGTTCCCTCCTTAACATTTAACCTTTGAATTTTGTAGCCTAGTTCAAAAATTTTATTACTGGGTCAAGGCTTTACCCACCCCCCTCTTTCTTGCGCATGTGCACCAAACGTTCTTTGGCACAAAGCAGAGACAAATTTAAGCAAGGTGCATTCTCTGTACTTACCCATAAGGATGTAAGATTGAACACTTCTTTAAAATCACTTTCCTCTATTCTCTTTTCAGAAATAATTTTCCACATGTTGTCCTAAAACATTCCAAGATCTATTCTTCCTGCCTGTCTTTCTTCCAGCTCTCTTCACTAAATCAATATTTTCCGCATTGTACTTTCTCCTTTATCTCATCTATAGTCTTGGAATTTTCAATTCTCAGCCTTCTCTTGCAGCCTCCTAAGCCTGAATGCTGACAGTACCATTAACTCTATTCTGCAGAATGAAGCTCAGAAAGATGTAGAAGTGAAAAACAACAAGGTTGGGGTAAGTTAAAGACTCTAAGAACAACTGGGAAGATAAAACTTCAAAGAGATATTTGACGAGAAAGATGTAGATTTTCATATTTTAGAAGCACAACGAAGTCCCCAAAAGGTTAAATAAAACAAAATACACTCAGACATATCACAGAGAAATTGAGCAAAACTACAAAGAGAAACTGAAAAAGTAGCCAGAGAGAAAAGACAGAATATCTTATGAATGATAGTCAATTAGTCAGCTGATTTTTTAATAAGAGACAGCGGAATATCGTCACACTGCTGAGAGAAAAATAAAAGTCAACTTTAAATTGTAAACCCTGTAGAATGTTCTCAAAAACAATGATGAAATAAATACAAATGCTGAGAAAACTACTTTTTGAGGTTTTGATGATGGTATGAAATTCATAAAGACTGGTCAACAATAAAAATGGTAACAGGAAATTTGAACAAATTCTGATTTATAAAATAATAATAATAGTGATAGTTTTCTATTGCTGTCATAAAAATTACTGCATATTTAATGCCTTAACATAATTTATTATCTTACAGTTCAGTGGTATAGAAATCTGACACAGGTCTGTTGGGCTAAAATCTTGATGTTAGCAGGATTATATTCCTTTCTGGTGGCTCTGAGGAGAGAAGCCTTTACCTTGCCATTCCTAGGTTTTAGAGCCTGCCTACATTCCTTGGCTCATATCCCTCTTTCTAGATCTTCAAAGTATTTTTCTGACCATTCTGTATAGTCATATCTTTCTCTGTTCAAAGCCAGGAGAGGTTCTTGGCTTTTAAGGATTCCTGGGATTCCACTGGACCCACATGGATAAAACAGATTGATCTCCTCATCTCAAGGTCCTTAATCTTAGACCTTAGTCCTATCTGAAAACCCCTTTCATGATATAAAGTAAAATATTCATAGGTTTTCTGGGAATTAGGATATAGACATTTTATTGAAGGGCATTACAGATGGTCCCTGATTTATGCTGACTCAATTTAGGAGTTTTCAACTTTATGATGGTGCAAAAGCAATACATATTCAGTAGAAACCATAGATCAAATGTTGAATTTTTATCTTTTGCTAGCAATATGTGGTATAATGCTCTCTCATGATGCTGGGGGTGGGGGGGGGTCAGGGAACCACAACTCTGAGTAAGTCAGTCACACAACCACAAAAAGAAGCAACCAATACTGCACAGTATTCTATGTTGCTAATCTATGATGTTCCATAGATTAGGAGTATTAAGTGTATTTCCTATTTAGAATATTTTCAACTCATGATGGGTTTATAGTGAGATAACCCCATCATATGTGGAGGCACATCTGTTTCTTCTGTCACAAATGTTATTTAATATTTGGTGTTCCTACTTACCTACACCATAATGAATAAGATCATACTGTAAAACACTAAGAGAAAACAAATAGGTTAGAAGCTTAATATTATAAGGACAATAGTTCCCCATACATTTATATATTGTTTCAAAGGAACTCTACTAAAAATCTCATATAGTTTCTTATAAAATTTATGAAGTTGATTCTGAACTCTATATGGAAAAGTGAAGGTTCAAGAAAAGCCATGAGGTTCTTGACAAAGTAGAATAAAGTGAGGAGTCTTGTCCTACTGCAAGATGAAATTTATTCTAATGCCATAGTAATTAAAACCATGTGGTACTGATGTAGGAAAAGACACAAGAATACATGCTCCAGGTATAGTCCCACACATACTTGGAAACTTGATATATAACCAGTGTAGTGACACAGGTCAATAAAGAAAATCCTGGATTTATCCCATTTGTGGGACTTGACTATTGTTTATTCATATGGAGGCAATGAATTGCATCTTCCCTTCTTATCATATAAAAATTAATTCCTAGGTTGTAATAGCTGGGTATGCTATCTTTCTTACCTCCCCCAGATTACAATGGAGTAACACAAAAAAGGATTTGTTTCTTATCTGGACCACATTCCAGTGCAGACTTGTTGGGGAACAGCCTGTCAATTCTCTGACCTCCATTGTCATTCACATTGTCATTCTCCTTCCAACTAGTGGTTCTGACATCCTTTTGGTTCAGTTCTTCTCTAATTCTTTTATCTCCTTTCCATGTACTTCCCCTTCTGCACCACCTCATTACTCTGCAGAATCCCCACTAGCAAGAAGGGGCTTACCAGATGTGACTTCTCAATCTTGGACCTCCTAGCCTCCAGAACCCTGAGTGGAATAAACCTGTATTCCTTATAAGTTACCTTGTCTTTGGTATCTGATTATAAGAGTAGGAAGTGAATGAAGACATGCCTTTTCCTTGTACTTCCTTCTCACAAGTTTTCTAATCATGTTCCATCCCAGTCCCTGCCCATTCAACCAAACCATTAGCCATAATTCATGATATATATCATGTGTTGATATATATCTGTACCTCTGGCCTGTAAAACAAACACCCAGGTACACTTCTCAGAGTTCTGCCACTTAAAAAATTTCCCTTTGTCACAGTCTTCCAGGCCAATCCCAGAGTGAAACAGAGCACTGCAACCATTCATTTTTGGGTATTGTCTACAAATCATATAGAATCTTCTGTAAACCAAGCCCAAGATTTTTCTTCCTCAATCAACTAGTCACGAAAAATTCCATATCCTATTCTAAGTATGGTCTGAGAGGAAGAGAGCCAAAGACAGAAGGTACAGTCTTTTATAATCTAATCTTGGAAGTGACCATATAATTTTTGGCATCTTCTATTGGTCATACAGACCAATCCTGGAATAATATGGGTAGGCATTATACAAAGGTGCAAATATTAGGAGGCATAAATCATTAAGGTTCATCTTGGGACTGTAACCAAAAAGGAGAAAACAAAGTTAGGCAATGGGGCCTAGAGTCATTTATTACATTATCAATGTGTGCTATGTTAAACTATACCTGAGTAAATTTAAAAAGGCAGAGATGGTGGGAACAATTTGCAATTAAGTCATTTGGAATAAATGATTTCTGGGGCATTGGATCCAGGTATTGCATAATCCATACTGATTTTGAAATGTGAAGTTCATTCATGTTCTCATCCCTTTGAAGGCCTGAGTCTCATTGTTGATGTCCATCTTTTATGCCTTATGATAGTGATTCCTTGCACCTAATGATGAGTTTCTTCAAAAGACAATCCCTCACTTAGTTAGAGTGCAAATATTCTAAATTTTTTGGTTTACTTTTTAATACTCTTCTAAATGCACTCACCTACAATCTTAAAATGCCTTCATAATATGCACTTTTAAATTCAAGTAAAATAATGTCTGGAAAGTCCTTGAGCTCTTGAAATAGTAGAAAACACTCTATCATAACTTCTGTTTTAGAAACTAAAGCACAAGATCAAGGATTAATTCTCTTGTGCATCCATCCATCCATCCATCCATCATCCATCCATTATTTTAACTAATGTTTGGACCTATACTAATAGTTGTGGGATTCTATACAGTGATTTAGCCAAGTTTTACAAAGAAGACTGAATAAAAATAGTGGTAGAGGAGTAAAAAGAGACAGATGTTGGAGATATTATAAGAAGTAAATCGGAGAAAAAATATCAGAGAAAGAAAATAGAAAAAAAACTCAAATGTATTGGGTAAAGTAATCTTGCCAGTGACTAAGGTAATTGAAAGGGTGAGCGAGAGTTGTAGGTGGGATCTGGTTACATTGAGAAAATGGCAGGTCATCCACATAGAAGTTAAAACAGAAATGAAGCTCATGTGATCAATTAGAATTATCACGATAATGTTTTTTAATTAAATTTATTTTGCAAATATATGATACACATCTATCAGATACCATAACACATGTCAGGAAACCTATTATAGACATTATGTTTTATTATTCCCAAAATTTAGAATACTTTTGATTTAAGTGAACAGTTTCTGCCATATCCAAGTTCCACATTCTTTCAACTACACAAGCTCATTTCCTCAGTTCTTAGCATGCTTACATTGTAATAATGGAAGAAAATTCATTCACTAAAATAAATTTCAGTTTATCACATAGAATTTCAGAGTATAATGTTGCTACCAGAGGCCAGGGTAGTGGGGAGGGGAGGAATGGGGAAAGTTTGATCAATGGGTGCCAAGTTACAGTTAGATGGGAACAAAAAATTCTGATGTATCATTTAACAGTAGTATGGCCATAGATAATAATAATGTACTGTATATTCCAAAAAGCTAGGAGGATTTTCCAAGTTTTCATCATAAAGAAAAGATGAATGTTTAAGGAGATAGATACATAACCTGATTTAAACATTATATAATATGTACATGTACAGAAACATTACATGATACTGCACTTGTTGACGGCCACAGCCAAGTCAGGATGACATGTGGCATTTTTGCCAAAACGGAGTGGTTGAGAGGTGACGCCAGCAAGCCATTGAGATGATGATGGTTATGTTAAGCTGTGTATTCAGTTGTATAGTAGACCCCTGCTGTCCGCCTTGGCCTGCTACTTTGGAGTTCTAGTGGGGATTCCTGGGGAGTTCCCGTTCGTTGGGGAAGTGCCAGAGGAAGGATTTCCGGTTGGTGTGTGGTGTGTCCCGGGAGAAGGCCGGGTGGGTGGCATTCATGGGAGTGCTGAGAATAAAGGAGTTCCTGTTTTGAACCTACAAGGCTGTGTGGTGGCTCGGTTATTTTGTGCCCAGCTAGACTGCGGCATGCACTTATATGAACAATGTTTACACTTTATACATCAGTTAAAAATAAATTAAAAAATAATTTTAATATACAAACTGCATATGCACAAGTTCTAATACAGTGGCACAAAAAAAAGATCATCAGAATCCAGGTGAGAAAAATAAACTCTACTGGCTTGAGCATTCAGGGAAGACTCAATGGAGGGGGGCATTGGAGCTTAATCTTTAATGATGGGATTATTTGGAAATAGACACAAGAATGAGAATGTCCCAGTTTTAAGAAGCAGAAAGAATAAATACAAAGTAGTGGGAAAGCTAGGAAGTATAGAGCTTTGTGACTTATACAGTCTGGCTTAAAGATCATTTGGGGAATATGATTAGAAGGGATAAAATTTCCATTGTTGATGGTCTAGAGCCTTGAATATCAACTTCAATCTGTAAGCTATTCAGTGAACAAAGGGGATATATTAAAAGCTGTTGTGCGGAGAAATAATGTGACTAGTGCTAAATTTTAGGAAGGTTATTGTAACAGCTGGCCATATAATTAGTTCAAGGTGGTTGAATGACCTACATGCAAACATGAGATTTATACTTGAAAACAAATTTCTTTTTAAATTTTTCCTTTCTATAAAGTTATTAGGAAAGAGGAGCCCTGTCTTTGGTGCCTGAAACATAGAGGCTGTAAGCCTGATGATGCTGGGACCTATTGTCATTCAACATTGAGGAAGCATTTACTCTGTGCCATATGCTTGTCTGGGTTTTAGAGATGAGTAATGGAAAAAACAGACCCAGTCTTTATTTTGTGATAACATTTAGTTGAAGAGAAAGATAATAAACACAAGAAATGAATAAAAATAAAGGGGCTAACTTCAGATAATAAGTGCCCTAAAGAAACTGGATCAGAATAGCAAAATAGTGAATGGGAGCTTCTCAGATTAAGATTGGGAATTTTGGATGAGGATTACATTAGATGAAGTGATCAAGTCATGTTACTTGGAGGAGTGCTGATCTTTGAGTTAAAACTCAAGTGATGAGAAAGAAGAAAAATTCGGGCACATCCAACAGCTTGAACCATATCTGCAATTTGGGTCAATGCTTGCGTCTGTTGGAAATGTAGAAGCAGGTCTGAAATGGGAGCAGAAGGAATGATGGAAAAATGGTAAGAGAAGATATTGATTCACACACGTATAAGGTTTTCAAATATTTTATGATACTATGACAGTTAATTTATATGTCAACTTCACTAGGCCAAGACATGACTTCATATGGTTACTCTGGGTTTGTTGGGGAGGGCTTTTCTGGATGAGATTATCATTTGAATCAGTAGGTGGAGCAAAGCAGGTGGCCCTCCTCAAGGTTGGTGAACCTCACCTGTCCATTGAAAAACTGAACAGAACAAAGACACTGGGCAAGAAAGAGTTTGCTTTCTCTGCCTGACTCTCTTCCACCTGAGACATCAATTGGTCTTCTCCTGCCCTTGGACTTATGTTTGGACTGAAATCATGTCATAGAATCTCCTAGGCCCCCAGCTTTCTGACTGCAGATCTTGGCACTTCTCAGCTTTCATAATTGTATGAGTGGACTCCCCATTGAGACATTCATGAATTACTTTGTGTACAGACCAAAAAAAAATGTTATATTTTAAAAATAAGAAATAAACCTTATGCTAAAAATGAGGAGCATAGAAACAGGGAAAAGGTGTTGGGTAAATTACTTGAACAAGGAATTTTGAGTTCCGTTTCCTCATTGCCAGATGACAGCAATAATAGTCTCTACACATCATGGGGTATTGTGAGGATTAAACAATAAAATGCATTTAGAACAATGACTAACATAACAGTGCTGGTTATCTCTTGTTGTTGCCAAAGAAGGGAATCCATAATTGAGTCTTGTTTCCTGGGAGGAAGGAGAGCTGGCCAAAAAACAAAACAAAACAACAACAACAAAACACCAAACAAACAAACAAAAGCCAAAAACAAGCCAAAGAAGAGAGGAAGCATGAAATTTAGCAAATAGTATTATCACAAGACCTAAGGAGGAGAGAATAGGAATTTTAAACACTGCACCTAGGATCTTACTACAACTGAATCCTATGTACTCTCTTCTTTTGGCATTTAGAAGTCCTTACTCCAGAGCCTGGCACTTAGGAGCTTGCTTTGCTGTGTTAACTTGTACTGGGATGTGTGTTACATTGTGTTCGTTTATATAAAATCTGTGCATTCTTTTTCTTCCATGTGTGGTCTTAACCAAACTCTGAACTCTCCAAAGCTAGAATCATGTGATTTTTCTCCCCCAACAATACATTTTTTATGTTCTGTTCTTTTAGAAAACAGACACACACACACACACACACACACACACACATTTAGTATGAACACAGGAGGCCATCAAGGATGTGACCTACAAATGTCAATATAAACAGAGATGCATCTTTTTAAAAATCAATATTAAATGTAATCCATTCTTTGAAAATTCTTGTTAGAAACGCTTTATCCAACAGTATTCATGCTTCTTTCAAGAGCTTTGTTTTGATAAATTGTAGATTGTATACTTGTTGCAGAAAATAAAATAAATTCTGTCTCTTGGATATGAGTTTCCCTCTTCACCTACAAATAGAAAATTTGACTGATACTCCCTTATAGGAAATTTTTGTATAAATAATTTTGTTTGATTTTGTTAAAGTCATTTGGTAACTGGAATAAGATATTTCCCATTGTTTGTTTTGTGTATTTTCTGTTTTATTCAATTACTTTAGTAATTTCTATCATTTCTATCAGGATGAATAGAAATGAATGAAATCCTTATTTTGAAATAGATCATTTTTATGATTTAAAGTTTTATAAAAGTTTGGCTTATAGCCCATTATATCTATAATGAGAATTTCTTTTTTTTTAAATCCCCAAAAGCAACACTTAAATTTTATGATGAAGTAAATCATCTCCATTTCAATGGCTTCCTTATTTCCTTAAAGAAAACTTGGAAATAAACTTTTATAGTAGAAAATTCCAAAGAGTCTTTTAAAATACTGTAATATTCATTTGCTATATGATGAATATAGAAAATAAGTAATAAGTGATAAAGTAAGTCTTTATCACTGCACTATTATAAAGTGAGTGAGTGAAGTTTTTGTATTGGCCTTAATTTGGAGGACTTTCAATGGATGCTCATGATTCTTATTTCCTTAAGAAAACAGACATGATTCACATGCTTGAATCACCAACGCAGCAAACTTACCTACGCCTAAATCCACATTAACATCCTGGCCTTCCTGTTGTTACTAGAGATGAACTGCTGATAGAAGTTGTAGCTTCTAAATAAGGCCACTGCCTTCCTAGATACTATCCCCTCATATCTGCCAGATTGCATCTGCAGTTGTCCCCTCTGTCTTCTCTGTCATCAATTTCACCCCCTCTACTGGCATTCCAAAAGCTACTCTCTGAACCCAACTTTCATTCCAGCTAATTCTATTCTGCTTCCTTTCTTAGCAAAATTTTACCTCATATGCTCATCTATGATCAGTGTCCAATTCTTCTCTTTCCATTCCCTTGAAAGCCTACTAGAGAGAGGTTTGGGTCCTGGTACCACTCTGTCAAGGCTCTTGTCAAGGCCAATGACCTTCACTTTGCCATATCCACTGGGGAATTCCCACCCTCATTTTATTTGGTCTATTAGTATCCATTGTTCTTCTAATACTCAGTCAACTTGAAATTCAAACTATGTTTTTCCTAACTCATAGTCCAATGTTTCTCAGTTTTCTTTGCTGTAGCTTTTTTATTTTTCTAATCTCCAAACTTTGATGCTACTCAGAGTCAATTCAACAATCCATACTCAGTCTCTGTGTGATCTCACATAGACTCATGTTTTTTATATCATCTCTCACTAATGCCACGTAAGGTTATGTTCTCAGTCCAAGTCCACGTTTGTTAAAACCTCCATTTGTGTTTCCAACAGGCATCTTAAAATTAATCAAAACCCCCAATTTTGATTACTTCCTCAAAGCTTCTTTATTTCTCGTCTCAGCAAATGGTAACTTTATTCCTCCAGATGTTTAAATCAAGTTAATACTTCTTATCTATCCATGATTTTTGAAAAATGTACCTTAAAAATATGTCCAGACTCTAATCATGTGTCACCGTCCTCTGATACTACTGCCATATCACTTCCATCTCCTTCCTCAGTTTTATTTTTCTTTGTAATCCTTATCAATACTTAATGTTATGAGTTGAATGATATTCCTCTAAAAAGACACTTTCAAGTCCTTAGCCCAAATACCTCAGAATGTGACCTCAATAAGAAATAGAGTTATTGTAGCTAAGATGACCTCATACTGAAGTAAGGTGGGTTCCTAATTCCACATGATTGATGTCCTTATAAGAAGATGGCCATGTGAAGACATGGGGAAACCCACAGAGATGGAGGCAGAGATTGGAGTGACGCTGCTAGTAGAGACGTGAAAGGGTTCTTTTCTGTAGAGATTTCAGAAATGTTATGGCCTGGCTGTTACTTTATTTGAGACTTCTAGCCTCTGGAATGATGAAAGAATAAATTTCCATTATTTTCATCCAACATTGGTGGTACTTTGTTATGGCGACCCTAGGAAACCAATATAACTAACATATTACACATTTTTAAAATTTATTTGTTAATTGTCTGTCTACCCTAACTAAAATGGAATCTCCAAGATGGCTAAATATTTTTTTCAGTCCTTCCCCCGCTCATCACCACCACCATGGCCATATTCTCTTACCTAAAAGATAGAGAGTGATTTATTGTGACTAGTAAAATATCAGAGAATCTAATCCCCAGTGTAGCTATATTTGGACACAGGGTTTTTAAGGAGGTCAGTAAAGTTAAAGGAATTCCTAAGGGTGGGCCCCTAATTCAATAGGATTGGTATCTTTATAAGGAGAGGAAAATATACCAGAGACCTCACTTCTCACTACATACACAGAAGAAGAGTCATGCATGGGTATAGCAAGAAGGTGGCCACCTGCAAGCCAGGCAGAGAGGCCTCATCAGAAACCAACACTGCTGGTACTCTTCTAGCTTCCAGAACTGTGAAAAAAATGAATATCTATTGTGTTAGTCACCCAGTCCAACATAGTTGTTTCTGGGTTTAAGTAAATCAACTACTTTTGTTGATTTCTGTATATTCCCTGAGCTACTAAGTACAACGAGCATGTCTAGGACCAGTTTGTAATATTTTTTAAAAATATTTTTAAAAAATATTTTTTAGTTATACATAGACACAACATCTTTTTTTAATTATTATTATTTTTTAGTTGTAGGTGGACACAATACCTTTATTTTATTTATTTATATGTGGTGCTGAGGATCAAACCCAGGGCCTCACACATGCTAGATGAGTGCTCTACTGCTGAGCAACAGCCCCAGCCCTGTACACAATATCTTTATTTTGTTTGCTTTATTTTTTATGCGGGGTTGAGGATCAAATCCAGTGCCTCACATGTGCGAGGCAAGTGCTCTGCCACTGAGCCACAACCGCAGCCCTAGTTATAATATTTTAACACCAATTTTCATTAAAAGAAATCTGGGTTTCATAGAAAGAATAACAACAACAATAATAACAAACTACTTTTAGTAAAAAAAAGAAAATATTTTTTCACCTGATATATCTTAGTGAATTGGAAACTAAGATCTCTATCAAAGGATCAGTGTACAACATGAAGGACATCCAATTGGATAAAGGAGGGACAGTTTGAGCATAAAAAAAATGCAGTTGGTTAAAATCATTAAATACTGGGTTATAAATTCAAAACTCGACTTTTAAAAGAGGTAGAGGTAGGGAAATAAATACAACACCCAAGTGAGAGGGTGGTGAAAACATTTTACTGGACAACACTGAAAGTAATTAAGTCTAAGGCCTGGCCATTAAAAGAAAATATGTAAATATTTATTTTGCCTTCCCTGTATAAACCACAGACTAACCAAAGAACCCTATTGATGAGGGAGAAAAAGCTCCTCTTTCCAATAAAACTCCATAAATTTGCAATGGATGGTATAATTAGAAAGTCACCATTCTCTAAATAATGAAGTAAATCAATTTGGGCAAAACCCAACAACAAATGAACCATGAGATGCACAGTTGATGGGGAGATCAAAGGGTCAACACTTGAACTCATTGATCAATGAGCACTAAAAGTGGGATTTGAAGCATTTTGTGTTTCCTGATGCACTACAGTTTGAAATACATGGTATCACTGTGCTATCAAATGCTGATGGGGTATCTAAACAAGCATATAAATGTGGCCTTCATGTTCAGCAAATATAATGGAAAAAGAAGCAAACAAATAACACAACAAGAAAGCAAATGGACAGATTCAGACTGGAATGTTCTTCAAATATACTGATCCAGTTTCTTTACCAAGTCAAATACAGAAAGAAGCAAATGTAGGGGAATAAAAGAGGAAGAGAAATACTTTTGATTATGAGAGGCTTCAGCAACTTATCAAGAAAATGTCATGTGTAGACCTTGCTTAGCTCCTGATTCAAACAAAACAAGTATTAAAAGAAAAACATTTTTTTTTAAAAAAAGATAATTTGGAGGGAGATTTGATTATGGTGCTCAGTATTCAATTAAGGAATAATTATTAATTTTGTTAGGTATGATAATGACATAATTGGAGAAGAAAATGTCCAAATTTATTTTTAAAAATGAAATGAAATATGTGAAATGACATGATGTGTGGGATTTGTTTTCAAATAACTCTGCAAAGAAAAATAGAAAAGAGATAAATGAAGCAATGTGGCAAAGTCTTAGTAATCATTGAGAACAAAGGATGGTGGTACAGGGATCATCATATTATTGTTTGTGTGCATGTTTGAAATTTTTCATAATAAAAATTTTTTAGTCCACTGCATTTCAAAAGTAGGCGGCAATCTTCAGAGAAGTCCAGTTGGATGGTGGGACAGAAGCCAGACTAAAACATCCTATGGGGCCAATCGGCAATGCAGAAAGGTAGCTGTGGGTTTAGACTCTTGTGTACACAGAGCAGTAAGAAGAGAGTAGAATGGCAGAAGACATGAATACCAAAGTCAAGAGAAGATAGTGTGTTGTACATTCCTGTATGCATCAGTACGTATGCTTGCATTTGTGTGTTTTGGGTTAATACAGAACGAAGCATTTTGATGGGGTTTTTTGTTTGTTAATTTGTTTGTTTGGCACCAGGGATTGAACTCAGGAGCACTCAACCACTGAGCCTCATCCCCATTCCTATTATGTATTTTATTTAGAGACAGGATCTCACTCAGTTACTTAGCACCTCGCTTTTGTTGACGCTGACTTTGAACTTGTGATCCTCCTGCCTCAGCCACCCCCCTGGTGGGGGGGCACTGCTCCCAGCTTTGATGGTTTTTAAAAAAACACTTGGAAAAAGTAAAAAGACATCATTTTCTAGCATGTAAGGTTTTGAGTTTGGGGTTTATTCAAATAGTCTAATCATTTTCTCCTGTGTTCACAGAAATCAATTAAGAGTCATTGATTTAAGTTAAGCTGAAATATTTATATTAGACCAAATCCAGATATTCCAAATCTACTTCTCCCTGAATTTCTGTGTCTATGCCAGTGCCCTGTAGGCTTGTAGGTTGAGAAGACTTCTCTCTGCTTTCTCCAGCTCCTGCCCACTTCCTCCAGCCTGCCCTACATGCTTTTTTCTTGTCATTTATGCCCCCCCTCCCACCAAAAAAAAAAAAAAAAACCTTCAGTGACTCACCTGCCTTTGGAAGAACAGAAAAATTACTGAGTCTTACTCTTTAAAGTGCTCCACTACTCCAACTCTACTTTTTAAATTTCTCTTTAATTTCTTAGAATATCTTAACAAACACTTTGCTCTGGCCAGTTGTTCCACTCAGTCTTTTCCTGAAACAATTTATTCCTCCCATCTTCCTGTATATTACTTTTCTCTTGCTGCTGCACATCCATCTTAAAAGCCACTCCTAAAAGAAGCTAGTAAGACGATGCCTAGTGATTTCTAGATTCTTCTGTTTCTCTGAATGCCTAGTGATTTCTAGATTCTTCTGTTTCTCTGAATTTCTATCAGACTTACTATATAAGACACTCATGTAGCATTCTTTAACTTCCGTTTTTATAATTCAGATTGTTTGATGTAGCATATGTTTTCATATTGGCAACATGAACAGAATAGTTAAAATGAACATAAAATCAAGTTTTAAAAATGACATGTATAAAATATATTTGAATGGAGATCTAAGAACACAGGTTAGCCCTTAGTCATTTACTGCTTTACATTATTATTGTTGTTGTTATTGTTATTGCTGTTGTTACTGGGGATTGAACCCAGGGGCACTTTACCACTGAGCTACATCCTTGGCCCAATTTTACTCTTATTTTTTTTTTATTTGAAGACAGTGTCTCTCTAAATTCCTATGTTGCTGAGGATATTGCTAAATTGCAGAGGCTGGCCTTGAACTTGTGATGCTCCTGCCCTAGGCTTTCGCTGGGATCACAGGCATGCAGCACCATACCCTGCTTGCCTTATGTAATTTTAAAGCAATTTATATGCCCGCATATTTTTCACCTTTACTATAATGTGTGCTCTTTAAAACCAGAGTGATTAAACATAAAAATGGAATATCCTAAAGATCTTTGAAAAGAGAAGAATCATTTGCCCTTGTTCTATCCATAGTCCAGCTATACAAGAGCAGTGGGATAGGTTGCTGAGAGACCAAAGAAAACACCTAGAGGTGGGGATGCAATATATAAGGTTTCTTGAGATATGCTTATGGGAACAGTCCAGTGGTGATGAACTGGACAGATGCTTCACCAGGAAGTCCAGTGGGCCCAGGCTTTTCAGGTGCACCTCTGTTTCACCTGATGCCTCTGGTGCTTCACCAGAAAATAATATCTCCATTCTGCTGTGATGTGAAGTCCAGTGACAGCAAGCTTGATGAGTGCTTCCCTGTCCATAGTACTCTCATCCACACCAGGTACTGTAGGGAGGGGGCTTAAGGTTAGGTTATAAAAGCAGCATGAGCTTGGTATGCTTTGTTCCAGTGTATGACCAGTATCCCAAGGAACTTGCCATACATGCAAGAAAGCAGCTTTCTGCAGATAACACTGATTTATCCTAATTCTCAGCATATGTGAGAGAAAGCCAGTGTCCTCAGAGATAATATTTACTGAACATTCCAACCCAGACTCACTCTCTCCATTGCCTTAATGTTATGGTTTAGAATGAGGTGTCCCCCAAAAGCTCAAGTTTGAGAAAATGCAAGACAGTTTAGAGGTGAAATGATTGGGTTCTAAGAGTCTTAACCTATCAGTGCATCAATGATCTCCTGATAGAGATTAATTGGGTATGACTGCAGGCAGGTAGGTGTGGCTGGAGGAGGTGGGTCATGGGGAGCCTGACTTTGGGGTATATATTTGTCCATGGTGAAAGGAGAATTCTCTCAGTTTGCTTTCTGGTGCCATGTCCCCAGCTGCTTTCCTCTACCATACGCTTCTGTCATGATGTTCTGCCTCATCTCAGGTCCCAAAGAATGGAGTTGGCCATTCATAGACTGAGATCTCTGAAACCTTTGAGTGACAAATAACCTCCTATAAAGTTTCTCTTGTCAGGTCTTTTGGTCATAGCAATGAAAAAACTGATTGAAACACTGAACTTGGCAAGGTTCTTGGGAATGAAGAGCAGCCCTACAGGGACATAGCATTTTACTGTCCTCCTTTTCTCCAAGGATGACACAGCCCTACATGATAGATGTTCATTTCCTGAACACAGTACTGTACTAAATGATCATGGAGATACATTTTAGATACTAGATACCTTTAGTAAAGAACCCACTCTGTTAACAAAGTTCAATAAGGTATATAGAGCACTAGGGAGCTAAGTGTGGTCCCTAGACCAGCAGCATTGGCATTACCTAGGACCTCACTAGAAATGCACAATTTTAGACCACATCTAAGCTCGACTGAGCCAGAATCTACACTTTGAAAGATTTCTCCAGATTCATTTGCACACTAAACTTTAGAGATAGAATAGTATCGCTACCTCATATTAAATATATAAGTATGTATATATAGAGAGAGACCTCATATTTTGTGTGTGTGTGTGTGTGTATAGAGAGAGAGAGAGAGAGAGAAAACACTTGCAATCCCAGAAACTCAGGAGGCTGAGATAGGAGGATCCCATGTCCAAGGCCAATCTTCATAACTTAGTGGGATCCTATTTCTAAATAAAAGATTTTAAAATGTTGGCAATGTAGTTCAGTGGTGGAGTATACCTGAGTTCAATCCCTGGAAACACATACAAAAAGAAAAAGAGAGAGAGAAAAGTGTGTGTATGTGTGTGTTCATGTATAACTACACACATGCTATTTTGACATTTCAATATTATTAAGGAAAATATATCTTTTAGTAATGAAAATGAGGATTATAATTTACCAAAGTATAAACTATTTTATTTCTGCTCTTCTAGATATTGAGTATATACAAAACAAATGTTTAGAATTTTTACCAGCAGCTGTAAAATATAGCACCTAGGGATTGAACAGGTATTTTTTTAACATGCTCCTTGCTTTAACAATATTTAATTGTGTATATGCTAGTTTGTTTTTTATTAGCAAAACCTGAACATTTTGTTCCATTTTCCCCCCCTAATATTGTTCCTATTTTACTCCTGGCAATCAAAAATTAAAGCAAGGATCATTACTTATTTTCTTGCCTAATTTACCTACTGATAGATTTTAAATGCCAGCAGTTATGTTTCATATTTCTTCAAGTTCATATTTCTTCACTATATTTTTAACATTTAAAGTATAAGTATACACTGTAAGATTTTATATGGTAGAAAATTATAAATGTACAAAGTAAACAGAATATTATAATGAAACACTATTCACCTATTAACCTTTAGCAATTATTAACTTTCTGTGACATTTGTTTTACCTGTGCTTTTTCTCATTCCTTATTCTCACTCGGTTATTTTAAGTAAAGTTTATATATTCTGAAATGTATATTTCTCAACTATGAAATTTTTACAAATGAATTCAAACATGTAACCTACAAGCTAAAGAACATATCTAGCACCCAACAATTATTTAAAGCTTTACTGAGATATTCACAAGCATATAATTCACTCAAAGTACCTACTTTAATGGTTTTAGCATATTCACCAGGTTTATGATCATCACTGCCTGAGAATATTTTTTGCCTCCCCAAAAAGAATATTTACATTCATTATCAGTCACTGCCCATTCTCCTCCGCCCCCAATTCTATCTCAGCCTCTAAACAACCACTAGGTACTTCCTTTCTTTACATATTTGCCTATTCTAGACATTTCATATAAATCGAATCACACAACATGTGGTTTTTTGTGACTATATTCTTACACTTGGCATTATGTTTTAAAGGCTCATCCATGCTGTGGCATGTATCATTACTTTATTGTTAAATATTAACCAATTGCATGGATTTACCATATTTTATTTATACAATTATCAGTAAGTAGACTTTGGAATTGTGTCTACTTTTTAGGTATTATGAATAAATAATAATGTCATGAATTTTCAAGTACAAGTTCTTATGTAGATATATTTTTATTTCTATTGAAAATATACCTACGAGTAAAATTTCTGGGTCATATGGCAATTCTTTATATAACATTTTGGGGAATGTCCAAATTGATTTCCAAAGTGGCTGCATAGTTTTACATTACCAAGAGCTGCATGTGAAGGTTCCAATGTCTCCACATCCTCACCAACACTATGGTCTTTTTTTATTAGCATAATCCTGGTGGGAATGAAGTAGTATCTCACTGTGGTTTGAGTATATACAAAACAAATATATTTCCTAATAATTTCCTAATAATTAAGAAGATTGCCATCTAGTCATTGTTTATCACCTCTTTGTACATCTTCTTTAGAGAAAGGCCAGTTTAAATTCTTTAACTACAGTTTAAATCTAATTATCTTTTGGTAATTGCACTGTAAGAGATCTTTATATATTCTAGATACAAGTCCATTTAAAAATCCATTTTGAGTTAATTTTTATGCCATAGCATAGAGAATTGGTCCAATTTCATATTTTTTACATGTGGATATTCAGTTATACCAGAATTTGTTGAAAAAAAAATTCTTGTGTGTGCATGTGAGCTATGCAATCCAGGCATTTTTATGTTTTTATTTGGAGACAGAGTCTCACTAAGTTGTCTAGGTTGACTTCAAACTTGTTATAGTCCTGCTGCAGCCTCCCAAGTCTCTGGGATCATAAATGTGCACCACCACACCCAGATGAAAAAAGTAATTCTTGACTGAATTCTTTTGGCATTGTTGTCAAACATTGCCTGAGCATAATTTGAGTTTATATCTAGATTCCTTTCTATTCCATTTATCTCTACATCTAAATTTACACCAGTACCTCTTTATTTTGATTGTTGTAACATCACCCAATGGCTTATATTCTTAAATGGTCACTCCCTCAGTCTCATGTGAATTGTCTTGAAGGAGGCTAAGAGCAGAGGCAATGAGAATGATCAGTAGGTGACTGAAAGAGTTTCTGCGAAGAAATCATGGTGCTCATATTGGTGTTATAGGGTAGAAAAGTGGACAGGTGTAATTTGGAAATAGGTCTCATATCAGGATTGCATGTAGGAGATGAGAGAAGGGGAGCTAACAGAAGTAACTTATGGATGTCTTACTTAATCAGCTAGGCCCATGGTAAAACCATTTACTGAACCAGGGAAGATCGGGAGAGAATCACATTTCTTTTTTCTTTCATTCTTTCTTTCTCTTTGGCTCTATGTACCTTTTATTTTTTTTTTAATTTTCCCACTTTTTAAATTGGTGCACTATAGTTGTACATAATGATGGGATTTGTTGTAATATATTCATACATGTATATAAGAGAAAAATATAATTTGGCCAATATCACTCCCACCCCTTGATCCCTTTCCTCTACTGATCTCCCTTTAATTTTTATGAGATCTACCCTCATCTTTCTTTTCCTTTTTTTCTCTCTGGTTTCTACATTTGAGAGAAAACATATGACCCTTGACTTTCTGAATCTGACTTATTTCACTTAACATGATGGGCTCTATATTCGTTTTCCTGCACTGACATAATTTCATGGCTGAATAAAATTCCAATGTGTGTGTGTGTGTGTGTGTGTGTGTGTATGTGTGTGATATTTCCTTTAATTCTTTTTAGATATACATGACAGTATATTTTGACATATTATACATACATGGAGTATAACTTATTCTAATTAGGATTCCATTCTTGCAGTTGTACATAATATGAAGTTACACTGATTGTGTATTCATATATGAACATAAGAAAGTTATATCCAATTCATTCTATTGTCTTTCCCATTCCCACCTCCCCTTCCTTCCCTTCATTCCCCTTTGTCTAATCCAATAAACTTTTATTCTTCCCTTCTTCTGCTTCATTGTTAGCATCCACATATCAGAGAGAATAGTTGGCCTTTGGATTTTGGGGATTGACTTATTTCACTTAGCATGAGAATCTCCAGTTTCATCCATTTACCAGCAAATGCCATAATTTTATTCCTCTTTATGGCTGAGTAATAAGGAAAGAGTGATATTTCTGGGGGTTGATCTAGAACTTTGAAACTTCTACTTATGAGAGGTCTTTGAGATAGCCAACTGCAGACGCCAATTATTGTCTTGGTTATAAAATAATTTCTGTTTTTAAAGTAATAACCTCAAGTTTGTTGTACCTAGAAAACCCTTGCCCTGCACCTCATCTTGCTCCTTCTTATTATCAGACCTAGGATTCAAATATTCACCTTTCTAGCAAGACTATCACTTAGCCCTGCTTCTCACATTCTACCAACTCCTGACCCCATGAAGTTTCACTCCAGACAGCTGGCAGGGCTGACAAGATGAGCTGAGTTCAAAGGAGTTGACTGCAGCAATAACAAAGAAAAATGGCAAAGAAACCACAAATATGAGTTTTGAGGGTGGGGCTGCTCTACAACCCCAAGGGTCAGCTCTGCACTGGACAGCACAGGAAAGAGCAAGAGAGACAGCACACCTGGAAAACCTCTATTGATTGGAGAAAAGACATTTGATAGAATATTTCACCCAAATAAGGCAAGGATTAGGGTTTCGAAATGTGGAGTCTTGCTTGGTGATGTCTTGTGGTCAGCAGATTCACTGACATCTTGGCAAGTCACACCCATCTCAGGTGCTGTGTGGGATCACAGGCAGAGTGAGAGGAAAGGCACACTAACGTCATCAGCGTGCAACACCAGATGAGTCCCCTCATTTGTTCAAATGCCCATAACTCACACACACGGTCCATGGATGGCTCCAACATCTCACTATGTCACATTATACCACTTGTTTTCCTCATAGCATTTTTCACTATCTGAAATTATTTCTTTTTTGTTTTTTAGTTTATTGTTAATTTTTCTCAGCTGGAGTGTCGACTCCATTAAAATGGATTCTTTATCAGTTTTGTTCACAGATGTACCCATGGATCAGTTGCTTTGTGCTATGAAATAAAGGGCATGCCCCCTCCCAACCCCCTGCTTAAATTTACATGTTGAAGCTCTGACCCCCACTGTGCTGGCATTTGGAGACTGGACCTTTGGGAGGTGATTAGGATTAGGTAAGGTTATAATGATGGGACCCTCATGGTGGAATTAATGCCCTTATGAGAAACAAAACAAAACAAAACAAAAACTCGAGGTGTTTGCTCTCTTTCTCTCTTGTCCCTCTGTCTCTCTCTCCATTATGTGAGGACATATCTAGAAGGGTAGTCATTTAACACCAGGAAGAAAAGCCTCCTAGAGAAACTAAATTGACCAGTATCTTGATCTTGGACGTCCCAGCCTCCAGAACAGTGAGAAGAAACACAATTTGGAAGGTTTTTAACATTTAGAGAGTATTTAAAGCTAAAATGATGGATGATATTAACTAAAGACACAGAATTTAGGGCTCAGGATAAAGTCTCTAAGAGAGCCTGAGAAGGAATAACTAGAAGATAGGAGAAATTAGCAAAGACTATAATTGTTTTAAGAAAGGCAGAGTAAATATTGAGAAGGCAAGTAAAGTACTATAGCACTTATTAATTAATTACATATTTACTGAGTACTTACCAAACAAAAAGTTGGATTCCTGATGTGTGGGGACATAAGATGTGGTAGGGTTTTTTTTTATCCAAGTCATAACAATAAGGTTATGAATGCTAAAGAATACCTTGGATTTGGGGAGGAGAATGTAGAAAGGACATTCATTTATTTCATTAGATTGAAAGAGTGTAAGTTGTATCCAGAAATTTTTCTTTGAAAATATAGTTATCCCTTTGTCCACAGGAAGACTGATTTCAGGATGCCCTGCACATACCAAGCTCTGCAAATGTTCAAGAACCTTGTATAAAGTATTTGCAAAAAACCTCCACACATCTTCCTGTATACCTTAAATCATCTCTAGATTACTTGTAATGTATAATACAATGTAAATTCTATTAAATAGTTGCTACACTATATTGTTTAGGGAATAATGACAAGAAAAAAAAGTCTATACACATTTCATACAGATGCAACCACCAGTTGCACATATATATGCACATTATAATATATAGTACAATCAGTACAGTTGATTGAATTGTGGATGTGCAGCCCATGGACACAGAGGGCCAGTTGTCCTGCAATTCCCTGTATCTTGTCTATACAGAAAACAATATATTTCCCTAAGGGAAAAGAAAGAAAATGATTCATTGACAACGAGGAACCCACTAATGCAAAGTCTTTCCAGGAAAATTCAAAGAGGACTAAATTCATTTAAGTATTTTGGAGTCCCTAATATGTATATTGCTTTAAATTTAACCTTATAGCAAACAAAAGAAGTCATGGGAACTGTAAGTTCTGGTCAATGGCATATTGATCAGAGATATAACACCATGAACATGGATTAATTTAAACGCAAAAAGTAGTTTCCCTAAAAATGATTCAAGACATTGTCCAATAATACATCTTAAATTGTTACAGACTTCAATTCCTCACCACATTGAGCATCTATACTATGTGTGGGATGAGAAAGATATTCAATAGATATGCCATAACTTTATTATATTTTTCACTAAGGTTAGAGAAAAATTTCATATTTTGGAAATGACATAATAGAATTTCTGAGGCTGGAAGAGTTCTAACATTTACATTGAAAATGACTCCATTTTTCTTACAAGGACAAAATCCAGTTTAAAAGGCCTCTTCCCTGAGCTTTGCTCAGGCCATGATCATGGGACCAGTGGCTATAATGAGGGCTGAGTAGCTAAGTCCCCATACGCTGTACTGAATACTTATCCCAACAGTGTCTGTAGATGTAACAAATGTAAGAGCCATGTTAAAATTACAGGCTATAAAAAATATTGCAGTATGAATTATTTGTCAAGAAATAAAAGATGCATTGTAATTTGCCAAGAAAAAATACTATCTAATGTGTTTCCTTTAAAAAAAAAAGTGCTTGCTTGCAAAATATTTGGAAAGTAAATTATCTATTACTATTGCTTGCTTGCTAATTGTCAGTAATAATCCCTTTCAATTACTATGGTGAAGTAGGTCAGCCAATTTTTAGTGCTTATGAAACTTGCAATTTAGAGCAAGGCAGCATATCAGCAAGTTAGATTTTAATATGATTGAGCAAATAGGTTCCTTTCAGTCTGCTTAACCCTAAACATGGATCCAGACCTGCTGTAATATCTAAGTAATTATGCTTAATTTTATTTATATTATCTTATACCTATTTGTAATGATGGTAGTGCAGCCTCAATCCTTTTTATTTTTCTTTTGTTAATTAATATATTTTACTCTTTAGAGCAATTTTGTATTTACAGAAAAATTAAGCAACTAGTTCAAAGTTCCCATATGTATTTCCCCCTACTTAACAACCCTTTTTATTTACCTAAACTCTTTTTGAGTAATTAATATTCTTAGGCAGTTGAGAAATTTGACACTATCTTTGTATATTTTTAATAAGGCAACTACCCTTTCCATATTTCCACCCACAGTCCCCCCTGATGTTTTGAGTATCTTGTCCACTTACATTTCTTATGTAGTTTATTTTTCACAGCCACTGAAGAACTTTAGATTGGCCATTTTGATAATGACCTTAGCAACAATGGGAAGGATGGATTGGGGCAGGGAGAGTATGAGAGAAGGAAAACCAACAGTCCAGATAGAGCTGATGAGGGACTGAGCTTAAGCAAGAAAGACTTGGGAGAGTTGGAGAATGTGTGCAGCAGGAACTACAATGAATTAGATGCTTGTGTGATACAAGAGAGAAAAGAAGTCCCAGGTTGCTGGCTTGGGCCTCTCTTGTGGCCAATAACAGGGAAACTCCAGAAGGATAGATTTGGGGAGGTAGGAAATACTGACTTGCCATACTTAAGGGACCTCCAAGTATAGATGCGCGCTCTGCAGTTGAAATGGAGGCAGATTGCTTAGGAAAGCCCTGGGGTTGGTTTAAAGCAGTGTGAGTTATCAGAGCATGGTGAAATACAGAGACATGGCTGGGCACAGGTCAGGCCAAGGAAACTGTGGCTTTTGCAGGAAGAAAGGACCAGTTTGAAAGCCGCCAAATCCTTGGATCTTGCTGGTATCAGATAGTAGTAGAAGAGTGAAAGAATATCAGCTATCAGCATTGGGCTTAAATCAAGCTTTATCACCCAAATGAATGATGTTTAGGCAGGTCATTCTCATTCTTTCCCCACCCCACTTCTTTCTCCTGTCTCTTAGTAAAAAGAGAGAATGAAGTTTTTGCCTACTTTCCCTCAAGGGTTAGTATAAGTTATGATAAAGCAATGCATGACAAATGCTCTCAGAAGGTTAATTATTACATGTTTCCTGTGGTTTTTCAAGCCCTTTGGAAATTCTGACCAGCAAGGAAGAGAGAGAGAGAAAGAGAGGAGAAGGGCTGAGCATGGCGGGCCTAGAGGAGAAAGTACTCACTAATTGGTGTGACAACTAGCCAGCAGCTTCTTTAGGTTCAACCCTCAATCCTCTCAAGGACTGCTATGGCTTCCAGGGTGTCTCCCTCCAAAAGACCTGTTGAAGTGCTAACCCCAAGTACCTCAGAACGTCATGTTTGTTTGGAAACAGGGTTGTTGCTGATATACTTAGTGAAGATGAGGCCCTACTGGAAGAAAGGTGGATGCCTAATCCAACGTGACCAATGTCCTTACCAGAAGATGGCCATGGGAACACACTACAGGGAGAAGTCACCTAAAGGTGGAAGCAGAGCCTGGAGGCATGCAGCTGCCAACCAGGGGTTGCCAAAGATTGCTGAGAAAACTGCTAGACGTAAGGAAGAGGCAAGGGGAGACAGCTCCCCCCCATTACAAGCTTCTGTGAGAACAAGTCTTCCATTTGAGACTGCTAGCCTCCAAAACCGTGACAAGAATTTATGTTGCTTTAAGCCTCCCAATTGGTGACACTTGGTTACAGAAGCCCTAGGAACTAATGCAGAGTTAATCACATTATGTTTAGAATAGTCTTCAATAGAGCCCAAACCATCATAGTAAGGTAATATCTTTTAAAGTAATAATAATACTAAACGTGTTTTTTTCCCCTCTTTACAATTGCATGGAGGGACAGTGTATGTGAGATCCCTCTCACCAGCACAAGCAGCCTTTTATTTCAGTCATTAAAGCAGAGTTGGGCTGTGGGCAGTCTGATCAGCCTCATCTGTTGAATCACTAGAGATTACATGAGTGGCACATGTATGTGTCCTGAATCTAGAGATGTGAGATGACTGTGTCCTGGGCATTGTTTCTGCTTATGCAGGGCTCAGAGTTGGCATTGAATCACCACTAGGCAATCCTGTTTTCCACCACTGCTGTAGCAAAGAAGAGGACACTGCTAATTCATAGAAGAGTCCTGTTGAGGACGTGAGAAATAAGTTTCAGTCCTGGATCTGCCACTTTGGGATGCTTTCAGGTAAAGACTTGAATGGATACATGAAAGTTTTTTTGGTTTCTACTTCTTTTCCTTTCAAGATTCGCCCCCCTCCCTCATGCCAATGCCAAGGCCTTACTTCTCTTATCTCAGGGCTATGCAAGTGGCTTTTACAAGTTTTTTCCCTTTAACTCTATCAATCTAAATGGTTTTGCAAATGTTATAGGGATAAGTTCAAATGCTTGTCTCTGCATCATGAAGACTAAGGGCTAATGCCTCAGGCAACTGAGTTGCTGGCAGGGGAAAGCAAGGCTGATGATGGAGAGAGACAGAGACCTAAGAACATCATTGGAAGCAATAAATTTAGCTGTGCCCTGAAGTCTCACCATATATTTGGATTTTCTAATTATGGACACTGAAGGTTTCTCCTTCTCCCCCTCATTTTCCTTCATCTGATTTGGGATGAGTTTTATTGTTACTTAACCTCTCTGGCTTTCAGTTTTCTTATCTATAAATTAAGGGGATTATCCTTGAGCCTCCACCATCACAAAAAGAAGAAAATCTCTGCCATGAAAAGGACAAGAGACATACGGAGTCCAGTGGTTATTACTCACCCACAAACCAGTGGCCTAGTGCAGAGCTACCAGTCAAACCCAGTCTAGATCAACCAAATTCCAGCCAAGCTGCTAACACATGCCTAATAATAATTTTTAAAGTATTAACTATAAATTAAGGGGATTTGAGGATGTTTATGTCATAGTTCACTTTACATATGTTCACGTCTATAAATGGAACTCTGTAACTGGATGCTCTCCCATACTCTACCTGCTTCTTAGCCTCTCCAGTTTTAAGACTAAGGTGTGACTATTTTATTCCTAAATTTCTCTCATTCTCTCTAGAAGAAGACAAAAAGCTGCATTTACTATGCACTAATGGAAATTAAATAGGCCCAAATATCAGTTTGAGGTCTTGAATTTTAGACTTGGATTATAACTCAGAGATAATCTAGTGTAATTTTCTCCTTTTATAGATGAGAATTCTAAGGTCCAAAGAGCTTTCCTGACCCATCAAAGATCTCTCAGCTGGTTAATGTCAGATGGGACCAACCCCCATGCTTTTTAATTCCTACTTCATCAATCCTTCTATTACAACAAATCTCTTCTGGTGTTTACCAAATTTGGGAGGATTCAAAGCTAATACTCCCCTTCTGACCTCACTATTTCTAATTTTTCTAAGTGTATTTAGAGCCTTTGAAAGCTGTGAGCTTGAATATCAAAGTTTCTTCTTGTTCAAAAATTGAAGAACAAATAGAAGCAGCCAGTAAACTCAATGTTTTGTGATTAGCCTATTTTATGTTTGTAAATTTTCTGTTTCATTAGAGTACAACATCTCTGCTATTCAAAAAAAAAAAAAAAAAAAAAAAAACAGATTTAAGTCACCACTCCATCTCTGCCTTTTATGACAGCAATTTTTTAAAGGTTGAGCAGAGTTACCCCCACACCTGTTTCGTTTAAACTGAAAGGGACCCAGCTGCACTCTGTAGGGAAATCACAAAGACAACTGGAGATCTTGTCAATTTACAGCCAAGCTTGGCTGGAGAAAAGTGGATAGCTGATTGAGAAGATAGGGAACAAGCACATTTACCTGAAGATGAGCATGGCTTAGCTGAAGAGACCAGAGATAATGCGGAAGGCTTCCTTGGTTTGGTGGGGAAATCCATGATTCTGTAACATCAATCAAGGCAGCTTTATCTGATTGCTAAGTTTCAAGAAAACCAAGGAACATTTAAAATAGCTATACCGGAAGAGAAAAAGGAGACAGAGGAAGGTGTGATCATTCTGTTTTGTAAAGTTGAAAATGAACACAATAATGGTATGGAATCATGAAATTTTAATACAGACACATCGAAGTAGTGAACTTAGGTTAATTACATTAGAATAAAGGATCTCCTTGTAGTTTTCCAGTTCTTACCTGCAAGGGAATATAACGCCCATTGAATGCTTATACAAGAAACCGCATTGGCACAAGAGGGATTGGATAATAAAATGAAATTTTTTAAAAAACCTGAATTTGTAAAAAGTCCCATTGAAAATAATAACCTCTGATATATTCTTCTAGGTGTTTTGTAAATGTGCATTAAAATAATTTGCATCACACTTATTAGCTTGTAGTTTCTTATCTTATTGTTTTCCTGTAGACTGTTGCTGTAAGCAACTCATCCACTGACGATGGACCGCAGCCAGGAGGACATTATCTGAGAATGCTGGAAGAAACCTCTTTATTCTTTCCCCAAACACACACAGAGAAACATATATGAATATATTATGTGCAAAAATCCAGTATTAATTTGTCTTTGACAATCTGATTCTCTCAAGGGCAGGTATTAACCTATCTGATTAACCCATTAGTGTTACCTATAGGGAACAATGCAATTTTATAGGCTGTGGAAAAATGGAAATGGAGCCAATTAGGATCAGAGTTCAGGGAGCAAGATGCTTGCAATGGGAGGCAAAGTTCACAAAGAAAGAAGAAGAATGCCTTGATGTTAGTTTATGTAAGTAACAAAGAGAATTCTCCTTCTCTTCAATTAATTAAACTGAAGTTATGTGCAAAACTAAAGTATTAGTCATCTCTATATTTGTGGTCACTATTCTATGATGGAACATATGAAGCTCTAAATATTAAAATATGCAATGAATGGAAATGACAAGTGACTAGTCCTGGCACCAAGGGCACCAAGTGGTATTGCAGATGGTATTGCAGATGAATGATAGGATTTCAAGGTGAGTGTGAAAAGTGAAACTCAAATAAGGACTCAGTTAGATGTGAGTCTTGAATCAGAGCTTCAAGGATGATAGGATGCGGGAAGAAAGGTATGGAAATAAATTCTAAGTGAGGGAAGAGAGGTGAGTAAAGTGTGAAGATGAGGAAATTCTGGAAGCCTGTGCAATGGCAGAGAAGAAATGATGCCAGAAAGAAGATTCTCAAAAAGTTATATAAGAGAAAAAAACGGGATTGGCTGTTGTCTGTCTTGATCATGGAGAGTCTTTTAAAAGGACTCATCTTACTGAAATGAACTGGCTTCTAATTACTGAGGTAAGCCCTTGTTCTGCAGAAGGACCATGCCTATACTCTGAGAGGTTCTCTAGTAAATGTTTTCATTTAGAAAACTACTGACCAGACAGCTGTGTTCACATCAAGTGGACTTCAGGGTCAGATTTGGTGTTGGGGGGACACATAGTCCCCTGAAAACAATACCATTTCATTTAACTTCTACTAACTCGATGTCTTGCTTCAAATATGAACTAGTGGCAACAGTTCATTTTCTAAATATTAAGAACTTACCTATACCTCTCTCAGTTACCCACCACTGAGTACTTTATCTCCCATTTTGCTTCAGCTGGGGGAACTTCTTGCATTTTCTGTTCTTGTCTCATTTTATCATTCGATTAATGAAGAAGTAGAGCAATTCAAAATCCTCTCAGAAGTACTGGGGATTGTCCACTTGGTCGTCCTAATTCTGTAAGCACTTCCTGGAAGGGCATTTCCCTGTACCATCCTGATTTCAGGGTAAATTTTAGTGATTCACCCTGATTTTAGTGAATCTTCCATGGAAACAATACAAAGTTATCTTCAGCCCTTAACTTCCACTTTCCCATCCACTCTTTCTTGCATTCCCCCAAAGAACAAGTAGGTCTTTAACTTCCCTTCCACTCATTTCCTATGGGTTGATTTTTATGGAATTTATATAATTTTGAGGATGATGTAATGTTCTAAGTATTGGAGGTTCTCTCAAAAATGCAATGCTAACTAACCAGAAATTCTCACAGTGACTACTCAGTGAAGAGATAGTGGCATCTTAAGCAAATAATCTGCTAAATTAATAAACCTCATAAATTACAAAATCCCTGAATACCAACTGCTGAAATACAATCACTCTCTGACCTGAACCTATTAAATGAAGAAGTCTGCTATGCATAATTTACAACAGTGCTATGAATGAAAAATAGCTCCTTAAAAGCGAGATAAAATACGAAAATGGTCTTGCTGTAGAAACAGAATTACTGGTTATTTCAGTTCTTATTTATTTCAGTATTAGTTTATGGGTCACCTAATAATTTTTATGTTTATCAGTGTTTTGCTCTCAGTTGCTCCGTAATCCACTATTGAGACATTATTTCATTCTGTTGGTTGGATAAGAGTGATGTGGAAAAGGCAATATTCATCATGTTTATATTGTACATATGCATAATGTTTTTTAAGTTAGGAAATATAGTGTTGCATATAGATATCTATTGGTAATATTGATAATCTAAATTTGTCTAAAAATGAAATTATTTTAAAAGTATTATATCAATGGTTCTAGGATTGAAGAAATGGGGAGATATCACTTACTGGGTATAAAGCTTCAATGGTGGTAAGTAAATCAGCTCTGAGCATCTGCTGCACAACATAGAACCTGCAGTTAACAATATGGTATTGTGGGACTGGGATATAGCTCCGTGGTAGAGCATTTGCCTAATATGCACAAGGCCCCGGATACAATCCCAAGCACTGCAATAATAATGACAATAATAATAATAAGGTATTGTGCACTTCAAAATGTGTTAAGAGGGTAGATTTCATGTTAACTATTCCCACTACAGGGTAGAAAATAGGCACAAGGAATTTCGGGAAGGATTCGGTATGTCTATTACCTTGATTGTGGTCTGGTATCCAGGGTGTGGTATACGTCCAAACTCATCAAATAGGACACATTAAATATGTGCAGATATTTGTATATCAATACAACTTAATAAAACTGGTAAATACAACTTAATTAAACAAATCAGTGTTTCAAAATGAGAATAGTTTTGCCCAGAGACAGTTGGCAATGCCTAGAGACAAGTTTGATTGTCAAAACTAGGGCAAGTGGTGATAGTGATATCTAGTGGGTACAAGCCAGGAATATTGCCATATACCCACAATGCCAGCCCATCTGAGTAAACAATTATTCAGCTCCAAATAGCAATAGTGCTACTGAGAAACCCTGTACTAAATTGAAAAAAAAATCAACCAGTTTTATAGGTATTTGGAAGAAAAGGGACCTCTGAAGAAAAATCTTTTGCCAAATTCTTCTGCAGAATATTTTTGCTCCCAAACAGGCTATTCTGGGTCAGTGAAAATGAATTCAGAACTCACCTTCCTAAGTTCCCTCTGGAATTTTGAGTAAAAGGATTAGCAGCAGCCATTTGTTCAAGGATTGCATAAGGGACTTCAACAGATGTAACCCTTCCAGGGAGATATAATCCAAACCATGAGAGAAAGCGGTGTAGAATGTTGGTTGCGACATACCCATACTTCATATAGGGGAGCATTTTGGACCCAGATGGACTAAAAGAAATACAGGGAAGGAAAAATAGGATGTCCTGCCTGTCATTCTGATCCTATTAATGAAATCATATTTAAAATTTCAATCTGTATCTATTATTTTGGGACTTTGAGAGTGAACACTTGCTGAGAGTGAGTGATTAAAAGAAAAAAATGAAAAAGGGGCATCTAATTAGGGCACTGAAATATTTGTATTGTTAGGTCAAATTACACAAATCATGACAGAAGTGTGCAGTGCTTTATTCACTTTTTTTTTGACCTGAAGTCAGTTTAGATTTGAAGATTCTCCTGAAAAATCTTAACATGACAAAATGTCCATTGAATTCTCTCTCATTTCAAGTTCTACAGTTCTTCTTCCTTTATAATTATTATTTACTGTGTTTTTTAGTACTATTTATTTATTTAAGAATTTTCCCCTGAAGGTTTCCATGCATATAGAGTTCAGGATAGCAACATATGATACACTAAAATTATGTGGACTTATACTATCAAAGACAGAGCATAGTAAACTGAAAAAAATATTTTTAAGAGATAATCAGAGTCATCTTGTGTTTTTAGGTGAATTCCACATTTGTAAACAGTATTGTTTTCACTGAGTCTTGAAATCAGTGCAGGTGAAATTCTGGTATAGAGGACATTTAACTCAAATATGCTCCAATGTTGGTTTTCAGACATTTTTATTTATTACACTACAACAATTAAAGAAGGCTAGTTTACAAATTCGGTAAATAATGAAAGGGAATGACCTCAAGAAAAATGGTTGCAAGATCTCTGCCCTCCTCCTGCCCCATGAACAAAAAGGAAATAGTATTGTTCTGTAGGTTTAATAGGCCTGGGTTTGATACCTTGCTCTGCTATCCAGAATCAATATCCTTGGAAATATTGCTTATCCTCTAGGTCTTGGTTTTCTTATCAAAAAAGTGGAAATATTAATTATTACTTCCTGCCTTTTTGTGTAACAACTAAAGAAATAATTTATGTTGAATAGTATTAATAATGTTCATTAATCCCCCCCATTTTCTCTTCTACTAGTCTTTGCCATTATAACATGCTATTTTGTATTGTTAAGTGATTCTCAAATCATAAATTCATTGAGGGCAGAGAAGTTGTCTGAGACTTATTTATAATTCATTCAGCTTTTTATACAATGCTCTGAACATCTGAATGTATGTAGTAGACCCCCAGTTACTGAGAGACTTCCAGCATGCAAGGACAACGGAAGAGGACAGTGCCAATAATGTTTGTCTGTGGGCTACTTAATGTCATTCCGGTTACAGAGACTCATGCTTTATATGTGGTCCATTCTCTGATTTTCTGTCACAGTCAACAATAGCCATAGCGTTCAGCTACATCAAAATACCAAGAAAGGATTGTCCTCTAAACAGAAACCATAACCTGATCTGATGTCCTTATTATACTAGACAGTGATTCTCAGAGTGAATCTTTGGATGAAAAGGCTGGTATGTCATGGGAACCAGTGAAAAACACAAATTCTCAGATGTCACCCTGACCAGTTGCAATAGAAATATGTTTCACAAGTCTTCCAGGTGATTCTGATGCACTCTAAATGTTGAGACTACTGGCCTAAAACCATGCCTTTGCTTCTCCTTTCTAGTTACCAGAGTCCTGCCTATTCTTCAAGGGATAGCTTATCAAGGGTACATAATGGGATAATAATGCCTACAATCTATCAACCACTAATAGTTACATAATTAAAATAAAACATAGAATTTCTCAAAGCACATTAATGGAACAGTAACTCATAGGCTATTAATAATTACTATGTTTAAAAACCAAAAGGAATTAATTGAAGCAAGTAAATTTTGGGTAACAAGGTTAAATAGAATTTCTGTTCTGAGAAATTCTCAATCTCTTAATATGACTCAAACATTCTTAATCTCTACCCTTTCTTCAAACTTTTTTGAAAACACCCTTGTTTTCCAATAAAAATATTTTTGCTGATAGAAATACTGTTTTTGTATTTGTATTTCCCACATCTGAACTTTGTTAGAGATTGTTAAAAGGTGCTTGACTATTGGCATGATTGTTAATTAATACAACCACTGTGGAAATCAATATGGAGGTTCCTCAAAAGACTAGGAATGGAACTACCAAATGATCCTACTATACCACTCATTGGTATTTATCCTAAAGAATTAAAGTCATCTTACTACAGTGATAAATACATACCCATGTTTATAGCAGCACAATTCACAATGGCCAAACTATAGAACAAGACTAGGTGTCCAATAATGAATGAATATATAAAGAAACTGTGGTAATATACACAATGGAGTTATATTCAGCCATAAAGTAGAATGAAATTATGTCATTTGCAGGGAAATGGATGGCTCTTTCTTGAGAACATTATGTTAAGTGACGATAAACTAAAGTCATAAAGTCAAGGGTGGTAGGTTTTCTTTCATATGTCAAAGCTAGAGAAAAAAAAAAGGAGGTGGGGGAAGGAGTGAGTATATCTCAAGAAAATAGAAGGGTGGCCAGTGTAAAGGAAGGTGACAGGGGAGGGAGAAAGGGAGGGCAAGAAGGGGTACTAGGTAATGAACCTGACAAAATTACATTGTTATATTGTGTGCATGTTCAAATACATAACAATTAATCCCACTACTATGTATAATTATAATGCACCAATAAAAAAAAGTAAAGAAACCACAATCCTGTTCATGGACTGAGTATATTTAACTCCCAACCTATAATATGAATCTAAAGGGGATTTCAAGTAAATGAAAGAAAATCATTTTAAGTAAATGATAAGAGAATTTTTAATGGAATTGACCAAAAAAAATAAAATACTCAAACCTATGTTACAAATTCTTACTCCGTGATTCCAATACAGGCACTTACTAAACTGTAAACTTCTTGAGGAAAAAAATAGGTCTTTGATATTGCAATATTTTCATTTGAAAATGATTAGTCCAGGGTTCTCAACTGGAGCAGTATTGTCCCCAGGGAGTGTTTGGCAACATCCACAGGAGACATTTTTGCTTGTCAAAATCAGGAGGAGTGTGTTTGCTACTGACCAAAAATGAAGGACATTGAAGGATAACAGACTCGATCACCCCAGTTCCAATACCTACTACATTGCCTGACCAAAGAGGCACCTGATAAGAGCATGAGGAATAAATGAATTCATAGAATTAGTGATGGAGGGACATGACTATCAGGAATGAAATGAGAGTAAATCTTGTAAACCAATATAAATAAATATATAAATTATTTAGCACAGCAAGGAAAATCCACATTCAGATAAACATGGAGAAGGAGGAAAAGTTGCAAGTGAATTTGAATGATCTTCACAAAGAGCAGCCCAGCCAGTGGGTTCTGACATACTGCACAGGGAATGGGTTGAGTCAGAAGCCAGCCCCACCTTGTAGGTACATTCCTCACAGACTTACCAAGGTGATTGATTGTTCCTACAGATTCCACTCCCCTCCTTCTATCCTGTCCATGTCCTATCACAGCCAGGAAGCAAGTGTCAGGAATTACTAATTGGTGGCATAAAGCCATAAGGTTTTGCTTACCACCCAGGAGTTTGTCTGATTATTTTGAGGAGCTTTGTTTTCTTTTAAACTATTATAATCATCTAAGTAACCATCTGTTCATTTTTAGCAAACAGCTCAAGTAAAGCTCAAAGTTTCCCTGGAACCGACCCCATCTGACTCTCCAATATATGGACTGTTTGTTTGTTTTAAGTGAATTTGAATGCCTTTCAGGGGACTCTAGTTTACCAGTCTCTTCCTACTGTGTCACTCTCAGTCTCACTCTAATCACATATGACATATACCTGGCCCCTGCATTCATTTGCCATTAGAGAAATAGCCTTGTGTCTTAGGACTCGCGCTCCCTACCTCATGATTTCTGTTAAAATCAAAGCAAAGAGAATCAGTGCAAAGCAAGCCATGCCTTCCTGTGTAGAAGTTACCCTGAGCAGGAAAGCACATATTTCACAGAGGCCTACAAAATCTCCCCCATGTCCACGAATGAGCTGTGAAAATAAAAATTTGAATTCCATTATAAACGATAAATTTCACTATAAGCAATCGTATATATGTGAAGCACTTAGGCATTGCCAAGACAAAAGTGGTTTGCAATTTTAGTTCTCAGTACTGATGGTTTAAACCATCATCATCATCATCATCATCACAGCTTATTTTTATAGAAAATGGTTTAAGCTACTTTCTATTAAGTAAGTTTGATAGCAAGGGAAGATGAGTCATGTTCATTCTATAGCTTCAGACTCTTCCTGACACCCTGCAAAATATTAAACAAATGTGAGATGTTATTATCAACCCTTCATCATAAAACCTTCATTGATCACCCTAACCTTAAACTCCCTCTATGAATTCTGGCAGTGCTTATTTCTCACTGTTTTCTTGGTTATTGTGTATGTGTGCACATGGCCTTGTATTGCTTCTATTGTTGTCACACTGATATTTAAATATTTGTGGACTCGGGCTTCTAGTCGCTAATTGTTCATGTGTTTATCTCATCGCTCCTCAACTGGATTATAGGCTCCTTTGTGTCAGAGGCCACGTTCTCCGCTATACTTTAAAACATGCTACCTACGTAGTACACACCCGATAAGTGTCTTTGATTTCATTTGAAGAGAGTGTTAAATCCTAGAAGTGCCACAAGAATGTATCTCTTAAAACTCCTCATCTGTAACCTTGTCCCTTCTGGAATATAACCAGAGAATAGCTCTGAAGTGAGGTTATGGTGTGTTTCTTTCTTACTTCTTCCTGGGAATGAAAGCTCTTATTTTCTACCCTGGCAAAGTGTGATGATTTGAATCTAATGTAAGTTCCAGTGTGTGCTGTTCTTTGTAATGAAGGTCATCTGCTAGAATCTAAAAAAGTATCTGTTGGCAGTAATTATTGAGGTAGCATATTTCTAATCTTTAAGAAAATAGCCCAGTGTTTAAAATTAATTTTCTTATTTGTCTTTGGCTGCAACTTAAAACACTTTTCCTTATATGCACTATAAAATGTTAATAGCTACATATAGAGTGACTTTATGACTGTGGTGTCATTTTTCTCAGCTTGATCAGCTCTTTTGAATGGCATCATTATGATCAAAGTTGTTTACAGTAATAAAATATGAATAGTTTCAATAAAAAAGTAGGAACCATTACAATTAAAAAGTATCTGGCATTTTAGAACGTGATAACCACTTTCATAATGCTGTGGTAGGATAAGCAAGTCTACAATATAAACAGAATCATACGAGTGACCTAAGAAGTCTCTGAAGCACAGAGAGGAATATGAAGGAGGAAGTGGTGCTGCAGAACTAGAGGGGGCAGCAGAATACTCAAGACACCTGGATTTTTTCAAAGAAATGGAGAACAGTTTATTAACATCTCCTTTACACTGATACCCTTCATCTGTTCATTTTCTTCAAGGAACAAACAAATTTTAAAATTAAGTCAGCATGCGAGGAGTCTCAATAAAACTTGGTTTGATAAAGTATACTGCAGAAAATAGCATATTCTTATTTGTGGGGGTATTTATTCAATTATATTGCCTTGCTACTGGAAAGCATAACAACCAGCATAGTCAAGATAACTCTGTAAATATATCATGAATCAACACCACTCCAAATGCAATAAACTTTTCTCAACTCAGGTACTGATTTTCAGGTTTCTGTTCTTTCCTTTTTTTTTTTTTTTCCTGAATATCACTTCTGGCTCATGTATACACTCATTGTCACTAACATTAGATGGGCGGCAAGTGAGAAAAATTTGATACAATTCTACTCAATCAATGTTGCTGCTAGTTTGAGCTTCCGCAACAAGATTTGGAGGAGGTAAGAGATAGCAGGCTATTTCTTTTAGGGATAAAAGGACTCTTCAGCAATTTTATAGAGGTGATTGTCTTCATAATGTTTAAAGTAAATAAAAGTTTGAGAACTAACTCAGAAGCAGCTAAATACAATGACTATGTTGGAGCTTTTATTTAAGGAAAATAAGCAATGTTTGACATGATTTCTTGACACACTGAGTAATTAGGAACCTGTATACCAGTAAATAAAAGGATTGTCAAAATTTTACTAAGGCATGTTGTATATATTCCAGTGACACTAAAATATAACTCAACACATGTGAGCCCTTTACTAATTCATTATTTTTGTGAATAATGAAAGTGTTCTGTGTCGGTATAGTTTTAGTTGCCAAATGTACAAAGTCCAGGCCACTTAGACCTTCATCATTTTGGGCCTTCCACAGTCTGACCTTGACATACTTGAACAAATTTATGGCTCTTCAGCCTTGTATGTGAACCTTCCAGGTTATTCATGGCTCCTTGAAAAACTGCTAAATAGTATGTCTTTATAGAATCTTAAACATATGCTTGAGCACACGTGTGTGCACACACTCTCAAATCCATCCACTATCCAACTCCAGCTTCTCTCCACATATTTAAACTGAATCTTTCTTAACAGGCCAATTCTTTCCCCCATCTCTTCTGTGACAAGCCTCTATGAAGAGCCTTCTTTTGCTGAATTTTCTTCACTTGTTTATACCATCCATTCAGCACTTACATAGGCCTGTTGTAGATTTCTGCTTAGCTACTTTTCGTTTCCTTTCAAGTAATTTAGCCTCAAAAATATTTAGTGGAAATTTTTAATATTTGTGAGATATTCTGATTATAATAGAATTTGCCAAATAAGTGATAAAGCAATAATCTATGTGCTAAACACATAAACTTGGAATGAATTTCTTATAGATCTGGCTTGTCCGTTTTCCTTTAGAGTTCAGAGTGTTCTTTCTCTCTTCCCTTTATGCTCTGCGGATGATATCTAAATAAAGAGAAATTAAAAACAAAAAATGACAACCACTGAAATATCAGAATGTTAACTGAAAGTTCTAAAAAATAATCTTTCTTTGAATAGGCTGTAAAAGATAAGAGCCAATTGTGACAGGTCCTCTGTACAACAGCAGCAATAATCCTTTCTACCCATTCCAGAAAAAATACCATATATGCTTATAGGCTAAACAAGTGATTTCTAAAGAGGGAGAATGGAGTAACAATACACCATCACTCTACCAAGTTCAGTTAACACTGCTTTGAAATAAAATGAGAAAATGTTAATTAGCAGTTGGTAGTTTAGAAAAACAGCCAATCCATTCATTTTAGCCGAAACCTGCAAACCAAGATTTCCAGCCAAAGAAGATTTCAGGATCATCTTTGGACAGATATTAGCCAGGTGAGTTTGGCTTGACATGTAGTACCTTTACTTGAAGCATTCAGTGTTGCACACTGATAATGAAAATCCTGTAAGTCACCTCAAAGAGACAAGGACTTCTTTCCAGGCATGTACAGGCACTCGCCCACTCAAGGTGCATGTGGGTTGCTGGTCAGCCTCTCACAGAGTGCTCAAGACAGCACATAAGTCAGCCACTGAATTTAGACCTGGGCCATCATCACCATACTTTATAGGATTTGCCTCAATAACCTCATTTCTAGAAAGCTATCTTGCAAAAGTATTTTCACAAACACACAAAGAAAAACCTAACACAGATATCCTACAAAGCACCTGTCCTTTGGGATTTAAAACCTACTAGAAGTGTGTCTTGCATTCTTCTCAATACCTCTGGGAGCTCTCAGAGATGGGAGGGAAGCATAGCTGATTCCTAGTTTTTCTCTGGTTGCAAGCTCCTGCTTCCATGAAATTCTGTGGTCTGCAAACTATCATTGCACGTGGGAATGCAGCCCTCTACTATTAAAACATCTCTCACTCAATGCACTTGTTTTTATAGCCCGCCACCTCCCCCCCCCCC
>NW_025999977.1:13427381-13510809 GCF_001458135.2 Marmota marmota marmota
CCCGCCCCCCCCCCCCCCCCCCACAGACACACACACATACAGAGTTTGGAGTGAAAGAGGTATTTTACATCACTATGCTGCTTGACCTCATTATCTAAAGACATTCTGCTTCTCTGTCCTCAGACTTGCAATGCACTGTGAGAACATTTTCTTCTCCACTTTCCTTTTAGAGAAATTAACTTCTTTTGTATAAGTGTGGGTGTTATCCTTTCTCCACAAGTCTGCGGGTCTGTAGAGTTCTGTGTTTTCCCACAGCATGATTGCTCCAGACTGAGTTCATCCATGTAGAAAAGACACCGTGTTGTTATATCTAAGATATATTATTATGTATAGCTACAGAGAGACCTGGATTAAACTTTGAAATTGTCTCTTTTAAGTGTGTAAGTTTTTTTGACAACCTAAAAATCTACCCAAAGGAGAACAACTAAATAAATCATGGTAGATCCATGTAATGGAAATGATATTGTTGTTTAAAAAAAAGAATGAAGTAGAAATATCAGTAATATAGAAGAAAGGGAATAGGAGCTGAGAGGAAGAAAAGGGAAAGAAGTACTGAGGAGTGAATTAGAACGAATTGTATTCCATGCTTTTATAATTATGTCAAATTAAATTCTATTGTCACGTATAACAAAAAAGAGCCAATGAAAAAGAATAAAGTAATGCTCTATGAATTAATAATAAAATGTACTGTTATTATGAAGTGAAATATTTTAGGTCAACAAAGAGAAAATTACATAACATATGTAAGGTACCCTACTCTTGGTAAAAATATGTATCTTTGTCTATTCACAGTCAAGAGTAAATAAATGTCTCTCTACAGAGACAAAATATTTGTTGTTTGTGTTACTTTACTTATCATAATGATATTTTTAAAACTTCCTGTAGTACAAAGACTAGAGAGTCTCAGAAAATTTCTATCAAACTTCAGGGAAAACATTATTCCTTTAATGCTGACTTGTTTATGAACAGAAAAACAGGAAATTCCTATAAGGAAGAATATTTTTCCTTTTTTACATTTGCTATTTAATTTTATTTCCTTGTTTGGAAATCATCTTTTTCTCTTCTTTGGTCATCTATTTGAACATTAAAAATTGATGAGACAGAAACATATCCCATCCTGAGCTGGTGGTCAGAGTACAGCTTTGTGTGGCTTGGGGTGGCTGAGGTATTGTAGACTCCTGTTTAACAGTCATTTGACTCACCCACTGAACAAAGTAATAAAATTATACAGTTTTGATTGTGTTGGCAGCCACTTCCCAGCCCTGGAGGGGATTGCCTTCAGATGAAGCTGACTCTTGAAGATTCAGAGAAGACAGAAAGAAATTGGGTATTTGGTGACATCATTGAGCTGATGGACACACCAAACCTGAAATTTCTCTACTTTGTGTTTCTAGTTATAGCATCCAATAAATTCCCTTTGTTGCTTAGTCCATTTTGAGTTGGTTTTCCTGTTGCAATTGAAGATGTCTTATTAGTATATTTCTCTTAATAATCAGGAATGTAGGTAATATTTATGCAGAGTGATTGTTATCACAAATATTCTATAACAGATAAAATTGCAAATTATCACCAGTAGAGGCAAGGAAAGAGGGGGAGGGAGGAAGGGAGTGAAAGAGGAAGTACTGGAGACTGAAATGGAGCAAATTATATTCCATGCATGTATGATTTTGTCTGAATGAATCCCACTATTATGCACAAATAAAAACATTAAAAATGTAAATAATCTGAATGATGAATATTAAGTATATAGATTATAGTTCACTGATAAAATAGAACATTCTGTAGGTATCAAAATTGAACTTTTCAAGTAGTTTTTAATCAACAAAGCCCTTCAAAATCTAGCTCCTATCTACCTCTCTGGCCCTGTAGCTCTTTGGTTAACACTTGAGTGTTCTCTGTCCACATTTCATTGTATAACCATTTATTTGCATTGCCTTGTGGGTTTTCCCAACTTGCAGCTCCATCTTACTCGCCCCTTAAAATTCAGTTTATGATCATCTCCAGCAGGAAAACTTCTCATGACCCTTTCTGCTTATTCCCAGGTTGCTACTAGCCCCTCTACTATGCACCCTCACTAGCTAAGTATGATTTTTCTCACCAATGATGTGTTAATGATCTCTGTATGTGTCCTTCTTCAGCAAGACTGTGAACTCTTTGAAGACAGAAACTAACTGCTTCTTCTTGGTTGTATATCCTTAATGCCCAGGCAAAGAACTGGCAGAGCACAAATCCTCTCTAAAACTGCCTAGGCTGCTAAGCGGATGGTCAGATCTACTTAGTGAATGACTCTTACCCAGGGATATATCAAGAATTTAGGATGGGTAGCTGCTAATTTTTAAAATGGTTTTCCATGTTTTTCAAAGAAACAAGAAAACATGTTGATAAGTTCGGGAGATGTATTATACAGTATGGTGTCTATAGCTAATAATACCAAATTATGTACTTTAAATTGTTAAAAAGTAGGTCTTATATTAAGTTCTGTTACCCAAACAGCAATATTAAAACCAAAACAGCAGCAGTAATCAAGGAGTGGGAGGAAACCTAGGGAAGGGATGACTGTTTATGGTCTTGATGGTAGTGATGATTTCATGGGTATATACTTATTCCCAAACCCATCAAAATATATCTATTAAATATGTATAGCTTTTTATATATGATTGTATATGTTAATCACCTTAACAAATTGGCTTTAAAAATAATGTCATCCTTGGGGCTGGGGTTGTGGCTCAGTGGTAGAGCGCTTGCCCAGAATGCGTGAGGCACTGGGTTCGATCCTTAGCACCACATAAATATAAATAAAGGTATTGTGTCCACCTAAAACTAAAAAAGTAAATATTAAAAAAAAATAGCATCATCTCTTCCCCTGTAAAATTCCTAAACTTACAAAGTAAACTTAGTTTATCAATGAACTAGTAATAGCTGCCTAAAATGGTCAACCCATTTTTTGAAGCTTTCTAGGAGATTACTGTTTTAATTCCAATTTTCTCTGATTTATATCATAAGGACTGGTCAGGATGGCTCTCCTGCCTGGTTCCCCTACTCTTATACACAAATGTTTATTTATTTGTTGAATAATTGTTAAACATCTATTATATGCCAGACACTGGCTAAAGGGCTGAGTATAGAGATCGGAGTCCCCCAAGTGTTAATAGTTTAGGAAGGGAGACAGTCTTTAAGTAAATAAACACACTGATAAATGGTTTACATGGCTGAATACACCCTGTTTTTGTCCATTGGAAGGAAATGCAACTGCTTTTATCCTTTGGGAAGGAAAGCAACTACTTATACAGAAATTAAGAGCAGGCATCTAAAAAAATCGTCTATCTTTTAAACTTCTTTTGTAAAAACGTGTTAACCAAAATTCATCAATAAATATTTATAATTGAGACAGCCCAAGAAAAACCCCATACTGTTATTCTCTCATGAAAAATTAAATTGAGTTACTCATTTGATTAATTTTGAAAGCTTTGGTTTAAGGTTACAGGAGTCTGACAGAAAAATTGAAGCCATGATTGATTTACATGACATACTTTTAATGGAAAATACTGTAAAACATTGCAAAAGCACTCTGACATCTTTAAAGATGAACTCCAGTGAGAAATGCCAGGTTTATGGGGGCAGGGAAAAGGTCTCTGTGAGTAACCTTCACCTCCCGCCCATTCTTCCTGAGATGCCCCATACAGCCGTGCTGCTTTCTTTCACTTTTCTAACTGGTACTTCTAAAATATCAGAAAGACCAAGCATACAGCAGCACTTCCTATTGTCCACACCATGTTAATTCTAAGCTTTGTGAAAGGACTTATACATAAGATGATTTCTCAATCAGTACATTCCAGGCACAGGACTGGCAAAATCCTTTTCCTCCATTTCTCCTCCAGGACAGAGACTGTGGTGTATTAGTCATTTTCCATCTACACTACTAGCACAGTAGATGTCATTCCTAGGAATTTCTGACTGAATTAAATGTTAATGGATTGTATCTATACAGTGGGATTACCATTTTGTGGTTTTTCATAAAACTTCATAGTTCTGGCAAAAAAGGTAAAAGGATAGAGTTTGGGATGACAAGGACAAGTGTTCTCTGCAGAGTTCTACCTCTCACTAACAATGCTCCCGAGTGGAGTGGTTTGCTAAATCTACTCTCATCTGTAAAGTGAGGATGCTAATATCTCATGGTGCATCTCATCTTTCTAGATAGCAAATATTTTCCTAAGGGGTAAAGGATTTGTCTTGAAGCTGCATTTGCAGAATAAACGTATGGTTTCTACTCAAATTTATTTAAAACAATGAAAATTACAAGAAAGTGTAATTCCCCACATTCAAATCACTCATTGGCATCACCATGGAATACAGGAAGATTTGGAGGTAACCTAAGCATCAAACTCAGGTGTTTCTTAAATATTAATTTTGTTCATGTTACCTTCCTATGAGTTCAAATTTTACATGAGTAGCTATTAGAGTAAAAATTCTAAAAGAGGTGGGGGACAGGGAAATCAGAAAAGCCACACATCTGAGAGACTAATGTATGGCCAAACCCTGCCTCTATCTTGGTTGGCTACATGAAACAAATGCACAACTTGTTTGGGCATGTTAAATTACAGAAGATATCAAAGATGCCAAAGATATTCTCAATATCTTTTTTCCTTTTCATTGACTGTGAGTTTTAAAGACAACACCACAAGGACAGTCCCAATATAGAAAAATTGGAAAAGATTAACTAATGCAAAGAAAGGAATAACAATCATAACAAACCAAATGATTCAGTAGTAAATAGAGTTTCCTGAATAAAAGAAAATGACCTGGAAAATGTTGCAGTGTGGGAGAAATTGTGAGGGACCCTAATGAACACAGATCTTCCAGATGCCTCTGTAGCCCTAACTATTTCTCATTATCAGCTTCTTCCCCTCTCTGTACTGAACTCAGAGCTTCTGCACAATTCCGACATGGTCCTATAATGTTCATGCCTAGTATACAACAGCCATTGGTGATCTTGGGAATTCCTCTACATATGCATCTTTTAAAAATTGCATTTGAATTCAGGGCTCACTTTATCATACTTAGCACAGTTAAATAAAAGAGAAAATTTTACCTTTCTGAGCTTTACAGTCGTGAAGGGAAACTTAGAGCTACTAGTTTTATTTTTACTATTGCCTGGAGAAGCCTCAATAGCTGAAAACTTGATAGTTCAATCTAGTGAGAAAAAAAGGTTTGGGTTAAAAATATATGCGTTCAATACTGTGACTGCTGTGTTTTATGTCAGAACTATATTTTTCTCAGCCATAACTGACTGAAATTCTTCTCTTACATTTGCTTATATGGTCTAATTTATTACCTATGGCTCAGGCACAGTGATCATTGCATAATACTGTGGACTTGAATGGGAAGAAATTGAGTTGAAAATAATCATGTCTTTTAGGCCTTCTACCATGGAATTGGTAATAAACCTATTCTTTGGATATCACCCAAACTATTTGTTGTCATTTCATGACTTGTTTTTGTGACATGAATCCATAATATACCTACAATGAACTTCTAATGTTTGTCCTCCTGTTGAAAACTTCCTGATTAATTGCAGAAAGGTTAAGTTATTGTTCTCATCCTATCTAGTCCATAGAATAATTCAAATATCTTCCTTCCAACTATAAAATTATTTTAATCCTATCACTGCAAAGTTGTTCCTAGAATGTAGTCTATTGTGTGTTATGAATTGGTTAATGAGTCTCTTTATACAAACACACACACACACACATGATAATAATTATTTCCTTGAAAGAAAAATTTTTACTACCCATGAAATCATTTAGAGAATCGTGCAGGTTGGAGCACTATGAGATGGTATCTGATACAAGGCCTATAATCCATTCCTTATGTTTTCATTATTTTTTCCAGGTAGTTAATTAATAACTTAGAAGTCTATGTGACCACCTAGGAGTAACTACTTCTGTGAAGTCAACAAGGCTGATGAGGCAGATGTCTTTACTAAGCATATCTACAGTGACGTTTTCAAAGGCCATGTTTTAACTACCTGTGATGCACTGGCTGCGTGTAATCATGCTGGGAAATTGGCCCTAGTCATAAATGACTTTAGATTGAGATAATTATCCTTCAAAAATTAAATTTTTTTCTGAAATAAATATGTGTTGTATGTGAAAATTGAAAAGGCATGGTGAAAAATGATCTATTTAAACATAAATTTAAAAATAAAAACTGAATTTTTTGAAAGTCTTTAAAAGTGAATTTATGTCTTTAAAAACCCAATACATTTCAATTAAGTTGAAAGAAATATTTTAAATGCATTTTTATTGTATAAGGTAGAAATAAGTAGAAGCTATCTAAGCAACTTGCTGGCTCCATTTCTTTTTAGATCTTCCTTTTGATGCACTTGAAAACTTCCTGATTAATTAGAGAAAGGTTAAATTATTGCTCTCATCCTATATAGTCCATAGAACAATTCAAATATCTTCCTTCCAACTATAAAATGATTTTAATTCTATCACTGCAAGGTTGTCCCTAGAATATAGTCTATTATTTGTGTTATGAATTGGTTAATGCGTCTCTCTCTTTCTCTCTCTCTCTCTCTCTACACACACACACACACACACACACACACGGTGGTATGATAATAATTTCCTTGAAAGAAAAATTATTTTGTACTCTGGTTCACTCTTATCCTTTTTTTTTTTTTTTGAAAGAATGAGAATAGTTATAATCCAATAAAGTCTTTTCACCTTGGAGCTGAACTCATTTCCCATTACCTTTAGCATAGCGACCTCAGTACTCCTACCCTGACCTTAGTAGGGTAGGAGTACTGAGGTGTCAGTTTTATGCAAAATAAATAAGTAAACATGGGGAGGGATTGAATTTCATAAGCTAGATTAGTTTGAGGTGAATTTTGGTTTTGATTTGTTATCTTTAGTTCTTTGTTCTGCTGACTTTGGGTACATTAAAGAAAAAATAACGGAGAGGATGTGGTTAAGTTATTGTTCTCATCCTATCTAGTCCATAGAACAATTCAAAATTTTAAGAGATTTCTTTTTCCTTAAAATCTCTACTGAGCCTGGGAATGGGAATAGGGCATAAAAGATCTTTTAGGGCAATGAAAATGTTTTAAACTGACTGGATCAGGGTAATGTTTGCATAATTCTGTAAATTCACTAAAAAATCATTGAATTATGTCCTTAAAATAGGTGAATTTTATAACATCTAAATTATTCCTTACTAAAGCTATTAAGCACATATGTATCTAAATAAAATGATAAATGACCCTCACATAAAGCAAAAAAAAAAATTGCTTCCAAAGAGATAAAATTAAATAAACATCTGTTCATGGATTATATTTATGGCATATTTTATTACATATTAGCTATATTAGCCTTCTTTAGTAAGAACATAATTAAAACTAAATAGAAAAATCTGTTTTAATAAATATTTGATATTAAACGCTCACTGTTTCAAATTCAGTGACAGGCGTGTCTTTGTCACTATTGGTGAAAACTTCTTTTTACAAGATTCCAGCAGGGGCCAAAGAAAGGCAAAAACTTGATTTTTAAAATAAGCTGTCATCAAAGTGAATATGGCCCCACACTTATTTTACTTAATTTTTAATTATAGATGGTGCATGGAAAAACCAATTCTTTCATCAAGGAGAGATAAAATGCAAAGTAAATAAAACACAGCAAAACAAAAAATCTTTCCTACCAGTGGAGGGGTCACTTTTTTTTTTTCATTTTTCTTCCTTATTCCCATAGTTTCAAAAATATAGAGACATTATTTGGGCAGACTTTCAAAATATACCTAGTAGGTTTTAGAGTCAGAATTTTCGAGTCAGAATCCAGATCCAGGAGATTTGGATCTGGAACCTGTATGTGTATCACCACATTGTGATCTTTCACATACAACAGGTATGTCTTAGGGGGGTGATAAAACCTTTCTTCAGAGGTTTGATATTTGAGTCTGAAAAATAAACTGGCAGTAGACAGATTAACAAGAGAAAATGGATGCAAATTCATAACGTAAAATTATACAAGAGTCACACAAAGTCTGAACTCAAAGAAAGTCCAGGTGGTTGAAGCACTCTGAGCTCAGAAAGTGGTAGGGGCTTTGAGTTTCTTGGGGGGGAAACAGGACAGTATGATTTTTAGGGGAAGTGAAAGGGACCACACCAAAAAACAGACGTAGCCTGGGACAAAGTTTGGGCTCTGGTGTGGTGTCAACTCTAATTTTTCTTCCTGAGTTAATCCTCTGAAGGATTGGGTCTTTAGGTAGAGAGAACTTTAGAGAAAGCTCCTTCAGGTACTTCGAGAGGAAAATAGGAACAAGAGACAGAGGAAGGTCCACTGGCCTTCTGGAGCTTCTGCTTGTCTGCATGTCAGAGTGTCATATTTTGAGGATACCATTTTTTGAAGCTGAACAGTGTGAAGGACAAAGGAATCCTCAGTATGAAATCCATGGAATTTTTTTTTCCTGACCAAAATCAATTGAGGCTTATAAAATTTATTCATTGCTTCTATAAGAAGATGGCTCCAGGGAGAAAATAACTGGTGGTAATGTGTGAAGAAATGTACAGAGAACAGTAGCACTGGGATCAAATTAAGTTTTCCTTCCAAGAATCCTGGTTGTTTGCTTGGCCTGAAACTGTTCCCACTCAGCTACTAAGGTCAGGGTAGGAGTACTGAGGTCGCTATGCTAAAGGTCATGGGAAATGAGTTCAGCTCCAAGGTGGAGAGCCTTTATTGGATTATAACTATTCTCATTCTTTCAAAAGAAAAAGAAAAGCCAGGGATAAGAGTGGATGAGAGGAGTACAAAAAAAATTGTGTGTGTGTATATGTGTGTGTATAATTTTCCTTCTTGACATAGGGAAGAAGGTCAAAAATTACTTAAGTGCAGATATTTAATTTTCAAGATAAGACAACCAGTCATTTAATATGAGTGGTTTGACATAGCACATATCTTTCCATGTCCCAGAATTACATAGATCAATGCAGTAGCTAGTAATAGCAGAGCTAGCAAGAGAAAAAAAAATTGATTAATATTAAATCTAAACTGAGAGCTGTCAGCAGTTTCCTACAGGAGAATAAATAAGTAAATTTCTTCTGCAATTAACATTTAAGTCCTAAAATAAAAACATAGACATTACAATATAAAGACATTAGTATCTGAACAGTATGGGTTATAGAAAATCAGTTAATATAAAATAGAAACAAAGAAATAAGCAAACAGAATGACCAAACCTGAAAGAGATTTCAAACTAGGGAAAAATGGAAATATTCTCGTTAGCCAAAGTTGTCTGAGGGGTTCCTTTTTATTACCTAGTGAAGAGGATTAAACAAAAATGCTTATCACTTTTCTTCAATTCTTTAAGTAATAAAGTGTATACAGTCAACTCTATAAATTCAAATTCTGTCATTCTATGCCTCATTTTGATATGAATATGAATTCATATGAATCTTCTTTTTAAACTACAAATAATTTACAAGAGAGTAATAAGGCGAATAGCGGTTAATGGTGGCTCAGTTGCAGGACACACGCTTAGCATGTGCAGGACCTCGGGTTCAGTTCCCTGCATATGCACATGTGTGCACGTGTGCACACATGCGCGCGCGCGCACACACACACACACACACACCATGAAGGAAGGAAGAAAGGGAGGAAGGAAGGAAGGAAGGAAAAGAAGGAAGGACAAAAGAAAGAAACTAATAGTTATTCACAAGTTAGTAAGAATTAATTTGAAAATATTTAATATTATTGCTTTCCTCCTAACTACTGAAAGCAAATCTACTTTCAGGATGAGAGTTTTTATTTATTAGAGTAGTTATAAAACTACAAATATATATATATATAATTTTAAAAGATTTGTTACTTGCATTATTTAGTTTGATTCTCATAAATGTCATGTGATATGAAAGACACTCTTGGTGGCCTACAAGACATTGCTTTGCTTCTTTCTTGCATGTAAAACCCTGATTTGGGGTGGACATCACACTTCCATGTGACTCAGGGTTAAAGTGAGACAAGTTTACGCCAATCACAATTTATCATCGGCTTTGCCAATAATTGGTTTGGGGAAAGCATTATAACTCATTTCTGCACAATGGGATATGCAGAAGGTCTGCTGAAGTGCTGCTAGAAAAGGTTACTTTGTTCTGCAGGGGGGAAAGCAAAAAGCAAAAGGATACACAGGAAGAAATAAGTCTCTTTTTCTCATCAGTTGTTATATTTGCATGTGAGCCACACTTCAGAAAGGAATAAAACCAGAACTACAGAAGTCACTTTCCAATGAGGAGGTTACTATGCAATCATGCTGCAAATGGCTGACAGAAAGATGAAAAGTTTCAAGGTCGTTAGCCATGAGTTTAACTCTTCCAGTACTTACGGTTTTGTTTATATGAATGAGTACATCTGCTTTATTATTTAAGACAAATGAGTCAGAATTTGGGGCTATTGCTAAAGTGGTGTCAAAAAGATATGTGTGAAATGGTTAGATACCTAATTTAGAAATATGGAAAATGTGACTTTAAGGTTAAGGAACTTAACTGCAACCACATAGTAAATTACAGGTATGTGACAATATTATAATTTCACATTCCAAGAGTTATATGCTTTCCATTTAGTGCCATACCAATTCAAATGAATAGAAATAGTAAATAATTAGGGGATATTGGGCATTTTGGGAAACTAAATAAATTTATGTTTCTATTCTCCTCAAAATAAGGATATTGTGGTGGAGGTCGAGGAGCACCAGAAGAGACACTGAAAGACAAGCTCAGAGAGTAGCAGCAAGTTGCAATGCTCACAATTTGCCTGTTTAGCAATGTTGCCTAAAGTTGACCTGTCACTCATGAGAAACTAAACTCTTTCTGCTCCACCTTCCTATTTCACATATATTTCTATTCCCAGAAAACCAAATACTGGTGAGTCTTATTGGTAATTCAGCTATATTCTTAATGGAATCCCTTGGTGAGAGGGAAAATAACCCATTTAACCTAAAGGAAAAAGATAAATTAATTAAACATTGAATGAATGGGAAATAGCATGAAACAAAAAAGTAGAAAGCATTGCTTGACTGCACAAGGACTTAGGGACAACAGATAGAAAACTGGTGGAAATTTATATGCACCATTTCATAGAATTTCTGGAATGCTGTGGGCTCTCTAACTGTGCAGACCAGCTTGTCTCTGTTCCTCATGCTCAGGGTGAACAGATGCATTCTCCCCACTCCACAACCACCCACCAGCCTTAATTTAACAGCACCTTCCAGAAAAGCACTCTGTTACCATGGACCCATTCATCCCACATCTCAATCCTTAGTCCTGAATGCATAGGAGAGAGAATAGATCTGGCTGTGCTGACTCTTTAGAGTGGTTTTACTCGGACCAAACATCCACACCTTTGTTTAACCAACTACCACTATAGGGTGGTAGTCACTTTGAAGCATCGTGGTCACCTGTAGCAAGGAAAAATTCTTGAAGAAGGAACTGTAACTGAGAAGGTACTCCCAAAGTGAGCCCAATCAATATTCAAAACTGTTTTACTTTGCTTCTTAATGAATAAAGTTTCCAACAGCCAACTTGTAAATAAAATTTTAAATGTTATTTGTTCATAAATAGGAACTGCTTTCTGGTGATGAAGGAGAAACAAATATTCTATGATCCCTTGTCTTGATGATTACTTTGTGTGGATAAGGACAAATAGGTGATAAAAACCACAGAGGTCATAACTGCTGTATGCTGCCACTGTTCCAAGTTCAATTATTTGTACAACTTATAATTATCCATTACATAGTATATACACTACAATTGCAAAATATTTATGTAGATTTACATTTTAATGAGAATTCTAAATTAAATATATTTTACATCGAAAATACTTTAAAAACTAAATTATTGCATAGAAAATCTGATTGCATTTAAGTAACTCAACATACGCCTTCATAACTATAGGGGTAATGTAAAAATTTTTTGGATAAACAAGTGATATACAATACCATAGGAGCACCAGAAATATTACATATATTTTAAAGTAGTGAAAATGAGTAATAAAAAAGCAAAATCACACTACAAATAATACCACACATATAAAATATATGTCACATAAAAAATGCCCATATGTGAAATAAATTGAAATTAATTGTTAATGAAGGTTAGGGAAGTATAGATATTTAAAGTCAATTATTGTGTATGTTATAAATTTTAACCATTAGATTTTTGCAAGCTGAAACTCATGCTCTGTATGTGTCAACACCAGTATGAATTTTGTTTATCAAAAATGTTTTTCAAGTGTCACAAATTTTAGGGGCAAAATGACTCAAATCATAAATTCTGATGTGATATGTGAACTTACAAGAATATATATTATATATAGTTATATATGTGAAAATATATTAGGATAAATCTAGCTCACATAAAATTTATTTTGTAAACTTAAATAGGCAATAGTATAGTTTTTTTACAAGATTTGCAGGCATTTGAAAAGAAAGTTGTAAATTGACTAGGTCTTTTGTAAAAACCAATGAATTAAAATTTCAGAGTGAAACAACAGGAAGTAGTCATAATGAAATCATGGATTTATGTGTTGTACATAAAGGGGTTATCCAGAATGGGAGCTATTTTAACACAATAACCCCCAGTTCCATCCATTTTCTTGTAAATTACACGATTTCATTCTCTTTTATGACTGAATAAAACTATATTGTGTATAATTGCTGTAGGTTTTTTTTTAACTCATTCATCTGTTGATATGCATTTAGGCTGATTCCATATCCTGGCTATTGTGAATAGTGCTGCAATAANAAAAAAAAAAAAAAAAAAAATACCACCTATTTGGGGAAAAAAAAAAATCAGAACCTTAGAAATATTTACCTTGTGCTGCAAAAACAAAATTCCCATTTTTTTCCCAGAAAATAGGGCAATTTCATTCTTTTGTTAGTTTCCATTTTCACTAATTCCTGGATTGGAGTGAATTTGTCCAACTACTAAGCAGAAAGTAATTCTTGTTTCAGCTTAATTGGGAACTAGAAATAGAGCCCATCTCAAGGGATTTCTAACTGAGCATTGCAGGCATAAAATGTTCCAAGTGTTCTCATCAGTTTTTGAATAAGAACATGCATTATGTGTATTCGAATGCCTGTGAATCTTCAAAACCTTCAGGCCAAGCCTTCCATGACTCTGAACAATGACATTTTATACCTTAAATTTTTGCATCCACATGAAAGTACTTCTCCTGGAATGCTGAGCCTTCCCAAGGCCTCTCTCCAGAAGACAGGCCACCGTGGTGATGCAATGTCCCTCACTGAATCTTTTACAACTTCGACAAACCTCGGTGATTTTGTATGTTGTCATTAGGACACTACTGGCAAATCAGCAGAGACCCCCCCACACACACCCACAATTAACACTGTCAGAAATCCAGTACTTCTGGCATCCTAAGAACCAGTTCATTTTATCCTGTCTCTCATGATTGTAATCTTAGCACAATGAACTGTTCCTTTAATTACCTTATTTCTTCAATATTGAGTTTGTGCTTATGTGTCCTCCTCCTCCCCCCTTCTTCTTTCTTTATCCTTCCTCCTCCTTCTTCTTCCCCTTTCTCCTCTTCCTCCTCCTCTTTCCCTCCTCCTCCTCCTCTCCCTTCCCTTCTTCTTCATCTTCTTCCCACCAGTGCTCCTTCTTCTTCTTCATGTGTTACTGTCTTGTTTTCTTACTGTAATGTGCCTACGTTTCTCTTGTTAATTTCCTGTAACAAGAATTCTTGGAAACTTTGAATTCAGGTGCAAATCATTTTCCTACCTTATCTTATTCTCATATTCACTCCATGGTGCCATCTCTTTCGTGGGTGCATAACTATTTGTTCATAATGGTCACTTAATTAAAGTAAAATTTTATTTCATAGCTGGCCCCAATTTTAATAGTACAATTTCATGAGCTGTAAATATCTTGGTCACTTCTCCAATGAAGATATAGAACATTTCCATCTGTCCAGAAAGTTTCCCCAAGGACCTTGGTCAATTGCCCACCCTCCCTTAAAGTAATTATTTTAAAATTCCTGTCACCATAGACGAGTTCAGCAGAATCTAATACTTCGCATAAATTCAACCACACAGTGTGAATTCTTTGCTGACTTAACTCAGCATTGTTTTTTTTTCTTAAAGATTGTTGAAAATGTCCATGTTGTTGCTTGAATCAGTAGTTCATTCTTTTAATTGTTGAATACTATTCTGATTATTGATATGCCACCCAGTATTTGCTATTTATTTACTTATTGCTTGCTTTGGGGTATGAATCTTTTATGAACATTTATGTAAAAGTCTTTCTGGAAACATATACTTTCATTTTTCTTGGGTCTTATGATTGGATTGCTGTCATTGGGTAGCTGGTTCTTATAACTAACCAGGACACTAGGGTTTTATAAACCCGTTTAATGAGTTTATTTAAAGTAAAGTTCACCTGTGGCAGCTCTAAGTGTATGTAGATGCTTTCTAAACATGGTAACAACAGAGGATTTCCAAAACTCACAGGCAATCCTGAGCTGTGATGGACTAACCATGGAAAACCTTCCACCAACACCCCAGAGGAGCCATTTCTGGACACTAGCTGGCCTTCCCAGGAACTCTGCCCAGCTATGGATCCTGGGTCTGTTTAATGGAAGCTGTCAATCTCCTATTGGTTTTGCCTGCCCCTCGCCAGATTTCTGTACACAGTTCATCATTTATGGGTGTCCCTGTTGGAGGAAAACTTACTTTTTCTAACTTGAGTCCAGTGATTGGGAAACTGCAAATTGAATGACAACAGATTAACAGAAGAAAAGACAGGTTTATTCACTTGTATGGTACTTAGTGATACTTAGTGAAGTCTTGTTGCCTAACATTGGCCTAAGCCAATCCTATGGCACCAGTTATTGCAAAAAATAAGGAACCTCATTGTAAGATTGACCAGGAAGGAGGGTAAATCTGCCACTGCAATTGCTTAGTAGTGAAGGGATTCATAGGAAGGAGTGGAGAGAAGCAGCTTATTGATTGGATGGTGAGGAAAGGAAGTTTTAGGGGTTCTCTCGGGAATAGATGAACATTGTGCCTCTTTGTGGGCTGCTCGTTTCTTTTGGAATGAATTATCATGTTCTGCATGAGGGATTTTGAGCTTGTGATATCACAAGGTCATTGTTTAAATGAGTGAGTTTCTTCTGTGCAAGACCATTCTCGAAATGCTGACCTGGAGTGGATTCTGGAGGCTTTTCCTAAAAAACAATTTATGCACTTTGTTATTTAAGGAATTTATTTAAGGGCATGTCCAAGCATTAACTGTTTTCATCAGAGATAAGTAACTCCTTCAATAGCCAGAGATAAAAGGTTTATAAACCAAACTAACAAAAGTGATGGGGGAAGGTTAGGGCTTCACTGGGAAGGTACAGAAGATTCCACTGGCATTTTTTAAAAATATTTTTTAGTTATAGATGGATGCAATACCTTTATTTTGCTTATCCATTTTTATGTGGTGCTGAGGATCGAACCCAGTGCCTCACATGTGCGAGGCAAGCGCTCTGCCACTGAGCCACAACCCCAGCCCCTCCACTGGCATTTTTGATGCTTGTAATAGGTAGTCTGTCTTCACAGTGGCTGAATTTGCAGAAAACTCCTTCAGAGTGGGATTAACGGAAGCTCTATTTTCTGGACTCTCTTTAGTCAGGTAAGGGAAGCCCAGATAAGATTTCTTCTTCAGATCAAATATTTTCAGGTTAGAGTCATCTTCATACTAACTTTGGAGATACAAGTTGGTCTCTACATACCAAAAGTTAGATTTACAAAGTGTTAATGCAATCATGGTGTGATCTAACATTAGACAACTGCTGAATACTTCCTACTGGATAAATTTCCAATTTTATCCACAGAAGGTCCTACTTAACTAAGACTTTTGCCAATCTCTATAGTGCTGCCTGTAACTACACCTTTAAACGTAACCATAGGCTCCGTATACCCTCTGCCTTTAAAGGTTATGGCATGTAGAGCTGTTCTTATTCAACTGTGCTCACCTGCAAGAGTTGGCAGAGAGTAGTTCTGCTCCCTGAAATTTCCTCCTTTCCTCAGAAGGTAGGTCTCTATTCTTCCTTTAAGAGTCAGTTCATTTGTTTCCTCCTGTGAAGGCTTCCTGGATTTTATATACTTCTTTCTCATGGTTCCCATTGCAGTTTATGCCCACCTTCCTTACAGTGATGGTCACATGATGGCATTTGGTCACATGATAACATTTTGGTCCATTTCCACTTTTTCTTTGATAAAAGTGATTGCCCAGTAAGTGGTTGTGGAATGAATGAGTAAATGATTGAAGTCAAGCAAAGTCTGTTGCTCAACTTTGGACAAAAAGGGTTCTTGTAGCAGACATCATGGTAAGGGACAGAGTCATAACACTATAAGACACAGAATGAGAAAGTTCCTTAGAAGTCATGTAATTTGTTCCCTTATGATAAGGGCAATGATTTATTTTCTTATCATAAGACAGATAACATCAACATTGACTCATTTAATCTGAATATTGGTCTCCTTGTCATTGGTGTCACCTCTCCAGTGGTAAGTAAAAACCCCTTTGTCTCTCGCAAGCTTTAGAAATAAATAAAATGCACTTCTAGAGCCTGTACATTCCTTGCCATGTGGCATCATCCTTCGTTTATTTGGGGCTGAAGAAAAGAGAATGCTCCTTCTCTCCTCCATCAAGGCATGGTATGGGCAAAAGTCATGCTGCATGGATTTTTCAGCCCTACCCTGTCCTTCCCATCCTGAGTGAGCTATTAGGGACATTTTGTGTTCCTCTACCCACAAACCCTATGATTCCAGCCCCATGAAACAGAGTATAATAGCCAGTCTAAAAAAGTTGCAGCCCATAATAAATCAAAGGAAGTAATTGCTAGTGGATATGGATAATCTCAGAATGAAAGGAATAACCAAAATTAAGGCCTTGAAGAGTAGATGTATATTACTGAAAAAGACAACCCAAGATAACAAGGCATGATTGTGCTCAAAACATTATATATACATGGAGATGTAGCTCCATGATAAAATGCCCCTGGGTGTTCATTCCCCCTCCAAAAAAATAGACCTATAGTGACCCCAATTGTTAAATATTTATTCGTGTAAGAATATTTAGCTCCACTTAGTGAACTCCTTCCCCATACCGGGGAATGATCTAGAAACATTCTAAGTGCTTGGGATATAAGGGAGAGAGACATGTAAGTGCGCGTGCGCACGTGCACACACACACACACACACACACAATCTGGAAGGTATATGTTACACACATACACACAATCTGGAAGGTATATGTCAGAAGGCAAACAGTAATTATCTCTGGGTTGCATTATTAATTAATTTTTTTACTTTCACTCTGTTCCCCAAGCATGCTTGCTTTTATAGATGGGGAAAATGTTTTATTTAGTCTCATTTTTAAGAATGAAACACTGAATCCAGAAATGCTACAATGAAAACTACTTCTACTCCAGGAATATCACAGAATGCTGCTAAATTCAGGCATCCTAAGGAAGAGTCATGGTTCTAAACTACGGTAGGAGATCAGAAATCCCTCAAGAAATAACATTAATGAAAACAAAAAAAAAGAATATTTGATATTTTTATTAAGTTCTTTTCTGTGTCCAAGAAAATTTGATTTAGTTAAATGAAATTAAGAGATTAATCAGGAAGAAATTCAAACTCTGCCCCCTGTGTACAGCATATCCTTCTAGAGGGAGAAAAGTCTGAGGGTGGAATAAAGATAATTATTTCTATTCAGTTCTTTCCTCTGCCCTGTTCTTAACTTCTGACCTTTTGCAAACACTGCCACCACATTTTTTTGTTGTTGTTACCAGGGATTGAATTTAGGGCACTTAACCACTGAGTCACATCCCAAGCCCTTTTTATTTTTTATTTTGAGACAGGGTCTCACTAGGTTGTTTACAGTTCCACTAAATTACTGAGACTGGCTTCTAACCTGCAATCCTCCTGCCTCCGAGGAGTTGATAGAATCACAGGTGTGTGTGTCACCTCATCCAGCAGTGTGGCCACATTTAATGACTTTGTGGGAACAGATGCTTATCAAGTGCAACTGTGATTTGATAAATTAAAACAGTGCTTAAATTTGATGTTTTATTTTGTTTTACTGAATACTAATTCAAATATCTATTAGTTGTTGATCACCTCTTATTAGGGATTTAGTCTGCAAAAAATGTCAATTTGTGAAATTTTAATCCTTCCACCTACCCCCCATCCCCCGCCTCGAAAGGTTGACAATGCAAACAAGCCGATTAAAGGTTCTAAGATGCTATGCAAGAAAAAACAGAGAAGCTCAATGGTAAATTTTATTGCCACTCATGACCAAGTTATGATGATTATAAAGAAATGTCACTTACTAGTCAGCAATAGCATGCATTTGCTTTATATATTTTATTTCTGCTCGCCAAGTTTGCCTCAAATCTGCTCTGCTGTAACTGCTTTGTGTACTTAATATACAGTATCTATTTATATAAAACAGATTCTTTTATAACTTGATAACATTTGCAGATATTCCTTATTGTTTACAGGCATCTGGGCTTCCTCAACACCAAGTAGAATTTATAGCAGAATTTGAAAATGAAACAAGCATTCTTATACTTTTTAAAAAATATATATTCATACTTATTGTACTTTGCTATGGTGGAAAAATAAAATAAAATGAAGAAGTTCTTTTCTTCTAGGTGTGCAATGATGCATGCTTGTAATCTCAGTGGCTCTGGCAGCTGAGGCGAGAGGATCACAAGTTTGAGGCCAGCCTCAGCAACTTTGATCCTGTCTCAAAATAAAAAAAAAAAAATTAAAAAGGATGTGGCTCAGTGGTTAAGTGCCCCTAAGTTCAATCCCTAGTACCCCCCCCCCCAAAAAAAAGTTATTTTCTAATGAATGCTATCTTTCTATCATGAAAACAGAAAAAATAATTTAAGAAATTTGTTGTGTGAAATTTAAATGCATTATTTTAAAATTATAATTATGCAGTTATATTAAATTGTGCAAATTAGTGGGTTTCATGATGACATTTTTATACCAGCATATACTGTGCTTTGATTGCATTTGGCCTTCCTACTACCCTCTCTTGCCTTCCCTTCTTCCCTCTCTCTCCCTGTACCCTTCCCTAATAGTCCTCCTCCTCCTCTTTCTCCTTCTTCTTTTTTCCAGTTACCACATGTGAGGGGGAAAAAAATTATTTTTTCTGTGTCTGGCTAATTTCACTTAACACAATAACCCCCAGTTCCATCCATTTTCTTGTAAATTACACGATTTCATTCTCTTTTATGACTGAATAAAACTATATTGTGTATAATTGCTGTAGGTTTTTTTTTAACTCATTCATCTGTTGATATGCATTTAGGCTGATTCCATATCTTGGCTATTGTGAATAGTGCTGCAATAAACATGGGTATGCAGGTATCTCTTTTGTATTCTGACTTTATTTTCTTTGGCTATATACCCAGGAGTGGATCAATTGTTTGGTAGAGGAATTTTGAGTTTTTTAAGAAAACTCCATACTGTATTCCATAGTGGCTGTACTAATTGACATTTCTATCCACAGGTTATAATAGTATTTTCTCCATATCATATCCAGCATTTGTTATTTTTTAGTTTTTTGATAATAGCCATTTTGACTGGGGTGAGATGAAATCTCGATGTAGTTTTGATTTGTACCTCTTTGATGGCTAAAATTGGTGAACATTTTTAAAATATATTTATTAGCCATTTGTATGCCTTTTGACAAGTGTCTATTTAGATCTTCATCCGTTTATTAATTGCATTACTTGTTCTTTTATTGTTAAATATTTGAGTTCTTTATATATTTTGGATATTAATCCTCTGTCAGATGAATAGCTGCAAAAGATTTCTTCACACTCTATAGTTTTCTCTTTAATCTGTTGATTGTTTGCTGTGCAGAAACTCCATAATTTGATGTAATTTGTCAATTCTTGCTCTTATTTCCTAAACTATTGGAGTCCTATTCAACAATCATTGCCTATGCCAATATCATATATATCTAATATATATATTAGAGAGAGAGAGAGAGAATTTTTTAATATTTATTTTTAGTTTTAGGTGGACACAACCTCTTTATTTTATTTGTATGTGGTGCTGAGGATCGAACCCAGCACCTGGCGCATGCCAGGCCAGCGTGCTACCACTTGAGCCATATCCCCAGCCCGCCTGTGCCAATATCTTGAGGTGTTTTTTTTTTTCCCCTGTTATCCTCCAGTAGTTTCAGAGTTTCTGGTTTTACATTAAGGTCTTTGATCCATTTCAGTGGATCTTTATACAGGATGAGAGCTAGTGTCAATCTTCAACATGTGGTAGTTATCCACTTTTCCCATTACCATTTGTTGAAGATGCTATTTTTTTCCTCTGAGGTATGTTTTTTGTCCCCTTTGTCAAGAGACAGATGACTGCAGATGAGTGTGTTTATTTCTGGGTCATATACTCTAGTCCTTTTTTCTATGTGCCTATTTTTATAAATGCATTCTTTTTAATATGAAAATCTAGGTGTGGTTATTTTTTATTTTCAAGACAAAATAAAGCTTTCAATGCTTCTTATATAAGAAAATTACTATTCTAGACTTTCTAAAATAGAAGCATCTCAATTGGTAAGAATTTTGAAAGGAAGAATAGAAAGGGCTGGGGTTGTGGCTCAGTGGTAGAGTACTTGTCTTGCACGTGTGAGGTACTAGATTCCATTCTCAGCACCACATAAAATATAAATAAACAAAATAAAGTTATTTTGTCCATCTACAACTAAAAATATTTTTTTTGAAAAAAGAACATGGAACCAAGTTGTAGATAATTTTATTATTTGAAAGAAGCCTAATTATTTACTGTATATTCCAGTCAAAACACTTCTTAATTCAAGTCTCTCTATACTGTTTTTTTTTAATGTAATACAAGAAGCAGCAGTTCTTGCAATGTAACACCAAAGTTAATAAAAACAATAAAAGCTGGATTTGTCTTTTAGACTTAAAAAAAAAAAACACCAAATTTACACAGAGAAAGTGATATACAGAGATGACACAAGCTACACTTCTGTTATCAGAAAACACAATTGAATTGCACTGGACCAACTCAAGTTGTCATGTCATGTTGCTATTGTTTCTTATGAAATAAATGGCTTTGCTTATCATAGTCCAATGTGACATGGTGGTGAAAAAAATCCTATTCCATGTTGTGGCAACAGGGAGGAGAGTAGGTGTCATTACCCAACAAAACCTGTATAATCCTTTGGGATTCCTATTTATTAAAGCCAACATTCTTTGCAGCTTGCTTACCAGACACGACATATCTTCTATAGTCAAATTCACAAATATCTTCACTGTTAAGCCAATAGAAGTGCCCATCCAGAAAAATAAAGGTCTTTTTAAAAGAAACACTGGAGGACAAATTGATTTCACCAGGATACCACAACTGCACTGTATCATATGCACTTACTTATAACCAATTAAACTGCACTTTCACCATGGTTAAAATGTAGTTTTTCAAAACAGCTCTGTTCCTTTATATATAGAAGTACAATTTAGAAATTGCAATGCCCATTCATAATAATAATAATTCCATTTACCTGTCTCTCTACCTCCTCTTGATTTTTCTCATTTTCTCCCCAGCATCTTATAGCTTTCCTTTTGTATGTTGTATTATAGATCCCTACAGTGAGGGCATGATAATGAAGAAAAACAAAACTTATGGGGGGAAATGGTAATTAAGTAGTCCATGTCACATTTCTGCATGAAGCAATGGAGGCAATTTACAACATTGGTCATACTTGTAGTAAAAGCTTTTGTTGTTTTAAGGTACATTTTATGCTGATAAACCATTGAATCTAAGACACACTCACAATGGTTTCCCCATAATACAACTCTATTCTATGTCCTGAGGTGAGGATAAAATAAAAAGCCAAAATCAGAGATAATGGATAATGGGTATACTTTGTACCCACTGAAAAGTGGAAAATTTTATTTACTTCTGTGTGGACTCCAAATAAATTTTCATTTTATTTTTTATTGTATATTTATGTGGGTACATATACATTATTTCTGTGTATAAATATATATGATACCTTGGGGAGGAAAGACTATAAGACAAAATGCCATAAGTATTAGGGTTGTATTCATAGCATACTTTCCCTACATAAATCTCAAAAGACCTTTAAAAAAGTTAATTTTCAAAACATGCCAACTGATGGCTTTGTACTTGCCCTATGTTAGAGATTTGTGACTTATGGTAGAGGAAGGAAATGTGGTTTGCACATATTAGCATAATAACTAGAATACCTAGGCCAGCATAGGGTCCACTTCCTCTCATTAATAGCATCCCAATTTTTTGTCCCCCTGCCCCCAAACTTATTCATTGTGGGTCTAGAAAGTCAGTGAGTAAACGTAGTTAGATCACTCAAAATCAAGACTCTATGGAATTGGAATCTTGAGCAGAGAGTCACCAGAGTGGAAAACATCTAGAACTCATTCCTTTTGATCACAGAGCCCTGGAAATATTGTTTCCTAGTTTCTGGAAACCAGATTCCCACCTCTACCATCAGATCTGACTTTCCAGGGCTTGATGGTAATGCTTTACCTCCAGTCCCATGAAATTCACTATAGACTTCCAAAAATTCTTTTTTCTTAAATTAGTCAGAATACTGCTGGGAGCCATTAGCCAAGTAGGCATGACAATTTCCTTGCCAGCGTACCCCATGTTGCAGTGACATTGAATGTAGGTGACCTTGTTCAAGGACCAAGGCGGATTAGGGCGTTCCCAGTTTAGGTTCCAGGTTTAAGGTTTAAGATTATTCCTGCTGGGAATAGGGCGTATCCTGCTGCCTGAGTTCCCCTTTGAGTTCTCACGGGATTCAGACAGTATATTTTGGAGATAGAAGCCCAGTGGAGGTGGATTTGGGCAGAGAACGTGGATTTCCCCAGAACGTGATTGTAGACGGCTGGTGTGAGTTCGGGAATAAAGAGTTGCTGTTTGAATCTACAAGCTGTGTGGTGGCTCGTGATTGTGTGCCCAGCCAGACTGCGGCATTTGTGCCCAGCCAGACTGTGGCAGAATACTATGCTGTTTCATGTTCCCAATGAACCCTAACTGAAATAGTTAGCAATTTGATACTCTGTGGAAGCTGTTGAGCTGCTCATGAAAATTGTCCATATCCAATATAAAGAATAAATTTTCAGAAGTATAGCTATAAAGTAATTTTTAAAAGTCTCAGTCAAAAGTTGAGATTTTGTCTTATTTCTGGACCTTTTTCAAATCAGTTAATATCTCTAAGCACACATTTTGTCATTTGTAAAAAGGAAATGTGTTTCCTATTTAATTATGCTGAGGCTTAATCAAAATATGAATTATTTGAAAATCATTTTTAAATTGTAAAGTATCATCCAGTTGTTAGCTGTTATTACTCTTTCATGTATCTATGGCCAATTGATTTTTGACAAGGGTTCCAAAACCATTCAATGGGGGAAAGAATAGCCTTGTCAACAAACAGTGCTGGGACAAGTGGTTAGCTACATGCAAAAGAATAAATATTGACCCTTACCTCATACCATATACAACCATTAATGCAAATGGATCAAAAACTTAAATGTAAAAGCAATAAATATAAATGTCCTAGAAGAAAACATAAGGGTAAATCTTTCTGACTTCAGATTCAGCAGTGAATTCTTAGATATAACACAGAAGCATAAGCACCCAAGAGATTGAACTTTATCAAAATTTAAAACTTTGTACTTCAAAAGACTCAAGGAAGAAAGTGAAAAGATTATATTCAGAATGAAAGGAAATATTTACAAATCATACATCTAATAAAAGACATATCTAGAATAAATAAAGAACTCTTACAACCCAATAATAAGAAAAATACCTAACTAAAACTTGGGCAAAAGATCTAAATAGTTATCTCTATAAAGAAGTTATACAAATAGTCAATAATCATGGAATGATGTCATTATTGTTATCAGTGAAGTGCAACTCAAAACCACAATAAGATCACATATTACACTCACTTGGATGACTAAAATCAAAAGGTCAGATAATAATATGTGTTCTCTAAGAGGTGGAGAAATTGAAACTCTCATAAATAGCTTATGGAGACATCAAATGGTATAGTCACTTTAAAAAACAGTCTAGCAGTTTCTCAAACACATTAATATTGAGTTACCATATGCTTCAGCTATTTCACTCCTAGGTATATACCCAAGGGAAATGAAAACAAACAACCAGGAAAAAACTTGCACACAAATGTTTGTAGCACCATCACTCATAATGGCTCAAAGGTAAAAACAGCCCAAATGTCACCAACTAATGAATAAATCAACAAAATATAGTATATCCACATATTGGAATATTATTTGGCTGTAAAAGGAACGATTTATTGACATAAGCTACAACATAGAAGAGTCTTGAAAACATGAGTTGTTGCATGGGAGATGAGAGGATGAAAGAGGTGTCATAAATAGAGGGAATGGGGTTGAGGTGATGGGAATGTTCTAAAATTATCTGTGATACTGATTGATTCCTCATACCTGAAAATATACTGAAAACAATTGGATTATGCATTTTAAATAGGTGAATTGTATAATATATAAAGTTTCAAACAAGCTGTTATTTAAAAAAAATATCAACCATCAAGAAAAGAAATTGCACATCTCCAGGTAGAGGTAGCTGCTAAAATAAACAAAATACTTTTGGTACAAAAATTATATAATATTAAGTGTCATTATGTACTCATTTTTATTTATGTATTGATAAAGCATTTTATGCCTTGTATTGGTAGATGAATCTTGTGGCTTATATAAAGGACTATAGAAAAGCCTGTCATCCTTTTGTATTGAGTATTAGACTCCATTAGGACAGATGTAGAACCAGTTCTTCCTAGTATCATATGAGTCTTTCATAGGTTGAATTGATGTATCTTGGGGAAGGCAATATAATGTGTTTGTTGCTTTTGTTTAATAACCTTTCTTACTTTTCATCCATAGGCTCAAAAGAAACAGAAGCAGGAAGAGTTAGCTTCTAGCTTCTTTACTAACAATTTTTACTTCTCCTCATTATCACCTCCTTCAGTATTGAATAACTCTCAGATTTTTTCAGAGAATTTGCGAATAACTACATCATAGCACTTATTGCACCCTCAGTCATTTCTTCATTTTCAAATGCTTGTTATCTCTGTTAGACTATCGGTACCTTGAGGTCAGGGATGGTGTGTTATTTATTCTTGTTTTTCCACAGTGATAGAGCTTCACTATATTTCTGCAGAAGAAATGAAAATTTTATAGTTGTATATTTTGAAAGATGATTGCTTTATTTTTCTTTGTTTTGTTTGCTTTTGTAATTAAAACATGGCATTGTAGAAATTCAAAGTTGAAGGAGAAAATATTTGGTCTATTGTCTTAGAAATGTAAGAAATCTCTTCATAAGATTTCTAAATAATGCTTTGTTCAAGCTATGGTTTTAACATTTCTAATGCCATGGAACCCTCTACCTCACAAAGGAGCTCATTATATTTTGAACTAGCTTTTATTGTTGAAAGGTTCATCATAAATGTTAAATCTAAACTTGTAACTCCCACCCTTTGGTTGGTCTAAGATCTGTCATGTGTGGCTATACAACATGATGCAATTCATCTTCCATGACAGTATATTAATTATTTAAAGACACTATCATAATCTCCCTTCTCTATGCTAAGATTTCCACTTAATTCAAATGTTTCTCATAAATGTGGTTTTTGGACCTTTCACCATGTAGATTCAACTTCTCTGGACATTACTAGGTTTTCAATATCCCTCTTATGTTGTTCTTCCCAGAAATAATGCCCAAGACACGTGACCAAATGTCAAACTCAAAGATGCCTTTTCCTTTCTTGATCTACACCTGGGCTTTTGTTAATGGTTCTAAAACTGCTTGAGTTATTTTGAGTCACATCACACCACACTCTTTTACCAAGCTTGTCATGAACTGAACTCTTTTGACATTTTTTTCTTGCAAGAATCCTGTGAAGTTGGATGTCCTTAGTTCCTGAACTTGCAATTAATCTTTTCACCCTTCATGCAAGACTCTGTATTGATTTTTGTAATAAACAAAATAGCTGGCACAAACCAGCTGCTTAGCAAATGTCTGTACTTCTCTTTCACAGCACTTATCACAGAAGTAATATTATGTTTATCATGCAATTCTCTGAGAGCAGAGCCCATGTATATTTGGTCATTACTACATCTTTCTCTATTAGCAAAGTGACTGGCATACAGTAGTTGCTCAAGAACACTATTCCTTTTCCATAACTCTTTGACTGCCTTGCCATGATGCAAAAACAGTGAATTTGGAGAATTATTCTGGTTTCATTGTTAGTTAATACATCCAAAACTGTTAACCGAGTGACCTTATGGTGAGAATGTTTGAAATAATCTTCCTCATAAAGGGGTCAGTGCCATAAAACCCAAAGTTAACCCAGATTTCAAAATACACCCCATCTTATGTAAGTCTCTAATCTTTGTTTCAAATGACTAATGATTCCATAACCTGGAAAATTATTTTTGGTATTGTGGCTATTCACATGCCTGGTATCTACAACACTGACTTCTAATTAGTAAATTCAGTTATGGCTATGGCACAAGATTCAAAGAAGAATGAGTGATGTTTTATTTTCTAGTTTTACTAACTCATACAAATGTTAATTTTTTGTAGGTACAATTTGTAAGATTTATAATCCGTTCTTGTTGCCTTAATCAAATAAAGTTAAATTCAAAGACAGTTCAAGATAAAGGATTTTTTTTTAGGAGTACTGATAAGTAAATCATAGGTACTATTGGAAGAAACAAACTTCTCTGCAGCCTACAATTCTTAATTAAATTCAAACTATCCCAAATCGGTAGTATGTAGGGGCTAAAGACGATCATATATCAACTTGAACACATTATTTCATAAACTAGGCTTCAAATTATAAGTGATTTTAGGATTTGGAAAGCTTTTTTATCATTTTTTTTGATAGCTTCATCTTTGTGAACGCATAGGCAGACACACATCCCGCTCTTTAATAACATAACATTAGGTACTTCTCGGAAACAGGTCACAATAGAGAGGAGTGTTTATGAGTCAGAGGAACCTGTGCCACTGTCAACTTGAATAAGCGGCATCAGATATTTCTGGTGATGAAAACCTTTCAGTGAGGTGAAGAAGGCCACGTTCCATTCCTTTTATTTTCAGAGATGAGATGGATTTGAAAACCATAACCTGGCTTCTTGATGCAAGGACTCGCCACATGAGATAATCTCCAGCACATTACTATTGGCAAGCAGATCTTTCACCCTTTTGTCTCCATGCATTACAGAAAACGTTAAATCAGTTTGGTGTCCATATAAACTTTTGATCCTAGGAATAGCCTAGGGTACCATCATTATCTTCCCGAGGACCATGTGTAGGCCTTCAGTAGGTAGTACTAATTTAATCTCTTTGCTAGAGGAAAAAGTAGCTGATTTTCTAGATCAATATTTGATTGAATATGTTTGAAATGTTGGCAGATAAAGGCTCCTTTTCTGGTCCAAAGACTTTTTGAACCACAGAGGTATAGCGTTCTAGCTCCCCTGGGATTTGAGTGGAAGGAGGTCTCAAAGATCTGTAAGAAGCCTTCCTGCCTTTCCTTGTGTTCTTCCAGCAAGACTCTCTAAAGGTTGAGATGAGAAAAAGATAAGATCAAGAACTGGAATGTCTTTATATCCATTTTTTTTTTAATCTTTCCTGGGGCTTCTCTTAACTAAAAATAATCGTTTATACCACTAGTTTACAAAAACCTCCTATAATAGGATGGTAGAAAGAAAGCCCATCTGATCAGCTTTAAGGAAATAACCTGGTGACTTTGGCAAATAATTTGAGACCTCAGAATCTACCATTTTAGCACTAATTAAACAAGAATATCATCACATCACCCAAAGAGAGATGAATAGAAATTAAAATGCTGAGGTGTTAGTTTAGAACTCTAGTTGGCTAGATAGAGTGATAAGTAAAAGGAAATTTTCACAAGTTGTATTGATTTTGTAAAAACATTTACAAGGAAACATGGAGATGGGGGAAAAATCTATTTGAATAATATTTGACCATACAAACAAAAAAAATCAATTTCAGGAGTACATGTGTCTCTGTCATCGGTATTTTCTTCTCTTTAAAGTTTTACTTAACAGCTCTTCCCCCAAACAAAACACACACACACACACACACACACAGACACAGACACACACACAAATCAGCTTACACTTGACTGAGAGACATTATTCAGTATAAACAATGCCAGCTGTACTATCTCCTAAGTCTATAAATGAAATTCAAGGAAAGATTGTGGGGAAGAGAATGTTTTCCTGTAATTCTCTCCTTTGCTGCAGAAATGCCCATGCATTGTCTCAGCACAGAGAGGAAAGGATACTCATAAATTCCCTCTACTCTCTTTCCTATCATTGAATGTCTGTTTGGCTGAAGGAGAAATTTGTTACTGACTTTGATCACAGAAGTACATTTTATAAGGAAGAATAGCCACTCCATGCAAAGCCAAGTACAAATCCTTGGAGGCGCAGGTTCCAAAGGACTTAGTTTCCACAGGTTAAATAAAATCAGTTCTATTATTTTGAGATGGGAGGATTATAGTCATTTAATCTTTTTCTTTCCACAATGATTCCTCATAGCTTTGATCTATTTGGGTAAATTCATCTAGTCAAAGTAATGATATTCCCAATATAAACTGAACAACTATTCAGGGCATCATATCATATTTCTTCCTTAAAATGGGAAATAAGTAGCCTATGAAAAAGAACTGAGTTTTCTGTATGTTTGATTGACAACACCTTACTCACTGCTAGGCATGCAATAAACACTTAAACCAATTATGAGAATAAATTGAATTTTCAAGTTCTGCTTTTAAGGAAGAGTCATAATTTGAATTGAATAGAACAACTTTCTATCTACAATTACATTATGAAATATACAATACTAATGTCATCAGAATATTGTTCACAGTGCTTATATACATCAATTGAACATAGCATATAAGCTACTGCTATAGGCAGAAGGATCTTAAATGCAAACTCAGATTGCCCCTGAATCTTTGATTTAGAATCCTTGCTTCAGGGTCTTCTTGCAACCAAAATGTCCCTCATCAACCAGGCAGCTCTGATTGCTAGTCCTGGAGAGACTTCCCTTTTATTTCATGGCCTAAAAAAAAAAAGAAAGAAAAAAGAAAAAAAACAGTAAGACAAGTTATTGGATGTGAAAATTTAAAGTGATGCTAGCAAGGAAAATAAAGTCTTTCAAATATTTTTCCTTAATATGGTTTTAAATAAAAATGCCATCTACATTTTTGTAAACCTTTGTGTTTTGTAAGAACCAATTTACATGATCTCTCATTATCATTACTGAAAGAGAATTTCTTTAATATGCTAAGATTTAAGGTTTTAAATTTCCTGATAATTTTCCTAAATAAAATGATGGACACTGCATTGGTTCTTGTCAAATCTAATGTGAATATTCTAAGTGTGTAATGTACAAATAATAGTTGCCCAGATTTCTGATCCTTTCAAAAACTAGAATTGGGGGTGCAGTATTTTTTTCTTGACAGAATTCATATTTTTAGGGAATATTAGCTCTATTCCCAGTTCTGGAAGGGTCCCATTGAGTTATCTGTGACCTCGCATAAATTAGAGATGAAGCATGAAACCCCACTGAAGGTGGAGGTTAGATCTCACCAAGGGAAAGGCAGCCTTGGGGAGAGGCTTTTACTGTCACCCATAGAAAATCACCTAGGGAGGTGGTTACTGAATCCTTGAGGCATGTGGAAATTTCAATCAAGTAGCTCTGAGATTTTTCCTACCTTCTGATTTTTCCTTACTTGAACAATCAATCCCTTTCTCCTCTAGGTATCCTGCAGTTGGGTTTTCAATTATTTGCAGCCAGCCTCACAGTTGCTAAATGATACTCTAACTTCCCACTTTTTAATCTATACCTTTCCCCATTTTGTCCTTGCCACAAGGGACATAGATTATTTGAGGCAAATCATACTGTTCCTCCTAACGTCACAGCTGTGCCCAATGTTCCACTATATGAATATTGAAATTCCAAATTCATTTTCTCAATGATGTTTGCATTATTTCTAACAATGTGCCAATGTGGAAAAAAATTAAAAATACCTGGTTTTGGCCTGCTTATCTCTCTGAGCCTGAGGATGTAAAGATGCCATAAACATCTTTTCTGTTAGAGAAACACACTAATGAGAGCACTGTGTTTCAATTATACCATGCACACTCTGGTGAAGCCCAGCAGATCTTTTTACTAAAGCAGAGTATGAGCAAAGTAACATTATATGAATATTATTCTGAAACAGTTATTTAACATAATTCCAGTAAGGTGAATTAAGAATGTGACATTAAACAAAGTAGAATAATGATAAATAAGCCTAATTAAATAATTCCATTACACCTATCATAAACAAAATTTATCCTGATATGAATCAAGGAAATGCTTTTCTCAGGAAACAGAGTGCTTATTACATATATTTTTTAAGTTTCTCCACTTACTAAACATTTAGCTTATTTTTGGTGATCACTTTGCAAGTGACTTTAAGACACATTTTATGAAAGCAACTGGTGTACATCTGGAAGCACTATGATACACTTAATACACTCGTGTTTACTTTGATTATTTGATTAGTATGTTCTTCTCACTTACGCTTACTGTAGGGAATAGGATGTGGCTACTTAGGTGAGTTCCAATTACCATGAAGCTAGCACAACCAAAATCTGCTGTTTTTCCTTTATCTGATATTTTTACCTATATAGCACTCTTCAAAAAAAATTGTACTTTTTAGTTATACATGATAGTACAGTATATTTTTACATACTTATGTAAATATGAAGTATGTCTTATTCTAATTAGGATCCCAGTCTTGTGGATGTACATGATGTGGAGATCATGTACGTACACTGGGGTGTGTTCATATATGAACATAGGAAAGTCATGGTAGATCCATTCCACTGTTTTTCCTATTCTTATCTCCTCTCCCTTCCCTTCATTCCCTTTTTTTAAAAAAATGTATATTTTTAGTTGTAGATGGAAACAATACCTTTATTTTATTTTTATGTGGTGCTGAGGATCGAGCCCAGTGTCTCACATGTGCCGTGCAAGTGCTCTACCACTGAGCCCCAGCCCCACTTCATTCCCTTTGGTGTAATCCACTGAACTTCTATTTTCCCCCTCCCTCCTTGGTGTGGGTAAGTATCCACTATCAGAGAGAAAATTCAACCTTTGGTTTTTTGGGATTGGCTTGTTTCACTTAATATGATAGTCTCCAGATCCTTCCATTTACCAGCAAATGTCGGAAAGTCATTCCTTTTTATGGCTGAGTGTTGCTAGCCATCCATGGGCTGTGTGTGTGAGCTATGTGCAGTTCAGCGGTATGAGGAGACCGGCCTGTCGTTACTGCCTGATTGGGCTGTGGGACCTATGTGTGCCTTTTCTCTTGCTCTGCCTCTGATCCCACACAGCACCTGAGAGGGTGTGACTTGCAAAGATGTCAATCAACCTGCTGACCACAAGACATCACCAAGCAACACTCCACCCTTCGAAGCCCAATCCCTTGCCTTATTTGAGTGGAATATTTTATGAATGGCTTTTCCCCAATAAGTAGGGGGGTTTGAGGTATGCTCTTTCTCTTGCTTGCCTCTCTTGCTCCCCTTGCCCTCTTTCTAGTGTGGGAGCTGATCTTTGAGGTGCAGAGCCGTCCTGACCCCGCAATTGAGAAAAAGGTATTTTCATGTTTGTGTGGTTTTTTGGTTGCCAGCCCAATTCACCTGGAGTGGCCTTACTTCCGTTTCCCATGCAGGACACAGGCGACAGCTGATAAAATATTCCATTTTGTGTGTGTGTGTGTGTGTGTGTGTAAAATCACATTTTCTTTATCCATTCATCTATTGAAGGGCACCTATGTTGGTTCCATAGCTTAACTATTGTGAATTGAGCTGCTATAAACATTGATGTGGCTGTGTCACTGTAGAAAGCACATTTTAACTCCCCTGGACATATACCTAAGAGAGGTACAACCAGATCAATGGAACCAGGTGGTTCCAGTCCTAGTTTCTTGAGGAATCTCCATAGTTAAAGTATTCTTTTTAATGATGAGAATTGGAAGCTCTTAAAATAGAACAGAGGTGAAGTACAGTGGGTAGTATGAATTTACTTCTAACATTTGTGGTAAAGAAATCAATACAACACTTAAGGGAAAACTTGAACAAACTCTGATTATATATTATATATAATATACTTATTATATATAAAGTATCTATATTTATACGTATAAGATATAAAGTATTCTGAACAATTTAAAATAGCTTGAAATAAATTATCCATTTCCTGGAGATTTATATTCTGGAATGAATACATTAATCTTTAAACTAGCTAGATATATAATCCTAAGCAAAAATAGAAGAAAAAGCCATGATTCAACATTGTGGGTGCATTTCCAAGCTGATGACTGAAAGGCATGGTGGTCCCCCACTTACTAGAATGAGAAATTCCCAGAAGCACAGGGAACCAAGATATGACTCAGTGAGAACAAAGGAGAAAAACTAGGACCCGTGCAGCCAGCTGGCTTAGTGTTATGCCTGGTGCATTGAGCCCTGTGCAATGTGTCTTCTGTCTTCTTTCTTCCTATGTTACAGACAGAGCACATTGCCCAGAATGCAGGAAGCAGCCATTTCTCTCTTCTATCTTAGGGGTGAGGCTATGGATGCAATCAAGGTAGGGGGAGGCACAATCTCCATCACTAAATGGTATTCAGGGAAGGCTTTCAAACCAATGAAAATATAAATACTGAAGTTAGTTAATACAAGAATAAAAAACAACAGAGACTATGTTTATTGTCTCAGGAAATCTACCAAAATGTGTCACACTTTATATCAGGAAATCAACCCTTTCACTCATAGCATAACGCTGAATGACTTTTTCCAAAAGCTACATACTGGGAAATATATTAGATAAAATCTTGCTATAACTTTGTAAATAGAAGTTATGATGTAGGCTTAAAGAAGCAGAGGATGTGAATTATGTAGCTCTTGGTAGTCATCTGCACAAGATATTATAGACTGAACATAGTCTATAATGAAGAGAGCATGAGTGACAGGTACTGGTTTCCAGTCTTAGCTATTGTCAAGAATTGAACTGCTCTGGGAAAGCCAGAGCCAGTGTGAACCATAATTCCCTCATTTATGAAATGAAAATGAGGAATTCAGACAGATGATCTGTAAGATATCTCAAAAATTTCCATGCTTTACACATTTCTGGTAGATTTCCCGAAAAAATAGGCATTACTTCTATTTTTTCCTAGCCCCATCTAACTTCAGTGGTCAAGTTACTCTTCATTATTATATACAAGCTGATTTTTCTAAATCACTTGTCTTGTGAAGATTAGCAGCCCTCCCACTATTTCCACAATACCCTAAGGAAGTTGCTCATATCAAACAGGGATGAGTCACAACAGTGACTCTAAATGAGAAGAAACTAAGTACCCAGCAGCGATGTTGGATACCCAATAGTCTCCAAAAGGATAAAAGTAAGCCTGGCAAAATCTTTGTTTTGTACCTGCCTCCAATACATTTGTGAAGGAGTGTTAATGAAAAATGAGAGTGATGTTCTCGTCACACATTTTTGGATTACTGTGCAGCAACATCAATTGGAAACCTAATGAAACAGAGACCACCTACAGAGGAGGGATATTGTGTTCCTCTGTCAGCCTGCATCCAATTTACCAACTGACTCTATGGAACAAGCTGCCTGTTTGTTGGAGTCCCTGTTTGATTGATCATACATTTAACATTGATAATTGGCAATGCCAATTTCCACTATCTTTCACCAATACAAGAATGTGGTAGTTCTTTAGTATTGTGTGGCAACATAGGTAACTAGAAGATTTCCATCCAGGGTGATTTCAAAATCCCAGCCCTTGTATCATCTCACAATGGTGGGCTTTTGGAATTAGACTGAGTCTCAGAAAAACAAATGGGTCCTTTTTCTGTTTAATTCCTTCCATTGACTAAGGGAGCATTCGATGTGTTCATCAAATAGAACTTTACCTAATCAAGGAAATAACAATAAGAAACCTAGTAGGTGAGTTCCCACAAAGCATATCAGGGGCTATATAAAGAGGAAAGCTGATGTTCCAAATGGAAGTGTTCTGTTCTTTGTTTTTGCACCTGTTCAAACTGGCACCTGGTATTAGGCTTGTGACTAGTCAAACATTACCACTTCTGTCAAGCTGGCTGGGGGAAACAAAAGAAAGAATATATATTGTAAAATATTAGTTCATCCTTGTATGTTATTTCGTTACTTCATTTTCCTTGTCAGGCTCCCTACCTATGCTTATCATCAACTACAGTTTGTTCCTCCCTCTCTCTCTTTCTGTCTCTCCCTCTTTTTTAATTTGACTTCTAGAAGCCATCTGGCATTCAGTCTAATTCCCACATTACAGTTCTCCATAAGTCAGTCTGCTGACTGCCTGTCAGGTTATAGGATTAAGTTTAAGGTTTTCTTAATTCGTTGTGAGGTTCTTCATGGATTTGATCTATTATATCTTCCTGAGCTTGTCCACTGGTAGATTTCTGCATGTGATTTATGTCTAGCAGGTGTTAGTTTGCTAGAGCTTTCTAAATATTGGCTTCACAATGCAAGGGAAGCTTGGGAAGACACTAGGACTCAAAATTGTATTGCTACACAACTGGAGAATGGCCTCCCTGCTGAAATTCAATGTTGCAGAACTATTTATTAAGCTAAAAAGATGGATGTTTCAATATATGGAAAAGAAAAGAGGCTCAAATTTCATCACCAACTCACCAGTTGCACCTATGGTTCTGTGACTCTCAGGATACAGTATATCATTTAACAAGTAAGACAACTGGGTGAGTTTAAAAATTCAGATCTACTCTTTTCTATGAGTTACTGTGAATTTGAGTGTTTTTTTTTTCTTTTTTTTAATAGTGCCCCACTTTCAAGCTCAATTTCTTTGTATGTATTTTGTTTTCCTGGTATAAAGTTTAAGTGCCTAATAGAAACCTTAGCATTGTGAGGAAGAGAGAGAGTGAGGAGTTTCCTTTAAAGAGCATGCCTTAAAATGCATTATCAAACAATTGTAAGATGTATACTGTATTGAAGATAGCACAGAATAAGGAATATATCTCATTTAATAATTAGTGTCCACATTAAGTGTTTGACAGCTATTAAAAACTTCTTATTTCTTATAACACATGCATATTTTTATTTAAAAAATATTTTTGTAGTTGTAGATAGACAGATTGTGTTTATTTTATTTGTTTATTTTTACGTGGTGCTAAGGATCAAACCCAGTGCCTCACACATGTTGGACATGTACTCTGCCACTAAGCTGCAGCACCAGCCCTGTTACATGCATTTCTAGATTGGGATAAGGTGATTTCCATAATACTCAGGATAGTGGACTTATGTCTTATCTTTGTGAGAATGATATAGCAATTAATGTTTATTAAACTCATAAAGTTGTTATTAGTCTTATGTATATATCACTTTTGTTTTAGCCACTATTTCAGAGTTATTCATGACCTCTATTTCATAGTTATTCATGTCTTTCCAACAACAAATGGAAGCTATTACACATGTTTTATAGATGAATAATCCAAGATATGGGGAGATTAAGGGACTGTGTATGTGGTCACACTGAGAGCTTATCAGAATTAAAATGCAGAGCTCTATGTTCTTGAGGTCTTGCTCATCCCCAGGAACAATGCCACTTTGCACTATAAATTGTTCCTAGAAGCTTAAAAATTTATCATGTGTTCATCAATTTGCATATCTGAGTATGAATTACAAACATTAAAATTTGTGACAACTCCTCATCAACCAATTACTAACAAGAAGCACCTAAAAGGTCAGTGTCATGAAAACGAAATAAACAGAACTGTGCACCTTTTGCTAAATACCAGGCAAACAATTCAACCTGTTTGAATTATGTTTTTGACACTAGGAGCTAGTTCAAACCTTGGCTTATTCATAGTATTTGACCTTGAATTATTAGGTGAAATTAAAATGATATTTTAAAAATTATTTGCATATGATTCAGATGTGATATCTTCTTCAGAGACCAAACATTAGGGGAAAGTACTTGTTGTACAATTATAAATCAGTAAAAAGAGATAGTATAATGTGTCAGTTGGAAATTGGTATACTTGGAAAAATAAAATCAATAATGTATAAGAAGAATCATGTAACATTCTAACATGTGTCAAATGTGGACTACATGCATTCTGCGTTGGGGATTTCTTGCTTTCTGAGGACATTTATTCTATAATAGGAAGTTTCACAATTTTCCACCTTCAGCTGTTGTTCTCATTCTTTGTCCTATTATGGTTCCCTTATTTGGCTTCTCACAGTCAGCCTCAATGGCGCAATTAACTATATAGCATTGATAAAAATACTAACTCAAGAAAATTGTCAAAAGAACATGGAAATTTCAGAATCTTTTTAAAAAGATTGGCCATCTTACTGAAAACTGTAATTAAAGCATGTGTGATTCTGCTTGTGCATTTGTTACCAATTCTTCTGGTCTAGAGTTGAAGAAAATGTGGGCTCCTACAGTGGATTGCAATGGGAAAGCACTTTGATTCTCTAGTCGGTGATAATAAAGCATAACTCCTTAGGGAGGGACTTTGTCCCTATGGTATTCACACCACCTTCCTTTTAAAGACTGCTAAGTGTGAAATTAGTGTTGTCCCTCAAAGTGCATAAGATTAATTGTTAGTAATTGAACACAGTTTGGGGGCTAATTATATAAAAATTGATATTAAAAGAATACTACCAGATTGATTGAGTTTTACAGTTTGCATTTAGTTTTCAAATTACATGAGTTGAAAGGCAGTGGTAAGAAACAATAAAAATCCATTCAAAGCTGCTAAAGCAAATTAAGGTTTACTAGTCCTTTGAAAGACAAATGAGTCAAATGCTATAACACAGGAGAAGCAGTAAAAATGATTCTGAAATTAACTATAGAACTAAAATACCAAATATTCTAGGATTGTATGTGTGGATCACATTTTGTGGAGGTGACCTAGCAGCTTTCCTTGTGAGTTTGATTAGTTAAGGTAAAGCAAACTGGGAAACTAGGGCCATTCTTTGAAAATCTAAGTTCTGGGCTGGGAATGTAAGTCAGTGGTAGAGTGCCTGCCTGGCATATGTGAAGTTCTGGGTTTGTTTCCTAGCACCACAATAAACAAACAGGCAAAATGTAAGTTATAATGATTTTCCTGAAAAATTATATACTTCATGCCTCCCATTATTCCCAATTTACCTTTACATTTTCAGCTAAAGATTCTGTGTTCTGAACAATGGTTTCTCTACTCCTTTAACTACTGCTAAAATCCCAGGCATTATAGAAAATGTACATAAGACTCTCAAAGGTACAAAAGAGAAGGCAGACACATTAGGGAACTTGGATCCCAAGGAATAGCATGGTGGTGAGTTCCTGGGCTTTTCTCAGGCTTTATATATCCAGACTGGGTCCTGGAGAGTCAGGAAATGCAGAAGTGTGCAGATTATAAAGCCCAACAGAAGCATGTTCTCTCTAATCAAAAGAATTAGAAAGGGATATCCTGATAACACAGAGATTCTTAGATGATAACTGTTCTACTTCAACAAACACCATAGAAACATACATGTAGCTTCAACCACCCAATATCTTCACCAGCCAAGACCTGGTGGAGAGCCAAAACTTACTATGCTCTACCCAGGCACCCCAGCTTACCCTAATATATGCTCTTGGGAATAGCAGATGAGATGTGCAGAAAGTAGAATAAAATGAAAAACACAAAAAGCAAAATTAAATTAGCTTTTCTGGAAATAAAAAAAAGACTATAAAGAATCAAATCAATGATTTGAAGAAGCTAAATGTGAGAATTGTTCCCAGACACCTAAATGACTACATAAGGAAAGAAATTTGAATTATAATTTAAGAGCAGAGCAAACAGTATAATTTAAGAGCAGAGCAAACAGATCAGAAACAATAAATAAAGATATAACAGGAAAAAAATTCACTATCTAAAATTATACCTAAAACTAGAGATTGGCAGGGCTAAACATAAAACAGGAGAAAATTAGGAATAGTGATTAACACTTTGACATAGCCTGGTAAGATTTTAATTTCTTGACTGGCAAAGGAAGTTTGTAAGCAGTCACTACACACACACACACACACACACACACACACACACACTTGCTTTTGGAGGTAATTACACAATTTTCTGATTACAGATGATGTAATTTAAACAAAGTAACTCAGATAGGCCAAACATAAAATAAAAGGGAACATAGATAAAACAAACTCAAATAAATGGAAATAAAGGTGATGTTTTCAAACAAAATAGAGTTTGTAATAAGTTTCACCAAAAAGAAACAAAAGGTTTTGACAATCTGACATATATAAAAATATATTTAAGAGGAGACATATTTATACTTGAAAATAAAACACTGAGAAGTACAAACACCTAATTTACCAGTATAAATATCTGAAATATATAGAAGTTTCCAAATATACCTGCAATAGAAAAAAATATAGGAAAGACAGAGGGATGGCTATATAACATTTAAAATTTTCTTTAAATTAAAATAAGCCAAAATATAAAGGTGGTAAGGATATATTTGTATCATACCTGAATTTTAATGTGTTCATTCCATAGTATTAAAACCCAAAAGGTCTCAATTTGTGAAAAAAGCAAATTATTCAGATAATAATGTCCAAAAAGGAAAATACAAAAATAATTAATTAATCAATTGAAATAAAAACAATAAAAAGATTAAGAATTTCCCAGGGCTGGGAATAGGGTTCAGGAGTGGAATGCTTACCTAGCATGTTCAAGGGTCCAGGTTCAATCCCCAGCACTGAAAAAAATTTATTAAAAGTTTCCAATTTTTGCAAAAGAGAAGGCGGGTGCAAGAATGGTTACTGGTGTTAAAGAGAGAGTCAGGGCCTGAATATGCAGAGCTGACAGAGGAGAAAAAGAGTTTGTTTATACATGGAATCTCATCACTGTTGTCAGAACTCCATCTCACTTCCTCCTTTGTTCACAAGCACACATGAGTGCAGGATCCACAGAAATTAAGGCTTTACTGCCCAAGTTAAAAAAGAAAACAAAATCAGAGTTTTTGTTTTCAAAGAAAATGAACCACTCTCTATTCAAGAATGCAAGAAACCTGTTCATAGCAAAACTTGCTTTCCCTGCATTGGGGCTGCCCAGCCTGACAGAGGCTCTGATCCTACTCACTCTAAAGCAAAGCACGACAGGGGATAAACTCTGCTCATGATATAGATACACAGTCATTTCTTTTTACTATCCCATTCTTAATCAGATAGTTAAAAAGCAATCATTTGGCATTGTATGAATCATGCAATATGAAAAAAGAGGTCAAGAAGTACAAACAGATAAATGACCAAAAAAGAAAGACAGAATTCAGGCTAAAGACAATAAACTAAGAAAAAAATAAATAATCTCTAATATTCTTTTATGAATATTTTAGAAAATACTATAATCACAAAATATAAACAAGATGTTATTAAAAGAAGAGGGTCCATCAGAGAATAAGAGCTGTGGAAAATAAAATATGATACCTAAACATAGAACTACCACGGGTTAACAAATATATGGGGAAATGAACAGCATTATGAGTATGCAAATTATTCAAATTAACATAAAATGTCCTGCTTTATTTACCTATTAAAAAAACAGAAGTAAAAAGAAGATGTTACTAAAAATATTGAATGCTGGGGAGGATGCAATAAAACTCTGCTTGTGGTATTAAATATTTGTATAATTTTTTTTTTTTAGAAATAATTCAGCTACATGTATATAAAAAGAGATATGAAAACAAACTTTTGACCTAGTGCAGGACAGTTCTCTTGGTAGCCTTGGGCCAAACCAGTTCTCCCCCTTCCTTGATTGTCATTCTCAGAATAACTGTAGAATGTGCTGGAAATGCAACATGTTGAGGTAAGGAGGGACTGACTAGAAACACACGGGCTTAAGTTTCATTACCCTTCTAGAAACAAGATGTCCTTCAGTGTTTTAGCCCAGCACTGAAGGGTATAAAACACAGGTGGGCTGCTTCCCAGGGTTCCTCAGCAGTGGTGCAAGTGGGGGCACATACAATGAATCTCCATCCTCCCCAGGAAGATTTCCTGAGCCTTAGGGAACCAGTACCAATGAATCTGAGGCTTCTGTTGTCTCTTGCTGTCTATCTGGAAGTAATAAATCAGTTTCGTGTATCTTGTTATATGATTATTTGGTCTCACCAGACTCAGTCAGGTTGGTAACCAGTAAACAATCTACCTGTTTTCACACCTAGTTGTCCTGTTTTGTTTTCATGTAAATGGAAGATATAAGATAATTAAAACAAAATACAGAAGTGGTGAAGTGCCCAAATACATTATCATAATACTACTTTGAAAGTTGAGATATTGCTCTTGCAGCAGCTGTTCTTGAATAAGCACCCAGTACTCAGCGTATACTTCTGAAATACCCATAAATGAGGATATTTAAAATCTCAACCAATATTGCCCTTATAGAGTCCACTCTGGAAAGCGAATTGCTTTGACTTCTATCTTACCAATCACTAGTCAATAAAATTTGTTTCCTAGAAGAAATAATGACTGGAATGAGTTTTGAAAGACAAATAATAACTAAACGGTGTAAGAACATTTGGAATAGAACCTCAGGCCACAGAAAAAAAAGCATGAACAAAGATGCATATCATAAAATAGTGTAGAGGGCATAGAAAACAATAAGCACCTTAAGGTTTCTAATGCTTAAACCATGAAGCTGGAAATGGTTGGAGATGAGGATGGGGAAATTGTTAAGAGAGAACCAGGTCAAGGAGGGCCCTACAACACACCAGGCCAAGAAGCTGTGACCTCAGGTAATGCAGGGCCAAACCGTTTTTAAGCAGAGGAATGGTGACTCCAGACTGTGCTTTGGATGCATCATCATTGTTATGTATGTGGCTGGAAGAAGGGGGGAGCATAGGGAGTGGCAGGAGGTGATGAGTTCAGATTAGAATATGGTATATATGTGGTTGCTAAAGAACATCCAAGGGCACAGTCTGGCAGTCAGTTGGATCTATAAATATAAACAAGAGGGACTAGTTCAGGACTGAAAAGTCATTTTTTTTGAAGTTATTAGAATTATAAATGGAAGTAATAGTCATGAAAATGATGAGATTGTCCTCATAAAAGGGAAAGATAGCAGTGGTAAGAAGAACTGGAACTTCATGGGACATCAGTATGAAAGAAACAGCAAGGAAAAAGAATCACAAAGAAATGAAGAAAAAAAATGGATTGAGGTGGGAGAGGAGAATGAGATAAAAGTAAAATATTAACCAATGGAGATTTTCAAGAAAAGTCAATGGTGTTGAATGGCACAGTGAGATTTATTCACATAGGGACCACAACATGGTTATCTGAAAACCGCTGGAAATTTCCCCTCCAACACTAGTCCTTGCAGAACATAACTGTAGGAAGTTTGAGTGTTGGAGAGTTATAGAGAGGCAGCTGAGTAAATACAAAGCAGAATGGTAGAAGCAAGAAGGAAAGAGTATAGGGTGTAGGTGGTCAGGAAGAGATGTTTAACACTTAGAGCTGTTTGAACATGTTCCTAGGATGAGAAAAACAAGAGAAAATAATAAAGTGTGGAATAACAATGGTGAGCATGATCTTGGAGTGAACAGCAAGAGCTGAGATCTAAAGCACAGGAAATAGAGGTCTTAAACAGGTGGTAGTAGACCTTAACCTTTGACAGGGTTCAGGACACACTACCCCAAAATATGGTAACTCGGTATTTGAGAAAACAGCAGAAGTTCTCTTTGACCTCTTCCTGTACTTCTCCCCTGAAGCAGGCCATGAATGTATTCTCTGATCTTCCTTTAAAGTAGATCATAAAGCTCTCATTCCAGATGGGTCCTTATGCCTGGAGGAGAGGATTGAAGACAGAAACACAAAGAAGAATTGGAACAAAGAGGTCTTGCTAAGTTCGCTTCAGCTTACCATTATATGGCACTCAGTTTTGTTCAATCATAGTACTAAATGTCACTCTTTATCAAACTTAAAGTGTAAAAATAGTTTTCCATGTTTCTTTGGGCTTTCGTTTTTGAAGGCTCCCATGTTACATGGGATTTATATTAAATAAATTTTGTACTTTCTTCTTACTCGTCTTTCTCTTTTTATAAGCCATGAACTTTATGATAGATGAGGAAAGCATTACCTCTTCTCCTCTCTACCTTTGAGACTTGAGAAAAGCAACCAAGGGTGAATGGCAGGTAGAGATGAGTTGATGAGGGTGGAGCGGAGAGAGTTGAGATCTCAAACTTCATAGGTTTAAATCTGGGAAATAGGAGGCAAGCTCATTTGGGTAAGGAAGCTGAAGAATATGGCAAGATGTTGAAGACGAATGGAATTCAAACTGGAATGAGAGCTGGCAAGATATCTTTTTCAAGAATTGAGGAGATGGTATTGAGTTTTCAAGACTAGAAATTGTGAATGTATAATGGTGCAAATCGGTGGATGGCCCTGGAGCTTTTCTCTAGGTATTCTCAGGTATTCTCTAGGTATAGCAGAGGAATGATCTTTTAGATTGCCAGGGTAAGTGATATATTGCTTAGTGGATGTGCTAGAAGGATAGTAGATAGAGAGTTTAGAGAGAAAATAGTAGAGGCGATAAGCCACATGTAATTTCAGCCAGAGGTGGGCTAATAGATTAGAGAAAAATCGATAGTTCAAAGGATTTTTATCCCTTGATTTTTGTCAAGTAAAAGAGCAGGTATAATAAGGGAGAGCCTTTACCTACAATGGGTTGCATTACTATTATTATAAAAAACAGTGATCTACAGGGTCTTTATGATCAACACCAATTGTAAGTATAGAAGAATCTTATTTTAATACCATATACAGGGATTGAAATTGTCTCTTTCAGATTATGGTAAGAAATATAAGCTAGTATTATGTAGACCTCCATGAAATATGGATCACTTTATTATTCACTTCAGATCCCCTAAAAAGAGATTTTCCAACAAGTTCATTTTAATATTCACACATTTCCATGTAGGTAGTAGAGTCAATATGAGTAATTTTCAGTGCTCACTGACAAGGACTTTTGGTTTGCTGTTGGTTGTTAGCTTCAACCCAGTGGATAACTGGGAAACCTATAAGAATACATTTAAAAGTGTGTTCAAAACATTAAAAAGTGAATGCTTTTGACGGCATCATTCGGGAAAGAGGAAGTCCAAATGGACATGAATGAATTTTTCACTTAGAGGACAAGTAGAATGCCAACTGAGAAATGGCAACAATCAATACCTCTAAGTCAAATGCCAGCATAGATAAATTAACTAAAGCAATATTAACTCAAATATCAAAGTATCTGATGACTAGAATTTAACTGAATCAAAGGATGCACATATTATCCCCCCTCTCCAAAAAAAAAAAAAAAAAAGAGAGAGAGAGAGAGAAATCTTGTTAGCAGGAAAAAATGCTTATCTATCATTTTGTACACCGGCATTAGCATTTGCTAGTTCAAATCTATTATAAAGCCCTCTCCGTGAATGCACCATTAATAAAATCTTCGAAATGGCTTCTCTCAACATTTTCTTTTTGATTTTTCATGATTTAATTAGAAACATCTTTAAAAAGGCTGGTTTTACTATGTCAGTATCACATCTGCATTTTCAGCAGTATGCTGTTTAATCACAATGGGTGATAAAGTGAAACTCCCAGTACTTATTGTATTATCTAGTAGAACCCACACATTTCGACTTTTAGTGCCCCTGAGTCATCATCTTATATTTGTTCATCAACGTTTTAACTGCCCCTCTTAAAAAATATAATTTGATAGTTAATTTTCTAAACTTGTGATTGTTTTGTTTCTTTGCAAAGTAATGACATTTCATATGCTTTTGATACGCATCATCCTTCACCTGAACCCTTTCTTCTAACAAGTACAAAAAGTTATTTCTCTCTTTTTACCTTATATTATTTTTGCTCTTTTTATTTGGAAGTTTGACAAAAATAAAATTCTTCCAAGGTTTCATGATCATCAGTAAAAATGAATTAGCTATTTTATGCCACATGATTGTATAGTTTTAGAGTACATGTAAATACTGCGGCAGGAGTGCTGAAATCAGTAGCATGAAATTTAAGGTCCAAGAAAAATTTCAGTATACAGATGTAGATTTAAACATAAACAGAAAAGATTTCTTTCAAGTTTTCTTTATAGAAAAGACTTCTTTTTCTAATAAAGACTAATTCTCAGATTTTTTTAAATAAACAAATTGGTGAAAAAATTTTAGGTTAATTGGTTTGAGAATTTTTCATTCACTGAAATCAAACTGAGGATTCTTACTGCCTGTTGATAAAGAACTGGGAACTGGGGCTACTTCTCTTTTTTATTTTCTCCCTCCTTTTCCTCCTTTCTTATTTTCTTTACTCCTCCCACCTTGTATCCTCTTAAACTTCAAAAAAAAAAAAAAAAAGGGAAACAAATTCTTCAGATAAACGTGAATTGTTAATTATACTAAGCTCCCTTGAAATAGGAACCAGTTCCTAACATCCTCCATCACTAGCACAGATCTTTACAATATCTGAAATCCATGGAATAAGAGCTTACAGTGTGTGCAGGAGTCTAGTAGCCTTAGTTTTATTGCTGGTCCTGTTTTCCTGGATATGTGACTTCAGGCACGTTATTGTACCCTCTGAAAAATAATAATAGTAATAGTATTTCCTTTTTTATTCTGAAAAATAGTGGTAGTAGTAGTATGACACACAACTGTTTGAATTAATTCTACATTTAAAGTATTTAGAACAATTTCTAACACATAGTAAGAATTTAATGATCAACAGTTAATTAAAAATTCATCCATTTTCTTCTTTCCTCCATTTTTGAAAACTTAATTTACCCAACCAGCTCTCCTTTAAGTTTATTCATTAATTTATTATTTTATTCAACAAGTATTTTATGAACACTTGCCACGTTCCAGAAACTGAAGTAGATTCTGGAGACTTGAGAGTAAATAAGAAACACATGGCCATACATTGTCATGAGAGTCACGAAGGGGCTACCCGACGCAACAAGCAATTATCATACAGTCTTAGGAAGTATTAAAATAGGAATGGTAGAGATGTTACGGACCCAGAGGATTGGGGCAGGCACCTGATGCAGATCTCCAACAGGTGAGAGTAACATCACTTTATTGAAGAACACCCAGTTTGCTGCTCTGTTTGACTTCCTAACTTTTCCATATCTTATTAAGCTTTTGCAGATTTAAAAATTGGGTTTATCTGGCCCCAGAAAAGGATGGGATCTCAGAAATCTATATACTTAGAAAGCATTTTGGCTGAGTTTGATACAAGAGTCTGAACACACTACAATTCTTAGACAAAATGAACAACAGCAAACAAGAACTACAGAAATAAAATCTCAGTGCTGCTACCTCATATCCAAATGGTAATCAAAATGGTACACCACTCCAATAGTGCATTAAAAAAGAAGACCTTTCAGGAATGGTCATTTAAAAGTGTGATTTATCGTAGACAGGGCAATTAATAAATGTCATCACCTTATATTCAGTCAAACACTGTGTTGGAAAGACTCAAGAATCCTATTTTAAAAGGCTTCCAGATAAGATATTCTACAGCGTTCCTTGTTAATATTTTTTAATGATTATAATGTTCATTATCATCCCCTTCTTGAGCACAATCAGGAACTTAATCACTTTTGCTGCTGTATTTCATTTTCTGCACAATTTTCAATCTCAAACCCCCATCTCATTCCTTTTTTTAACCCTCCCAGTTCTTCTCTGTTATTCCACCCTTTCCCCAAACTCTCTATCTGGAAAATAGGTGGAGCTCATTTTCATCAAAATAATGCCCCAATGATAAGGTTCAAAAGATCATACATCTCAAGGAATATTTGTATTTTAGGGTGAGGAAAGCGATAAAGAAATGCAAATTAAATTTTGTAATTTTAGACATAAGACAAATGATGTACAGCTGAGATTTTTTTGCCATCCCTTAAACCATTCCATCCTGGATGGCTATGACTGTCGGTCAGTGCTGTATTGGGGATGTTTAATTACCAGAATAGTTACTTTTATATTCCATATCACTGTATATGGGTTGTTCTCCTTTGAGTGTATGGGCCTGTGCTGAGGACTCCAGGCTCTGATTGTTTCTGAAATGTGGAAGAACAAAATGGAATCGTCATAGACATAGATGTAGACGACTATAGTCCTAGAAGCCAAGTGTTACTCTATCCGTGGCAGAATAATAACAATCAATGTCATCACCTAAGTAGTGCCTTTCATCCTTAGGCTTCAGGGCACTTCAACATTGTTGCTTCACATTATCTGAGTGAGTTTCTTTTTAGACAAATTGAGACACACATGATACCGGTTAGCTGTGCTAATTTTGTTTTCTTTAACAAATGCAAAATAAATAACCTACTAAAAAGCCAGATAATATCTTGAAGACAAGTCCTATCTAATGTAGGTTATTCTAAATAGATGTATTTGTTTTATGCCAATGTAATTTTCAAAAACATTATTCAGATACATTCAAGTCCTGGACTCGATCAGTTGATACTGAATTCTTGGCTTCTATTTTGTCAGACACAGAACCAAGCTACTTGCTTGCACATAGAAAAATGGTTTTAATGAACAATAAAGCTAAAGCTTTCTAAAGCTTTGCTGCTTTCTAAATTTTATGAGTAAATTTTGTGGAAAACTGTGTAAATAGAGCATAATTATTTTAAAAATAGGAGCCTTTGTTATTAGTCATCTAACTCTCATGGGTATACAAAGCACCCTGGTGTATAGACAAAAGACTGAAAAAAGTTACCTGTAGAGAGTTTTTGCTATTGAAAGAATAAAAACTAAAGCAATGCAGTGAACTTTTGGTTCACAGAAGCAAATACTGAATGCTAAACCTGGCTGAGGGAAAATCACTTTACCCTGATAACCGGATTACTTAGAACAAAAATAGAGAAAATTAAGAACTGAAGAGCAGAAAATTAAGGTGGAATGCAATTTAAAGAGTAAGTAGATGATGTAGGCTTTCATTTTCTCCCCCCCAGTGTCCAGCTAATTAAAATTACAATCAAAATGAAAGAGTCTAAACTTGTAAATATCTTTAGCTAATGATTTTGTCTTTTTAATCATCCTCACATTCAAAGTCTTCTTTTATTCATTTAGGTCTTTACAATAAAATGAAATTGTTTTTTCCCTGTAAAAATCCTCCTTTTAATTTTCCTTATCAGCTTCTCTTCATATTAAATATTTTCTAGTTCTTTTTTCTCTTCTCTTTATATGATAGTTTTTCAATTTTTACTTTGAATATACTTTGCAGAAGGCAAAGTTGTGTGAGCATAGTTTTATCTTATTTAAATATTTAAACGCTGATCCAAATACAGAGTATTTAGTCTCCCTCACTTATAAAGAGAATAATTACTTATTATATACATATATATGCATATATATATATGTTTTATAAGGTATATATATATATATATATACCTTATAAAATAAAACTTTAAAAATTTTAAGTGGATTCAATTTTTCTACTATAAATAAGTCTTAATTGCCTTTACTGCCACAAATATAGTTTGTATTTCAAAGCAAAGTCACAACTAAGGAGTCCTCCAATTTGTAGGCACTTTGCATTGTATCTCTTTACAAATGTGTTACACTTCAAACTATCCTGGAATAAGTGTTTGGGGACTTAGGGAATTAAAAAGCCCCTCAGGATCATGATCATGAAGTTCACCATAGTGTAGCCCATTAGGTAACCAGGTCTAATACACATTAGTCAGGAATGCTATAAATACCCTTTGTAGGAGAATTTGTTTCTGAGCCTGAGGTGAGGTCTGAACTTTGCATAACATCTCATCTCCTTTTCCAGTTATGCCCATCTTACCTTGTTGTGGTTAAGATGTGAGGCATTTCCCAAATGCAGGAATGTTCAAGGTGAGATAATTGGATTGTGAGAGCTATAGTCTAATCAGTCCATCCTAGTTTGTGATAGGTGCTAAGATAGGCAGGTTAGGCATAGCTGAAAGAGGTGGGTCATTGAGGGTGTGCCCTGGAAGGGCTCCTCTTCCCTGTGGCTTCTTCCTTCCTTCCCTCTGTCTGCTTCCTGACTACCATAAAGGGTGTTCCTCCACCATGATGTTCTGCTTCATCATGGTCCCACAGCAATGGAGTCAGCCCAGAATGGACAAAACCTCTAAAACGGTGAGCCAAAATAAACCATTCCTCCCCTAAGTTGTTGTTATCAGATTTCGTGGTCACAGTAATAGAAACTGAAAGGCATAGAAATTAATATGGAGAAGTAGAGTCATTGTATCCAATCTGACCACGAGGTTCAGAAGCCTTTAGAGCTGCATTCTAGCTGCTATGAATGGGGCAATCCTCATCTAACACACCCTTCCTGCCATGATGTGCCGCCTTACCTCTGGCTCACAACAATGGAGTTGGCCCACCATGGACTAACTTCTTTTAGAGGTTCGGTAAATCAAAATAAACTTTTCCTCCCCTAAGTTGCTCTTATTGGGTGTTTTGGTCACAGTGACAAAAAGCTGATTAACACATACCTCATTAGTCAATTAACATTAGGAAGATTTACTGATTCTGTCTTTGTCTTCTGAATTCTCCCATTCTTCCCTTCCTCATCCCCACCACTCCAGTCCAAGCACCATCATAACTTAACCAGTTTACTTCAAGGGCTCCTCAACTGGTCTTTCTCCATCTGCTCTAATGTATGAAAAGCCAAACTTTTCTTTTTCTTTTTTTCAATTTTTAAAAAATTTGTTCTAATTAGTTATACATGATAATAGAATACATTTTGACATATCATACATAAATGGAGTATAACTTCTCATTCTTCTGGTTGTACATGATGTAGGATTATACCAGTTGTGTAATCCTATATGCACATAGGGTCATAATGTTCGATTCCATTCTATTATCCTTCCTACACACAACCTCCCCTCCCTTCATTCTCCTCTGTCTAACCCAAAGTACCTTTATTCTTCACTAGTGCCTGCCCCTTGTTGTGAATTAGCATCTGTATATCAGATAAAACATTTGGCCTTTGGCTCTCTGGGATTGGTGAAAAGCCAAACTTAAAACATAGCCCTACACTTCAGAACATCACCAGAGACTTTTAATTGCCTAGTTCATAGTTACCAGAAGTAGTTATCTAACTCATCTCCTAACTGACCACTGAATCCCCACCACCACCGGCCCTTCTATCTCAACATCACAACCAGTCGAGATTTTTATGTGTTAAATAGTGTTGTATACTGTAGGGAGTGATACCCGCCCTAAAAACTGAAATATAATCCTGTCATGCCCTTGCTTAAAGTTCCACAAACTCTTCCTGTCACCCTTAGTCAAAATTATTTACATGACATTGATTTCAAGGCTTTCTAAGACCTATCTCCAGTCTCATATATTAGAATAGCTTTATTCCTCTCCATACTCCTATTCTTTATACTCCAGTTTCTTGAAAATATCATGGGCCTTCTTATCTCAGGAGGACACACCTGTACATATTATTCTCTTCTTTTTTTTTCAGCCTAACAAACTCCTATCCATCTCAGATTGGTCACTTTCTAATTAGTTATACATGATAGTATAAGTAATACTTTGTACCTTATATCTCAGATAAGGTCACATCTAGGTTGTACACTGTTGTCAATTTCTACTCTTTTTTGGTAGATATCACAGTAGTAGTAGTATGAGATATCTGCCTCTTCAGTTCAATGCAAGCTCCATTGTGACAAGGACTATGAAGTGTCCTATAGAGGTAAGTTTCTCAATAAATATTGTTGAACAAAAAGATAAAGTATTGAGGGAATGAAAAGTAGAACATACTAAATGTTTCAGTAGGCTTTTTCATCACTATGACCAAAATACCCACAAGTACAACTGAGAGGAGGAAAGTTTATTTGGGGCTCATGGATTCAGAGGTCTCAGTCCCTTGATGGCTGACTCCATTGCTCTAGGCCCAAGGTGATACAGGACATCATGTGGTAAGGGCCTATCAGAGGAAACTGATCAGCTCATGGCAGGGTCAGGAAGCAAGGGTGCACAGGGAAGATGCACCCTTATAGGGTCCACCCCCAGCAACCTACCTTCTCCAGCCATGCCTCACCTGCCTACAGTTATCTACCCTACCAGTCCATTCAAACTAGGATGAACTTATTAGTTATAGCTCCCATAAACAAATAATTTATCCTCCAACTATTCCTGCCTTGACAGAGCTTTGGGGGTATAAGTCATATCTGAATCTTTGTACATGGTGCAGAAGTATCATATATGATTCTGTCAAAATGAGAGAGACTTAACTTCTATCATCCCACTGTTGACCAAATTTGACTTGGCAAATGTGCTCAAACATCCTTCTCATCTCACATTTCCCCATGTGAGTCCTACCTGAATTTATGGGCTTTGCTGGACTGTGGTGCTTGGTGTCAATAGATATGCAAGTGGCCAGGATCTATTTGTATGTCCATGATGCAATGGCAGAATCTGAAGTGCTAGAAAACTTTATTAAGTGGTACAGTGGATACTTTATGGAGTTAATATGGTAGGCCAAAATCTCCTAGGAATAATCATGACTAATTATTTCTGACTGATGAATACCTTTCACTCCTCCTCTGTACCCATGATTCAAGAAAGATCAAAATGGAGCACATAGAAAACCTGCAAGTGATGTATTCCCCAGAAATGATCTCCTTCACCCAGCATTCTCCCCATGAGGGAAGTCCTGGCTTCTTTTAGTAACCATCAGACACACCTGGCTTACCAAACTAATGGATCCAAATTTCTTCTATCACAATGGGGATAAAAGTTTCATTCAGAATCTGGGTACTTTTGTGATCAATCTGTTAATATGTTCAAGGTCCCAATATATTAAAACTCAGGAAAATGTGCTATTCAATATTGTGGAGCTCCTTCATTCATCTGTTTATTAGCAATTCTATGACTATAATATTACTGGAAACTGATGAAATTAAGGCAAAATTTGTATATGTGGTAGTTCATTCAACAAAAATGTATTTGAGTATCTATAATATTTAAAGTCTAGATGAGGTGCTGTACATATGCAGAAAATAAATCAGAAAAAAAATTATTCTGTGAACCCTCTATATACTACTGGAGGGGAAACCTACAATAAGCAAAATGAACAAGTTTAATTTATAGTTGTTAGAATTAAAGGAAAAAACTAAAGCAGACTAACGCTTATGGGATGTGGTGGTGATGGCCTACAATTTAAATAGAGACTTTTGGAAAGATAAAATTTGGATAACAACCTGAGGAAGGAGAGAGAGGAAGAAGCCATCTGGGAGATCATCATTCCAGGCAAAGAGAATAGCCAGCACAGAAATGGGGCATGCCTGGTGTGTTCAAGTAATGGCACAGTGGTCACAGTGGCTAAGGCAGTGAGCAAGAATAGTAGAGAATAGACACTAGTATTGCTGCATGTATGTACGTGACTGTATAACCAGTGTGATTCTGCAACCTGTACACTCAGAAAAATGAGAAATTATACCCCATTTGATTCAAATGTATGATATGTCAAGATCATTGTACTGTCATGTGTAACTAAAAAGAGAGAGAGAGAGAGAGAGGAGAGGAAAAAGAGGTAGCAAGAGATCCTATAGGGCTTGGTATACTCTCTGCAGACTTGGACTTTTGCTTGTTTGAAATAAGGAGATATTGGAAGAATTTGAGTGGTACAGTGACATGATATAGTTTCCATTTTAAAAAGATCTGGCTTCAGTATTGGTAACAGAGGGGAAGGAGTAGAAGAAGGGATCAGCTAGGGTATTACTTAGAGGACTAGTCTTGCCAACTTCCTAAGTATGGTATTACATCTCCAGTGTTAATCCTAAATGAACTGACTTAAGGTTGTGAATTTTAAGTTTTGTTTTTCATACAGTAAAACCTGGTGGAGATGCATTAAATGTAAATTTAATAGTCTCCAATGATTACTCTTTCCTTCCTAGAAGTGGTAGAGTTTTCTTGTGAAACCTGGGAAATGTTAACAGCATTTCCCTGACAGGTAAAAGTACCTAGTCATGTTTTGTGCAATGTGGGAAATTCCTCATATTTTCTCATCTTTGCATGTAATTTAGAAACCTAACATACTCATCCATAAATTCATAACACAGTTATTTCCTTAATTTTTATTATTGCAGAGCACAGTTTTAGTTATTTTAGGGGATAGAAACTAAAATCATTCATATCCCTGGCCTTGAGGAATTTACTTATAATACAGTAAATTTCATGAGATAGGATTATAATTGAATAAGAATAACTCTATGGGGAATTGGACTTATTATCTACCTTAGGATAAACATATTTATAATCTGATACAGTCTGGATTCCAAAAGTTTTATATTTTGAAATTACTACAATCAGATAGCTTCAACAATTTCACCTGATTTCCTGTGTAACTATTACATGTAGCAACAGAAATTGATCTTCATGTAGATATGTATTGTTTTTACAAAAACAAAAGACACAGCTGTTGAAGAGTATCTAATGCTAGTAGGTGAGATTACAATGTTATTTGAGATGTTTTCTTAAAGACTGCATAAAAACCAGAGTCTATACTAACAACATAAAGTAGCAACATGAATCAAGCAATTTGCCCAGAATTTCCAGACTTAAAAGTTAAGTTCTAAAGTATTTTAAAATAGCTAAAATTTGATATAAAAGTCAATTTTAATAGAAACCAAATAATGAAAAATGTTTCTAAGTTTTGGCCATTGGTCTTTATTTATAGTGTTTTGATAATCTCATTTAAAATTTTTCTGTGATAAAAAATTTCATAATAAGCCCCAAACCATGTTATAAAATTCAGTGCATGTACCACAAACACTTCTCTCTCTCTCTCTCTCTCTCTCTCTCTCACACACACACACACACACACACACACACTTACATTCATAAGGAAGATTGTGGCTTAACCTGGGTCTCATGATTTCTAGCATGGTGCTTTTTCTCACTAATTAATAGACTAAAAATGTCACAAGATGATCAGAAGAATCATCTAAATTGTCCCATCTTTCCTCAAAGTAGAGTTCCTCTATAAAGCCCTTTATCAATTCATCCAAAATCTATACCTGGCTATGTAAATTATATTAAATAATCTTTTAAAAAGTATTACTCTAGATTTTATTTAAATGACCTTATTGGAAACTGGTTAAAATGGATCATTTTGTTGTTGTTATGGTTTGTGATACTGGGGATTGAACTTGGTGTGCTCTACCACTGAGCTAACACCGCCAATCTTATTTATTTATTTGAGACAAATTCTCACTATGTTACCAAAGCTGGCCTCAAATTTACCATCCTCCTGGCTCAGCCTCTCAAGTCACTGGGATCACAGGTGTGCGCCCTCAAGCTGGGCCAAAATGGACCAGTTTTTGAGTTGCCATGGAACCATCTTTTAAAATGTAATGCTCATAATCTTTGATGAAATATATAAGCCTAAAACAAATAGCAGTTTATTTTGAGGGTTGTTTAAAAAATAGAGTCTATCAAGCCCTGCCAAAATGTTTTATAAATGATGTAAACAAAGGGTTTTTTTTTCCCTCTGGGAAATATTTTCTGTGACATTACAAACCAGTATTTGCCAAAATTAAATCTATTTGAACTCAAGGATTCAGTTCATAAGAAGGGCCCTGTGAAAAGTGCTGGTACAAAACAACTAATATTGTCAGTATTAAAAGAACTAAACAGCTAGTGGTGTGAGAACCATACCAATAGCACCATGGATTAGCTTACATTCTCCTCTTTGTTAATAATTTCAATACTTTTCCGTACAGTTTTAAATTACAGATGAAGTCTTCTCTAACAAATGGATACTTTCTTTCTCTAGTATAATCTTAATTGTATATTGCTCATGCTTCTTTATTGACTCTCAAATTAAACCAAAACCTTCTAAAGCTGATTTTTCTTGTTGTTCCAATGCTTTTGGGTTTTTAAACTCACAATTTTTACCTCTTGACCAAAATATCATTCAGTATGTTTCAGTTTATGCTTTCAAAGACTGGAAATACTCAATTCAAATTTAAATTTTACTTTTCATCTCCAATTAAAACACAAAATATGGATTTATCATTAAAATCTCTGATTCAACAATTCAGACCTATCCATGTGATTCAAATCAAATCGAACATTTTTAGCATCTCTTCAGAATCAGCAAGCACATTACTGAATGTACCACATTAGAGTACTTGCTAGCAATTATTTAGTTTGGGTAAGGAAACAGAACAAATGCACATGAAACAAGTAAAAACACGGTTTCAGGGAAACATCAATAAGTGCAAATGACTATAATGCAGTCATCACACAGTACAAGATTAAAGAATAGATTAAAGTTAGATTGAAATTAAGGTATAATTAGGGTAATTATGAAAACACTTTTTTGAAGATGAGTTTTGTGTGAGGTTTTTAAAAAGTTCTAGTGTATGAATTGTAGGTGGGGGGCAGGGATTTCCAGTGATAAGAGTGGGTCAACAACATGGGAATGAGCCAAGACTGAGTATGTTTGAGAAAGGTCAAGAGCACACATCTGGCCAGAGCAATGTCGGGTTGCAATGGTAAACCATGCTAATCCAAAACACTCCTTTAATCTTTTTTAGTTCATCAACTATTACTTCTTTTTCTAATTAGCATAGACTCATGGCTATATCCCTGAAACCCCTCTATGGCCAGAATGTTCAATCCTTATACCCTGTTTTGCTCCACTAACTCCAGCATGGCCAGTTTCAGACATCAGAAGAATGAGCCTGTTGCCCTAGTTGCTAGTGAACTGAACAAACTCAAATTATCTTTCTAATGCGAGTCACAGCCCTACTTGTGTCTTCTCATAATTATTTTAACAATTATTTTAATAATTTATTAAATAATTTAATAATTATTTTAACAATTAAACAAAATAAACGATTAATTCCGCAAATATTTTTTTTTTCTTTTTTTGAAAAGTTACTGTTTGAGTCAATTTTTTCACTGATTGACTGATTGAACCAACATGAACAATTTTCAGGAGGAAAAGTTCACATGGGGCTCACGGTTTCAGAGGTCTCAGTCCATAGAAGGCTGACTCCATTCCTTGGGGCTTGAGGTGAGGTAGAACTTCATAGTGGAAAAGTGTGGTGAAGGAAAGCCAACTCAGGACAGAGTTCCAGGAAGCAGAGAGAGACTAAGCCCAACTCACCAAATATACTCCAAAGGCACACCCCCAATGACTCACCTCCTCCAGACATACCCTGCCTGCTTCCAGTTAATCCCTATCAGAGGATTAACTCACCACTTGGGTTAAGGCTCTCATAACCCAATCATTTCACAGCTAACCCTTTTTGCATTGTCTCACACATGAGCTTTTGGGGGACACCTATTTTTTTTTTTAAAGAGAGAGAGAGAGAGAGAGAGAGAATTTTTTAATATTTATTTTTCAGTTTTCGGTGGACACAACATCTTTATTTTATTTTATGTGGTGCTGAGGATTGAACCCAGTGCCCAGCACATGCCAGCTGAGTGCGTTACTGCTTGAGCCACATCCCCAGCCCAAGGGACACCTAATTTCTAAACCATAACTGTTATCTACATTGGAAAATAGGATTTTCTCAGGGAGAACAACAACTCCCCTGAAGCTATACTACCAGTTATGGATACCTGTAACTCTAATTCTGTTTTCGAATCAATTCTGCTTTTCTGTTCTTATATTCAGGATGATGAAGAAAAACATTTGCTCATGTTGCAGCTACAAATCTATCATCTGTTGCTTCATCTGGGTTTTTAGAGACATATGGCAAAAAATTCTACATCTTCTGTCATTGGCAATGTCCTCTCCCATTTTCCATTTTCTCCTTTCTAACTGTATTCATCAGATCTCCTACCCCAACTCCACTCAGTTGATGAGGTCATTGGTCAAACACCAAGCCCAAAGACCATCCTGCAGATGTATTACAAATATGTTGCATCCTGTCCCTTTGATTGCACTGATGGTTGCAATAATTGGATAGCACTCAGTTTATTACTGGCAGCATGGGCTAAATGGAAACCCATGGTATCTAGTCTCCTCTAGAATTAGTATCAAGTCAGAAACTTCCTACAAAATGTAAGGTGCCAAAGAAGGCATCAACTTTGACTAAACTTGAGGGCTCTTCTGAGTGTATACTCCTATATGGAGTTAAGTGATTCTCCATTCAGTATCTTCTTCTACTATAGGAAAATCAAGCACTATTGTTGCTTCCAGATCATAAAAACCAATTGACAGAATGACTTGCAATGAAGCCCTGGACTTGATACTAAGCTTTGTTTTATGCTAGATCCTAAATATAAAATTCAGATGATCTTGTTAATGGTCAGAATGCGACACATAAATATCTTTTATCTACTATTAATATACCCATTTTGCAAGCAGTAGCCTGGAATGCCACAGATCCTTAAATATCCAGGCCTTTTCCTGTCTTATAAATTCTCTTTATTTTTACAGAATTTTACAATCATACTCTATTTATAAAATCATCCAAGGTTTTTTCTACTTTCTGATATTTATGATATCTTATTAGCATAATATTTTGTGGGCATTGGATCAAAATATAATAGTAACAAAATTCCAGCAAACTAGACTGTACACTAGAGACAGAGATGCATGTCCCTGAGATATGACAAAGATTTGCAAATTTCTGATGATGACCATAAACCAAAATGGAAGATAAAATGTTTTGGCAAGATCAAGAACTGTACCAAAAATGCTAAGTGAAACATTAATTTATTCTATTAAGAAGAAATAGACCACAATTGCAGGCACAGCTAGAGCCTCTACTGATTTTTTTTTCCCAATAAAAAATCAGCTATAATTTTTCCAAGCCAATCGGATGGCAAAAAGCCATCACTAAATTAATCATCAAATGCACACTTCTCAGAAAGCAGCTTTCAGGGTTGCAGCACTCCTGTTAATTCTCTATTTTGGCAGGGAAGGAAAATGCCAAATGACCGCTACCTGGCCCTTCCTAAAATATTAGTCCTTATACTTTATAAGTCAAAGAAACTGTATGTGGATTCTGCCAGTTTCCAAAAACGCTCATTCCAATAACTCACTCCAGTTGTTAGGATATAACCCTAATATGTTTTTTTGGTGGGGGGAGGGGCGTGTGGTGGTGGTGGTGGTTCTGTGAAATAAACCCAGGTCAGAACTCCATTTATCACTTGAGTTCCCTAATGATCCCCGCCACTGACTGTCAATAGACTACAGTGAAATTCCAGGTTTCCAAGAATCAGTGATCACTTCAAGCCAATACAAAATATTTCCCAGGTTTAAATGTTTCCCTCTCAATGCTCCAGTATTCAGGTTAACGACTGCCAGCCCCATTAGGAAGGACAAGGCAGAAGGTTCACAGTTTGCCTCTGTAGTGTTACAGCAGGATTTTTCCTCATAGGCACTAGCCTCCCCTTCATTGGGTGATGTTGGGTCTGTGAACTCCGAATCCTCTAGTACATTGGCTCCAGTGAGGCCTCTGTTCACCAGACCAAGAATAGCTTTGGTTAAATAAATCAAGACACACCTTAATTGGCTGTCTGTCTATTTCATTCCTGGGGACCCCATGATTAATTAACCACAGTCAGAGATTTCTGCTACGGAAGCCATTCCCTGATCCCTGAGTGTAGCATCTGGCTATTAAAACAATACCCACTTTGCTTCAGACTGTTAATAGTCATCACCTGGGCCAGGCCACAGCCGGGCTTCTCACATTCCCACTGAGATCAGGAATACCATTTTTATTGTAGCTCCTTCCACAAGCATTCCTAGTCCAGGAAAATAAAAGAGCCAGAAGAACACTTTTAAATATTTGGGTATTTTCCTTTTCTCTCTATTTTTATTGGCAATAGAGAGAAGTCTTCAGGGCCCTGGCAGGATATAGGGGTGAAACATATAATACATCACATAATACATTTAATCTACTTTCTTATCTTCCAGAGTCTTTAAATTCTTTCCTCTACAGTCTGCCAAGTACTTTCTGGCCTTTTATTTCACCAAATGAGGCCAATAGTGGGTTCCTGTTTGCTTTAGCAAACCTAGAAAACTATAGTCAACTGCCTGAAACATTCCATGGATGCAGTATGTCTTAGGCATGAATGAATAATAACAAATACAGCTCATTTATGTTCAGAAATAAAGAAATATTAGATTTCTATACATTAAAATAATATGGGGGGTTAAAAAGTAAGATGCATAACACACACACACACACACACACTGCCACTTCCATACACAAATAAGAATCTCTGGGGTTATTTTAAGCATCTGCATTTTTTTTAAATCTGTCCAATTGATTTTTATTCATGGTGATATTATTAAACTACTGCTACTGAAGTTCTTTTGGTCACTTCTAAGATTTCTATTATCACCTACATACTATGCTAATAACATGCATTTATAAATCTCCCTAAGATCTGTCTCTGAGCTTCAGTCCCCAAAACAATATTTCTTTCTTTGCTCCTTTCCCCCTATTTTCCCAAGAATCTGGAGGCTTACACAATTTAAAAGGTATTATCAAATATTGTTACACTTATAAGGAACTGCCAAGCTCAGAGTAAAAAGCACAATCCTGGTCTATATCTTCTTTGCGCTTATATTTTGTTGCCTGTTGAGGGTTTCTTAACCTCAGTCTTGTTGCCATTTTGGTCCAGACCATTGCTTGTTATGTTGGCTCTCTTGAGTATTATAGGGTATTTAGCAGCATTCCTGGTATCTATCCACTGGATGCCATTAACATTCCCCTCCCTTGCTGTAACAACCAAAAATTAATCCAGATATTGCTAACTGTCCCCTAGGGGTCAAAGTTGCCCTTAATTGAGAACTATCACCTAAAGTTATTTCTACATAAAGGTTTAAAACCTACATAAATATATGCTAAATATATTTAGCATATAAATTTATAACATTTTAAATTGCTAAATATATTAATTTTTCCTTCATTGTTTCAAATCTTGGATGTTTGTTCCATTATCAATACTTTATAAATCCAGAAATATTCCTTATCTAGGGCATATTTTTGGATAATTGTAATCAGTACTCAGACACAATTTTATATTGCTCTTGAATGTTATATTTCTTAAGTCTCTTTTAAACTTTAAAGATCCTTTCCCTCTGTCTTCTTTTATGACTCCCATGCTATTAACTGGATAAAGAAATTGGGTCAGTTGTCCAAGTAAATACTTTGTATTCTAAATTTATCTAATCATTTCCTCTTGATGTCATTTAGCTTGTTCCTCTGTTTTTGTTGTTGTTGTTTGTTTGTTTGTTTTTTTCTGTAAACTAGAAGTTATAGCCCAAAGCCTGATTAGATTTGGGCCAAACCTTTTTTGAGTTTTTTTTTTGTTGTTGTTGTTATTTGTTTGTTTGTTTGTTTTTAGTTGTAGATGGACACAATACTTTTATTTTATTTATTTTTGTGTGGTGCTGAGGATCAGACCCAGTGCCTCACAGGTGCTAAGCAAGTACTCTACCACTGAGCTACAACCCCACCCCTCTGGGCCAAACATTTTTGATGCTATACTTCACTTGGTAGCATGTGAATTGACACATAACATATGGTGTCCCACTCTTAGAGGTGTCATGTCATGATTCAATTATCATAAAGTTGATAGTACTGCATGTTGTGAATAGCCTTTCAACTAATGGTTTTAGCATCTATGGATGTTTATTGCCTATGAGAATTATTCCATTAGGAGTTAGGAAATGATCAAAAGGAGGCTCATCTCAAAAAATTTGTGATGATAAATAGACATCTGAGGTGGGTACATCATGAAGTACATCTGCAGGGTTAGGGCTAGAAAGATAGACTTGGAATAGCATTTAATACCCATAGAATGGTAAGCATTTAATACCCATAGAGTAAATATAATCGCTGAGATGAGAAGAGGGTCCATCAGCAAGCACCAAGGCATCCTGGTTTTTAACTGGATGAAGAAACCAAAGGAGGGCTGAGAAGTTATGATTTACCTCTGTTTTTATTGTTCCACATAACTTTTTTTCACAATGTTCCCTGGAATGTGGGAATTGTCTCCTAGTTGACTTTCCTACCTCTATTGTCCCTTCCAATTCACCCTTCACAGAAATAGCAGAAATTTTTCTACAAATTAAATCTATCATATGAATTCCTAGATTAAAATCCTTTAGGGGCTATAGCTCAGTGTTAGAGCACATACTTAGCAAGTGAGAGACCCTGGGTTCTAGCACCAAAACTAACAAAAGCCCTTCAATGGTTCTGTATTGCTGCTAGTATAAAGCCCAATGTCTATTGCCACTACATAGGTAGATTCTTTCTGAGTGATTCTTCCCTACCTACTGAACCTCACATCTTGCCATTCCTTACCCGTGAGCAGTTTCCCCAAACATTCAGACTGTTTAATGTTTCTGTAACTCTTATTCAGCTTCTTTATGGAAGAACTTGTTCCACTTGATTAACACCTAACCCATATTTTAGGACAAAGCTAAAGGCAATTTAATTATAAAATCTTTCCTGAACCCTCATCATGTAGAATTGACTTCCATTATTCTTACCTTATGGCAGTGTAAGCATGTGTCCCAAAGTGGGACTTTAATGCACTCCTTTACAAATGAAGTACTATTGTGATTACTTATTGTCTTTTCTCTTTTTTTATTGATTTTTTTGTAAAAAAAAAAAGTTAAATGATAGCAGAATTATTACAATTCTTATTACACAAATACAGCACAATTTTTCATATCTCTGGTTGTATATAAAGTATGTTGACATCAATTCTAGTGTTCATACATGTATTTGGATAATGTTGTCCATCACATTCCACTATCCCCGATCCCTCCCTTTCTCTCCCACCCCTCTGCCCTATCTAGAATTCATCTATTCCTCCAGTGTTTCCCCTCCCTACCCCACCATGAGTCAGTCTCCTTATATCAGAGAAAACATTTGGCATTTGTTTTTTTGAGATTGGCTAACTTCACTTAGCATTATCTTCTCCAATGCCATCCATTTACCTGCAAATTTGCCATGATTTTGTTCTCTTTTATTGCTGAGTAAAATTCCATTGTGTATATATGCCACATTTTTTTTTAAATCCTTTCATCCACTGAAGGGCATCTAGGTTGGCTCCATAGTTTAGCTATTGTGAATTGTGCTGCTATGAACATTGAAGTGGCTGTGTCCCTGTAGTATGCTGTTTTTAAGTCTTTTGGGTATAGACTGAGAAGAGGAGCAGCTGGGTCAAATGGTGGTTCCATTCCCAGATTTCCCAGGAATCTCCATACTGCTTTCCATATTGGCTGCACCCATTTGCAGTCCCACCAGAGATGTATGAGTGCACCTTTTTTCCCCACATCCTTGCCAATACTTATTGTTATTTGTCTTTATAATAGCTGCCATTCTGACTGGAGTGAGATGATATCTTTGAGTAGTTTTGATTTGAATTTCTCTAATTGCTAGTGGTGATGAACATTTTTTCATATGCTTGTTGATTGATTGTATATCCTCTTCTGAGAAGTGTCTGTTCAGGTCCTTGGCCCATTTGTTGATTGGGTTATTTGGTTTTTTGGTGCTTAGCTTTTTGAGTTCTTTATATACTCTAAAGATTAGTATTCTATCTGATGTGTGAGGGGTAAAAATTTGCTCCCAGGATGTAGGCTCTCTGTTCACTTCACAGATTGTTTCTTTTGCTGAGAAGAAACTTTTTAGTTTGAGTCCATCCCATTTATTGGTTCTTGGTTTTAATTCTTGCACTATAGGAGTCTTATTAAGGAAGTTGGGACCTAATCCCACATAATAAAGATTAGGGCCTACTTTTTCTTCTATTAGACGGAGAGTCTCTGGTTTAATTCCTAGGTCCTTGATCCACTTTGAGTTGAGTTTTGTGCATGGTGAGGGATAGGGGTTAATTTCATTTTGTTGCATATGGATTTTCAGTTTTCCCATCACCATTTGTTGAAGAGGCTATCTTTTTTCCAATGCATAATTTTGGCACCTTTGTCTAATATAAAATAATTCTAATTTTGTGGGTTAGTCTCTGTAATAACCTAGAGTAAACCTTAAATACCATGCTATACACAAACAAACAAACAAAAAGAAAAACAACATTTCCCTCTTTGCTCTTTTCTCCCTGTTTTCCAAGGTTTCTGGAGGCTTATGCCATCTGAAAGGGATAGTCAGAAGGATATTTACTTTGTATTATTCCTGAGAACTGTCGACCAAATTTTCTGTTCTCCTTCTAAGCACATAGTTGTCATATACATTTCTGCTCCCTTGAAGGAAGAAGTATCACTGGTACTTATATAGGCCAGTGAGATGTCAGCAGAAATGATTTCCCTGTATAAGCCAGTTGGTTGAATAAACACTCGTTGGAATGGAGTCTTCATAGCCAGAGTCCCAGTGTAATGAGCATTTCAACATGTGTTCAAATATAGTATGAGTAAGAAATGAAATTTTTTTGTATTAAACCACTGAGAATTTGGAATTGTTTGTTAGCTCAGAATAATATAGCCAGACCTGGCTGGCATATGCACCGAGTAGGGAGAGCATAAGGTCTGATAAGTGTAGTAAATAAGACTGATCACCAAGCTTAGCTGAACTGGAATGCACCTCCTGATAGGGAACTATTTCAACATAGGCATAATCTTACACAATTGTTCAAGAATTTACATTTTGTTCTGGTTAATTATTTAAATAGGGGCAATCCTGTGTATTGTATGATGCTAAGTAACATTTCTGCCTTTTATCTAGTGGTGCCACTCCTCACATAAGACTCCAAGCATTGCCAAATGTCCTCTGAGGATGGGGATCAACACTGTTCTGACTGGAAATCACTGCTATGGGGAATACAGACCTGCCATTAATGCAGCACTTTACTCAGGCTGCTCTAGAGTTGGAGAGAGAAATAGCCTCCGTCAGGGCTCAGTTCTGCCAGTATTAGTTTTAGTGGGCTCCCAGAGTCTTAAGGTTTGGCTCTTCCAATATAGGGTCCAAAACATCCTCCTCCTTGCCTGCTGCCCCTCACCCTGCCCACCACAGAAGCACCACACTAAAGCCAGTTTAGGTGTCTGCTTCTTGTGATTTTGGATCTACTACCCTTGGATGTCCCCCCCCCCACACACACACACACACTGGGTAATTTATATTTTTATCTAGAAAAGTAGCAAAGTACACATTCTGACATTTTTTTTTTTTTTTGTCTCAGCTACTCCAGGAGATAGGTATTTCCCTTTGGGAAGAGGAACTAACTTCAGTGCTTCAGTAACTAGTTCTCTGTGGGCATCACTTTTAGTAGGAAAGAGAAGAAGAAGAGAAAAAAAAAAAAAACCTTTCATGTTTAATTCTTGGTGGGGCATAAAAATAATAATAACTACTATTAAAATCATTATTATAGATAATTGCTGACATCTGTTGAGAGCAATGTGCTAAGCCATGTTACATACATCTCATTAATCCTCGCAACAGTCCTAGAGGTATGTTATGGTTTAGATATTAGATGTCCCCCAAAAGCTCATGTGTAAGGCAATGAATGAAGGCTTGGAGGTGAAATGATTGGGTTCTAACAGTCTTAACCCAACCAGTGTATTAATCCCCTGATGGGATTAATTGAGTGATAACTGAAAGTAGGTAAGGTGTAGCTGAAAGAGGTGGGACATTGGGGGTGTGCCTTTGGGGTTTTCATTTTGTATCTAGTGAATGGAGTCCCTCTCTTTGCTTCCTGATCATGTCCTGAGCCACTTCCCTCTACCACACTCTTCTGCCATGATATCCTGCCTCACTTAGAGCCCCCAGGAATGGAATTGGCTATCTATGGAGTGAGACCTCTGAAACCATGCATCCCCAAATAAAATTGTTCTTGTTGGGCCTTTTGGTCACAGCAGCAAACAAACAAACAACCTGACTAAAACAAGGCATATATTTTATTTTTCCATATTTTATGAAGAAGGAAACAGGGGAACAGAAGACTTACGTAATTTGCCCAAGGTTATACATTAGTGGACTTGAGTCTACACATAGATCCACTCAGTTTGATTCCTAAGACCCACCTTTAACTACTTGCATCTCAAATATAATCAAGTGAAAGTTCCACTTCTGAAAAAGAGGCAGACAGACCTGTTGGGGACTGTTTCACAGCAAAACAATCACAACTGGTGAAAATTATTTTAAAAAAAAGGAAAACATTTAATATCTCTAGATGTTAAAGATATATGGTTTCTTCTTAAAGGAAGAAATATCTATTCAAGAAAATCTACTAATTTTCAATAATAACAGCTGACTGTGTCACTTGAGCCACGACTTGCTCTTTCCCTCCCTGCTTTCCAGCTCAGTCTCTTGGAAGATCCACTTAGATGTATGTCACTTAGATGTGGCTCTCACTTCCCTCACTTCACAGACAAGGGAGATCCTATACCACTGGAAGGGATAGGCTACCCCTTATAGCTTCAAGTTGCAAAGCCTAAATTCTAGTGAGTACAGCTGAAAAGTTACAGGCTCTCTTCCACTATCCCTACCCACACCTACAGCTTCCCCTATAGGAACTGTAGGGACCCAGAATACTGGGGCTCCGGATTACACTCACCCAGCTTGCTTATAGTGTGAAGGTCCCATGCTTGGAGCTATAAGCTGAGAAGAACATATACCCATGACCAATAACCACATAAAAACACGCTTAAATCTTTAATCACCAGGGAACTGCTAATCAGCCACAATGAGATTTCACTTCACACCAACTAAGATAGCTGTAAACAAATAGGAATATAATAACAACTATTGTGGAGAATGTGGAGAAATTGGAGGCCTCATAAACTGCTAGAGGAAACCTAAACAGGTGAACTGTTTGGAAAACAGGATGGCAGTTTTTTAAGAAGGTTAAATTTCTCTAAAACTACTATACATCCCAGTAATTCCTCTCTAGATGAATACCCAAAAGAAATGAAAACATACATCCATATAAAATCTCAGATATGAATTTTATTAGCAGGATTATTCTTTTTTATTTGTTTTAATTAGTTATATATGACAGTAGAATGCATTTATGTACTTTGAGATATGCACTTTGAGATATCACATATAGATAGGATATAATTTCTCATTTTTCTGTGTACATGTTGCAAAATCATATTGGTCACGTAGTCAAATATATACATAGAGTAATAATGTCTATTTCATTCTACTATCTTTCCTATCCCCCACCTTCTCTCCAATCACTTTCCTCTACCTAATTTAAGGCAACACTATTCCTCCCTAGTACTCCCCGAGCTTATTGTGAATTAGCATCTGCATATTAGATAAAACATTCAGCCTTTGGTTTGTGGAATTGGCTTATTTTGCTTAGCATGATATTTTCCAACTCCAACCATTTACTGGCAAAAGCCATAATTTTACTTTTCTTTAAAGCTGAGTAATATATACCATTCCATTGAGTATATATACCATATTTTCTTTATCCATTCATCTATTGAAGGACACCTAGGTTTGTTGCATAGTGTAGCTATTGTGAATTGAGCTGTTATAATCATTGATGTGGCTGTGTCACTATAGTATGCTGATTTTAAGTCCTTTGGGTATAAACAAAGGAGTGACATAGCTGGGTCAAATGGTGGTTCCATTACCAATTTTCTGAGGAATTTCCATACTGCCTTCTATAGTGGTTGCAGCAATTTTCAGTCTCACCAGCAATGTACAAGTGTATCTTTTTTCACCACATCCTTGCCAACATTTATTGTTGCCTGTATTCTTGATGATTGCCATTCTGACAGGAGTGAGATGAAATCTTGGAGTAGTTTTGATTTGCATTTCTCTAATTGCTAAAGATGTTGAACACTTTTTCATATATTTGTTGATCAATTGTATTTCTTCTTCTGTAAAGTGTCTGTTCAGTTCCTTAGCCCACTTATTGATTGGGTTATTTGTTTTCTTGGTGTTAAGTTTTTTGAGTTCTTTATATATCCTAGAAATTAATGCTTTATCGAAGGTTTTAACCAAAATATCTGTGAACTAATCAATGGGTACATAAATAAAATGTGGCATATCCATACAATGGAATAATATTCAATCATAATTGAGGTCTGAGAGAAGGTACAGCATAGCTGAACCTCAAAAACATAATGTTAAATGAAAGAAGATGGTCAAGAAAATTCATCTATTCCATGATTCCAATCATATGAAATGTAGAGAATAGGTAAATCTATAGAAAGAGAAATCAGATTTGTGATTGGCTCAGGATAGAGGTAAGGGAAATGGGAAGTGACAGCTAATAAGTAGAGGTTTTCTTTGGAGGGCTAAACATGTTCTAAAATTGTGATGCTACACAACTCTGAATTTATTTAAATGATTGAATTATACAATTTAAGTGGGCAGATTATATGATATATGAATTATATCACAATAAAACTATTATAAGGGTTATAGTATCTTCCTGTACTAAACAGTAAATCATAGACAGCAGCAGCAATCATGTCTCATTCCTCTCTCTTCTAGTACAGAGGCAAAGAGCATGGATTTTGGAAGTAGATCAACATGAGTTTGAGTCCCAGTGTTGTGACATACTGCCTGTGTTCCCTAAGCTTCAGTTTCCTCACTTTTATAATGGAAGTGATAGAAATAAAATCATAGAGTTGTCACAGGGATACGATGAAGTTATGCATACAAAAAATTTACTAAAATACCTGGCACATCATATTCTCAAGAAATGTTATGTCTCATTTATAGCAGGTGCTCAATAATTGAAAACGAGAAAGGACAGAGGCAAATTATGTATATGTGGGCAATGAGCTTGGGGATACCATCTAGAAAAATCTGCATATGGTATGGTATTGGAATTTCATGTTGCCAAGACGAGTATAAAGTTACTATAATTTTTGAGTTAGGGAAATACAAAACTTTTTTGAGTTAGAGTTTTATAATAATTGTGAATGAAAAGTCTTTTAGAAAAGTGGTGTTAGAAGCAAAGAAGCAAATTTGGAGAAAACATGAATAGCAATATCTGCCTTGAATCCAGGAGTCATTTCTTTCCAAGCTTTGGTTTAAAAAGCTGTAAAATGTGCATAGTCATCCTTGCTCCTGCAACTTCACAGTGTAACTGGAAAGCCCAAATGACAGAACATGCATGAAAGTGTTTTTGAAAACTTAACAGCTGAAAGTAATCATCCTTATTAGATTATTATCGAAGCTATCCTGCACATGTATTTATTCAGATGTTAGTTAATAATGGCCACAAGTTGAGTTCTCTGTGAAGCAGACTGTGACAGAGAAACTTTATTAGGAGGGAGTTTATTCAGAAGTTCTTGTGTGAACAGCACCTGTAGGGGCAGGGAACGAAGCAGGACTTAATAGAGGGAGAAGATGGATCATGGTTGAGGTACACAAAAGTTTCATATGACTGTAGGAGATGCTCCGAAGCTGAGATAGCCCTTCAGAGTCACCCCACCCCCACCCCATGTGGCAAAAGGAAGAGTCCTTTATATCTCTTCATGAGTGGCCATTAGATAAGCTCTACCTTAGAAACAGAGCTTGACTTTGGACCAGTCAGCTAATTTTTTAGCAAAGACACGGAAAGAGTTTATAGGTAAACACTGTCAATGGACAGCATTCTTGGGTGGGACAATACTTGTCAGTCTTATAGGGAGGGAGAGCTGCAATGCATACCATCCCTGAAAATGATAGTATATAGTGGAGGTTAGGTAAGCATTGGTAAACTTCACTGAAAGATTTCCAAATTTGGATAAATAAGGTCAATTATGTTCTTTTGTCTTAGTAATCTAATTCAGACACACACACACACACATGCATGCACACACACACATGCACACACACTTTTGATTCAGTAAATAAAAAATAATTTTGGCTATGTCCATAATTGACTATATTTTTAATAGAAAAAGTTTTTAGTAGTCATGATTATTGAAAAGATAAGTAATCAAACTATCTAAATGTAATCATTAGTTTATTTTAGTTGCTAAAATAGGGTTTTCTTTCATGGAGTAAGTTCATTAGGATGATTTGGTACAAAGTAATTATTGAGTGCATCAGATATATATTTCTTTTTTTTTCCTTTTTTTAATATTTATTTTCCAGTTTTCGGCGGACACAACATCTTTGAGGCCACATGCATGCCAGGCGAGCGCGCTACCGCTTGAGCCACATCCCCAGCCCCAGATATATATTTCTGTTTTATTGCCATTATTATTTGATGTTAAAGTTTTGTAAATGCAAAAATTTCTTTAAAGTTATTTAAAGAAATAATACAGGTTTTAAAGTATTTTGATAATGAACCAAATCTATCAGAGGCAATAGAAAATTGATTATATTATGAGAGAAGAAAATTAACTTTTGACACAAATATCTTTTTCTAGATCCCTTAAACAATGAAAGTATGTTAATACTTCAGTCCATTGAAGTCATCCATTGCAACTGCTACTTAAAATATTTAAAAAGCTTAAACTACCTTTACCTAGAAGCTTAAAAACTTTTCATTTTTAAAAGGTTTTCTTTTATACTTTTTAACAATTTTTTTTTCTTTTGAGTTTTTAAGTCTTTAAAATTACTCACTTTGGAAATAAGAGGTTAAAAAAAAGTCAAGAGCAAGCTCAAAAAAAAAAGTTACTGAAACTTGGTAAGAATATATTACTCATCCGTAGTACCAAGTATTCTTAAATTCAATTTTATTTCTCCTAAGTAAAATGGGGTTAATGAAGTGTTTTCAAACAGAAGTGGTACAAGAAAAAAATTTAATAAATAGTAATTTGTAATTGTTTACCCAGGTTAGTTGTTCTGGCTTTCTTGGATGTGTCAGAGTGTGGATTCTTAATCTGCACAGTATCGTCTAGGTTTCCTCATAGGAATAAACTGAAGAATAACGGTGGTGCCTCAGAGCAGTTTTCTTTAAACATTTTCAGTCATATGTCCCCCAAATTAAATTCTTAAATTGCACATATTCCTGTTGCCATCTAAAATTTTCAATGTGAGTTTAAATAGTTCCAAAGGGCATGGTATAAATATTTGACTTTTTACAATCAAGCTGTTACTTTACTTTTAGAAGTTCAAGTGAAATCTAAATTCCATAGTAATTTGATACCCACTGTTTTATAGTAATACATACTAAATGCTGGTGTAGCAAATGAACCCATGTGATTTCATTGCCTTCACATTAAAAAAAAAAGTTTATTTCTCCCTCATATCAATTCAATTGGAAGACATAGCTTTATTCCATCTTGTGCCTTTATCATCCCCCAGAGCCTCAGAATCCTTTGATTCAAGCTAGTGGACAAGAAAAGAAAATGTTGAATTAAGTATAGAAAGTTATAAGAGCCACCCACATAGCATTGGCTACAACTCAGTCACTTGGCCACATCAAACTGCAAGAAAGGCTGGAGTGTGGTTTAGTTTGAGGCCCAGAGGAAAGAGAAAATAAGTTTGAGGAGTGCAAAAGAGTCTCTCCTCTAGCTTACTTCTCTCCACCAAATATCCTTCTTCTTCCCACGCATGAGGCATACTCTTCTTCCTAAGGGGACAACACAGCATGTCATCACTGCATTCTTCTCCAATTTCAGGATCTTCCAGTGAGGCATGTCCTCTCCATTAGAATCTAGATTTAGATTCCTTTGGTCACTATCTGTTTTCATTAGTTTTTCCCCTGCTCTGGCCAAAAGACTGGACAGGAACAATTATAGAGGAGGAAAAGTTTAGTTGGGTCCCATGGTTTCAGAGCTTAATCCACAGATGGCCAACTCCATTGCTCTGTGCCTTAGGTGAGGCAGAACATCATGATGGAAGGGTGTAGCAGAGGAAAGCAGCAAGGAATGCAGCCACTAGGAAGCAAAGAGAGATGGCTCCAGTGGAACCCTACCTACCTGTAGTTAACCACCCAGTTAATCTCCATCAGGTGATTAATGCATTGATTAAGGATAAGGCTCTCATGACCGAATTGTTTCACCTCTAAGTTTTCTTGCATTGTTTCACACATGAGATTTTGGGGGATACCTCATATCTAAACCATAACACTGCTACCACCCCCTGCCTATGCACACACAACCACCCATACAAAATCCAATGGTGGGGGAAGGATAGGATAAATGCAATCCAAATTCCAGTGCTTACCCATTTGGAAAAGTGAATAGTAGGAAATACGAAACACTTACTTGTTCATAACAATTATGAAACTGGAAGCATAAGGACTAGACGGAGCCCCTCTCTAGTAGCATAAAATGTTTCTTGACTCAGTTTTGAGTGTGCTCATTAGAAGAAGTCTGTTATTCCCTGTTGTCCTTGCCTCTTCCCCTCTCTCTCCCAAGGACTCTTCTTTGTACCTTATTATCCATAGTCATATCTGATATGATTGTTGTTACATTTAGGATACTTAAGAACTATGGTTTTGAGCTCAATATATTCTCTACAGTACATGAAATTACATTTGGATAGAGTATTGAAAATTAACTAAGCAAAAACTAAGACTATTTTGGGGAGGGGATTGGCTATGGGGCATTATCTTTGTTGGGTGAACTCATTTGCTTATTGAATGGAGTTCTTCAATTTTTACATTATGAATCTACACTATTTTTCTGAGGTTCAGAATAATAGAAGATTATAAAATTTAGGTTGTGCCTTCTACCAAACAGTGCACACCAAGGTAAGATATATCACTTTCAGAAAATTGAACAAATTTGAAATGTATACAGTAACTTCTACATTATAATAATTTATATGAAACAATAACGTTTCTTTACAGTTTGTATAAATGTATTATATATATATATATTTATAGTAATATATACCTAGATGTTTTATTTATTCACCAGACTAAATACTATTCTAAAGATATCTAAAAACTTGTGCATTTTCATCTTTTACCTTTGTCAATCAGGTTTTCATAAGAGTTCCAACTGTAAAACTTTGACCAGTCAGATTTTTAATATGATATATTTTCCTTTATGTCTTTTCCCCTTCCCTAATATCTTTTCCTGTGTGTGTGTGTGTGTGTGTGTGTGTGGTGGGTTTTTTTTTTTTGGTGGGGGGGAGGCTTTAAAGGAAAATAAGATTTAAATGAATTCTACTCAGAGTGTTTGAAAAGTATATCCATTTTATAAAAAAAATTAAAAACAATTAAGATTTTGAAGAATATTTTCAAAGTCTTGCTAATTTCCAATAGTTACTTAAAATGTCTTTATTATTTTGAAATAACTATATATGTGCATGCATTTAAAATTACTTTGAATTTGGAAATGATAATAATTTCTGAAGGATAGGTACCTACAGGACAGATTATCACATCTGGGTTTGTATGGTTTTTGTGTACATCACTTGAATACAAGCGAGCATCTTGAAGATTTTAGGAACTCTCATTTCATCAAACAAAATCATAAAACATTATGTAAAGATGTATTGCCTCAACTCTTCGTTGCTGTTCACTCCACAGTGAACATGAAATTCTTCTCCTGTGGCAGTAATTAGTTCATAATTTCACGGCATCATTTCCTGGAAGCATTTACTGTTCAACTTAAAAGGTACATGATCAACCTATCTTCTCTACTGTTGACAAAATTGTAATAATATCCAGTGTTGGCATTCTACTTACATTTCAGAAACACCTTCTTGCTAAGCAGAGTCATTGATAATGTGAATAAGAATTTCCAAGTGTTTCAAAATTTTCACTCAGAAAATAAATATTTAGCTGTAATTATTGTTTTTTAGTCCATTTATTTCACACGAACGTATTTTTAGAATTGCAAAGGATTTTAAAGATAATTAAGTGATTTATGCAAAGGTCAAGCATATTTAAGAAGACTAACCTGCAACGAAAAAAAGGAGCCAAGACAAAAAAGGTATGGATGGTTACAGAAAAGGAAATATAAGTGGAGATTATACAAATGAAAATAGTTTCACCTTTACTATAATAAGAGAAATAGACTTTTAAATTATAATGCAATTCTACTTTCACCAACATATTGGTAAAGATCAAAGAGTTTGATGACACATCTGAATTGGCAAGGCTGTAGAAAGGCTCATAAATTGTTGTGAGAAAGTGGACTGGTACAACTTGAACTGGTACAACTTCTCAAGAGGGTAATCTAGCGATAACTATCGAAATTACAATTGAATGTATATGTTGGTCAAAATTTACAGAATTGTACACTACAATTGTAGTATAATTGTATGCATTAGGCCTGAAGTGTTCAAAATAAGAATGTTTTGTGTCTTCAAATTCTATATTGTCTTTAGAGGGAGTGAGTTTGATATATACTTACCGGAGTGCAATAAACTCCCAACATATATTTAGAAAAAATTGTGAAGCATTTCATTGTAAGTGTTTCCTACAACTCAATAGATGATTTGAAACATGACAGCATTTACATTTCTAGGAATCTTTGCTAATGCTTTGTTTTTAAAAATTTATAGTACTGTTAAGTAATTTGTTTTACATGGAAAAGTGAAAGACCCTTTATTTTTTTTAATTAGCTAATTATATCATCTTCTCTTCATCTTGACATTGTTTTTCTCTTTTCACAAATCATATTTTGTATATATTTTTATGGACCACTATTGTACATATACATACAATTTAAATGTCTTTTAGACTTTCAATCATGTTACTGTAACTTAACCATTTCTAGCTTATTGAAAATTTGATTGTCTCCTATTTCCATAAAGAGTTCTGCACTTATTTGGGCGGGGGGCTGATATACTCCCATAAGTAGTATTTACTAAAAAACAAATAACAAAAGAACACCACTTTTAAATTTTATGTTTATAAGTAGATTGCTTTTTAAAAGCATTTACCATTACAAATAACTATCAGCAATGTATGATTATGTTTGTTTCTCCATAGACTTGCTAATATCGACTATTTATGTTTAAGATTTTAAAAAGCATAAGTTATTTGCTAAAATTTTTTAGTTGTTGATAGACCTTGTTTTATTTATTTATATGTGGTGCTAAGAATCAAAAACCCAGTGTCTCACAAATGTCAGGCAAGCACTCTACCACTGAGCCACAATCCCAGCCCAGTCTTGCTAAATTTTTATAAAGATAATTGAATTTTTTATTTAAAAATATATATGTATACAATCATTTTTGAATTCTAGAACAAAATTCAATTCACTCTTGTTAATTTAACTATTTGTCAAAAATTTATAAAATCAAACATTTTTTTATTACAGATAATTTGTTACTTATTTAATTTGTCCATAAATATGTTTTAGTAAGTATCAACAAAGGAGTACTTAGCATCAACAAAGGAGTCTGTAAAGGCATGGCTTAGGACACAACCAAATCTTATTTATTTTTCAAAACTGAAGGACATTTTAGGATGAAAAGTGTAATTTCTTTGCTTTCTTACTTTATTCAAAGCATATTTCTTTACTGTATAGATGTTGAAAATTGATTTTTATTGCTTCCTATAAATGTTACCAATATATCTGATTTCTATTCTTTATTTTTATGTAGGTCATATTCACTTCAGTTAAGCAACAAAATACAAATTAATTTTAGTACACCTGTGAAATTAAAATTTGTCTTAAAAAAAAGAAATTTTAACACTAATAATTTTCCTTTAAAATAGGCAGTACTCAGCCATAGGCAGGTGCAGGGCCTTTGCAGACTAAGCTTCTCCCGAAAGCTCAAGAAGTGCAAGCCTGAGTACCACCAGACATCATGGAGGAGCTGTTATGGAGCCAACTCTATCTAGAGGGTTCCCTGGAGGAGTTCTGTACCTTTCTGATGAAGGTGCCAGGATTCTTAAGTTGTCTGCATATGCAAACGTAGATTTCAATTATTTGGAGATATTCTTGCTTGCTGAAACCCAAAAGCAAGGCGGGAACACATCTGACCAAGTTGCTGTCAATTCTAAATTCTGAAAGAGCCACAAGACAGAAATCTAAGAGAGCTTCTTGAACAATAGCTGTTGAGACAACAGACTTTGGGGCCTGAGATGAAGAGGCGATGGTACATTAAGGCCCTTGTCTCAAAGATAAACCCTTGTTGCCATATAAAGCTGGAACTCAGGAAAACCATACAGGGATCTGAATTTCTGTGTTTGAGATTTGATGAGATCAAGATCAACTAAATCCTGAAGAAATTTTCCAAGTAGAAGAAAGTATAAGATGCAACTAGGCTAACTGAAGATGATCTAAGAAAGAGTTTGGAGTTGTGGAAACAAAGGTGTCCACAGTTCCTCTCCACTGATCCACTGACCTGCTTTACTTTTCTCCTCCCCCTCCCCCTCCCCCTCCTCCTTTTAAATTTTGTTTTCCCAATGGTATCAAATGCTTAAACTAAGAAAATTAAATGTAACAGATGAAAGTCTCCTCTGGCTATTATGCTTATTCTTTGTAACTTATTTCCCTCCCAAATGTAACCACTACTAGCAACACAGTATGTTTTCTTATGTTAACATAAATGTTAGAATAGTAAACAAACCATGACAGAACTTGTGCTTTTCTTTCATCAAAATGGCTCAGGGAGGCTCAGGCAGGAGGATTGGAAATTCAAAGCCAGCCTCAGCAAAAGTGAGGTGCTAAGCAGCTCAGTGAGACCCTGTCTCTAAATAAAATACAAAAAATAGGGCTGGGGATGTGGCTCAGGGGTTGAGTGTGCCCCCACCCTGCAAAAAAAAAAAAAAAAAGTTTTGAGATTTTTCCATGACGTAATATATTTTCCCACAGTTAATGGCATTTAAATACTACTATCTTTTGTGGCATAGTGTATTAAAGAAATCATGCCTAAGGATGCCTTGAAGAGCTTGAAATTTGGTGATTTCAATAATATGATCCTCATATTATTGGTCAGAGATTTCAATTTCGAAATCATGTTATCATGATTGCCGCAGCCCGGCTGGCTGGGCAAAATAAGCGGAGGGTGACGAATAACTTGTGTACGTTGATACAGCAGGAGTGGAAGCCGTGTATTGCAGGACAGGAGCAGTATTTATACATTCCACATAGCTTATCTAATTAGCATAAACTAGATACAGCAGTCAACCAATCAGGAATCTCCACACTTAATGGCTCGCTTTTGTTACTTCTCAAACCACTCCCTCTGGCATTTTGCCAGGCACCATCCAGACTTGTTTACAACTCTAACATTCCCCTGGCAAAATGCCAGGTGTTATTTTGACTTGTTTACAGACTCTAACATATGATGGTAACAGTAGTTCCTTGGCTGATCTTTAAATTAGTGAGTATTTTCTGTAGTTGATTTTTATTGGGCTTTTTGTAAATAATGATGCCAGCATACCATGTATGAATTGATGATGATAATGAGTGTCCACCACTTCGTATTGAAAACCTTAGGGTAATGGTCGAATCATTAAATCTGTAAGTCTTCATATAGTTTCTTGCCTACTGCATTGTAGGTGCTCATTCACCATTTGCTAAATGTTAAATGTTATTTGCCATTTGTCATTTTAGTCTATTCAGGATGTTGTAAGAAAAATGTCATAAACTGAAGCATTTATAAAGAACAGAAATTTATTTCGCACAATGACACACACTTGGAAACCTAGGATCAAGAGTCAAGTTCAAGATTTTGGTGTATGGTGAGAGGCAACCTTCTAGACAGCAATCTTTTCCCTGTAATCTTACATCTCACTCTTTTCAATGTAGATAATTGCCAAAAAACATTGGGTCTTTGCCTCTGAATCCTCACAATTAACTTATTTAACTCAGAAATTCCCAGAAAATTTACTAGATATCATGTTAGTTCTTAAGCAAAATATAGCCAAATCACTATTTATGGTAGTTGAATTTGTAAATGAGCATTTCCTATTGATAAAGTTTGTAATACAAGAAATACGATCATCAGGGACTAAGAAAGAAACCATATTGTTAGGGTAGCTGTGCAAATATCTATGAGAGGCACATCTCTGAGTTCTAGCAAAGGTTTATTGACAGAGAATATCTGCCAGACTGCCCTTCTGCAAGGCGCAGCAACCTGCTGGAAAAACTTAACTACATAGTAATGTACAATAGAGTAGTTAAAAAATAACTATCTGATCCCGTGATTATTATTTTGCATCTTTGCTGTGGTTTCTGCAGTTAGGGACTCTCTTGGGGTGGGCCTAAGCAAAAGTCATGCCTGGGTGGGCAGATGCTGATTTTCAAAATGGAGTTACTTTGGCCTAAGGACCTAACACATATATAGAGCAATACCTTTCAGAAGATAAGAAAGAGTTCCAAAAAGAGGTGGCATTTGAGAATGATGTTGAATAAAGGGTAGAATTTCCATCAGGGAAGCCTGGTGGTGGTGAGGGTCGAGGTACTGAAAATGAAAAAGAATCTTCCGAAGTCCAATTTCATTTGAGGGCAGTACAGATGGAAGGGGTGTATTTTATTTATCTTTGCACAACCATTGGCATATTATAATGATGTTTGACACACAGCAGGATTCGAAAATGTGATGCATTGACTACTAATAGGAATATCAAATAGCTATATGGTAAATATTAATAAGTTTCTTATTTAATCAGCCCTTAGTAAAAAGGAATAGATCCCATTCCTGAGTTAGGAAAAAAATCAAAACAAAACAAAACAACAACAACAAAAAAAGAAAAGAAAAAAATGCTTAGAGGAAAAAAAAAAAAAACAAAAAAAACCTATAGGAAGGGCTGTCAGAGAAAAATTAAGTTTATCTAATCTATCAGCAAACTTCTTTATGTTTTGGCTTATGTGTTTGCATTTGTAGTACACCAAAACCTGAGTTGGATAGAGGTTGACTCGAATTTTCAGCAATTTATATGTGTCTCTCAAATATAATATCTGATTAAAAATGGTAAAGCATAGAACTATACTGCAATGTACGTGATATTTTGAATGTATTATAATATATTGATTATTATATACAGAATAAGTGATAGTGCATGCTGAGGGCATATAGGTGACCCTCTTGAATGAGAACAACAGCGAAGAAGGGGAGTGCATTAACTGGTCCAACATGCAGGCTGTAAAATCCATCAGTGCTGGAGGAAATGCAACCCAGAAGTTGTAGCAGTCTTTCAATAAAAGCAAATAAAATCACCAAAAGCTTCTTTGAACAATCAAGACTAGAAGGATCCCCAGCGGCCGGACCTGCGGCCTGAGAGCCTTCTTCCAGGCGCTCAGATGGGGCTCAGGGGCCTGGATGCTCACTTCCGCCCTTGAAGCCCAGCTCTTCCCGCCAAACTGGCTGCGGGGACCGGGGCCAGCGGGCGCCGGCGGAACTGCGCATGCTCGGCGTTGTGGCGCAATGGCGGGAACGGAGGGGACTCTGTTGCGCCAGTTCCCGCTGTTTCTGCCCCAGAACCGGGCGAAAACTGTGTATGAGGGATTCATTTCGGCTCAGGTACTCGCCCAGTTGTTGCACTCTCGCTAAAAGAGCCTCCGGCGTGGCGCCCAGGGCTCCGGAGTCTGCGACGGGCGGGGGTTAGCGACCCGGACCGGAGGGGATGCAGCGGGACAGCGCGGGACGGGTCCCAGACGCTGGGGGGACAGCGGCTCCTTGAAGCCAGACTCTCGCCGCCTTCCTTCGCCAGGCGGCGTCCCCCTTCGGTTTGGTGCTGGTCACCCGCAAGCCCCCGCTATTTGTGTTGCTTTGGGGGGGGGAAACCTCAGTTTGTTCCTCTGCCGAATCCGGGGTACCTGAGCACCTCTAGCTGCGAGGTTTTGTAGGAAATCTTAATAACAACGGAATTAATTACCTGTACCGATTCTAGCATTCTCATACGGAGTTCATTACACTAGTAACACGTGCAAGGTCTTGAAGTTTGTAGAGTGTTTTCCAGACACAGTATCTCAAGCCTCAGCCCTGTGGCAGAAAAATATTCTGGTTTTGATAGTTGAGGAAATCAGATCAGGGGAGACAAGTTGAAAAACTTGTCCACAATCTTGCATCACCTTCCCTTGAACTCAGGCTGATTCCAATCCCGGATATTTTCCTTTCACGTTGTAGGAAGATATCTTAGGTTAGGATTTTGAATACGGACTTTTCCTCTCTGAACATGACACTCATTCCTGTCCCCTTCACTCCTCCCAGCCAGCACAGCATACGTAACTGTTTAAGGAGAGGGATGATATCTTAGCAATTACTTTATGTCTCAAAAATATTAAGTGCATTATCAAATCCACTTGCTAAATGAAAATTGTCCCAAGGAGTTTCAGAAGATGAAATTAATCAGAATGTTCTGTGATTAGTGAAAGATTATATTTACTTTCTAATTCATGTGACCATCACAGAAAGTAGAGATTAAAATTCATTATTACATATGGAAGAAAAACCTACCGTTCCTTCCTCAATTGTTGAATTACCTAGTTAAAAAAATACTACTTGATTTCATACAGTGGTTAGAAAAGTTGAAAAAGTAGCATTAAATTATTATTATTTTTTTAAAGGAATCCTGTTACACCTAGTTTTAGGCAGTTTTTGAGGGAAATACTTTATATATGTGTCTGCATCTGCTAACATCCTTTAGAAAAGTTGCAGCTATCAGAATTGGATAAAATTTTTAATGACCTTTGCCCAAAGTTACAATTCTAATTTGTACCTTCCTTAAATAGCTTTCATATTTTTTTTTTTTTACTTAGGACTACTGGGTTTTGAATCCAGGGTCTCCTGCATGCTAGGCCTGCACTTCACCACTGAGCTACATTCCCTAGCCCTTTTTAAATTTTATTTTGAAACAGAGTCCTCCTAAATTGCCTAAGCTGATCTTGAACTTGCAGTCCTTTTGTCTCAGCCTTCTGAATAGCTGGAGTTAAAGGTGTGGGCCAAAGCTCCCAGTTTAAGCAGCTTGTTTATATCAATCTAAACATTATTTGTCTAAAAATGTTTTCTGCATATTTCATATTTATAGAGAAGTAGCAAGGGTGACCAAAGAATTCTAGTATATTTATTAAAATTCATCAGTTTACATTTGACCCCCTTTGATTTATTCTTGAGTGTGGAATGTGTTTGTGGGAGCATATCTACTCATTATTTTCCTGAACCATTTGAAATTAAACCATAGACACACTCTCTTGTTATCCCTAAATACTTAAGCATACACTTCATAAAAACAGGGATACATTTATACATAACCATAGTACATTTACTAAAAGCAGGACATTTAATTATGGTGTAATACCTTTTCTAACCTAGAGTCCATATTTAAATATTGTTAATGGTATGTATAATTACATACTTTATACTTCCTTCATTCCCCATTATTCTGATGTAAAATCTTGAATTAAATTTGTCATGTTGTAGTGGCACCCCTCCTCCACACACACACAAAAATCTTAACTGGGCTTCTCCAGAAATCTTCACCATGGCTTATTTTAGGACTGTCAGCAAAAGAGTCTCTACAAAAGAGTTCAATGTAGATAAACTTCCTATTTTCGTGTTGCCCTATTTTACTTGGCCACTAGCCTGGGAGAAATCGGCACTCCAGGTGCTGGACACCCCTCACAAACATTTATCCAGTATAGTAGTTTGTAGATGTTGTCCTTATACATACTGACATGTAGTGTTTCTCATCATCATTTTTTTAGAAGTTATGGAATTTCTATTTGTAGTTCCTTTGAACCCCTGAGTTGTTTACTAGAAAGTTTTAAAAAATTTTTGGTGAAAGTTTCTACTATTAGATTCTTATCTCTTGAATGAGTTTTGGTAGTTTGTGTTCATCAAGGAATTTATTCATTTCATTTTGGTTTTTAAATTTGTGAGCTTAAAATTTTTTATAATAGCCCCTTATTGTCTTTAGCATCTGTGATGATACTTCTTTTATTGGTTATCTTTTGCAGTATGATGATTCCAAACCTTAGTGGTTTAAAATTACAAACACTAATCATCTCTGTTTTAGTGGATCATGAATTTGGGATCGATTTAATTGGTAAATCTTGATTGAGTCTGTCACGAACTTGCAATAAAGTTGTTTGCCAAGATGATGACTTTGATTATTCAAAGGTTGAATAGTTTGAGGATTTGCTTCCGAGATTATTCATACACACAGCTAGTGGCTTGAGTCTTCTGCTTTTGACAGGGAGCCTCATGTTCGCATCACATGGACCTGCATAATATTGCTTGACTGTCATCACAGCATAGCAGCTAGCATCTCAGAGTGAGTGATAAAAGAACAAGCAGAAAGCTGCACATTATCTTTTTTCCTTAGCCTCTTAAGTCACACGATTTTACCTGTATTTTATTCTATTTGTTAGAAGCAAGTCTTCAAGTACAGTCCATATTCAAAAGAAATGACATCAGGCACCAACTCCTAAAGGTAGAAGTCGTCAGATAATTCATGGATATATTTTTTAAAATGCTTTTTTGTTCTATTTCCTTCTACTGGTAATTTGTGCCTTATCTATTTTTCTCTGGGCATCTGGATACAGGTTTATCCAGATACCTTTGTGTTATTGACTTATAATTTAATATTGTATTAGCTATAGAGCAAACTTGTATGATTTTAACCCTTAAATTTACTGAGACTTATTTTATGGCCCAGAATCTTGTCTCTTTTGGTATATATTCTGTTTATACTTGAAAAAAAATATGTTGCCATTGGATGGGGTTTTCTATAAATATGAGTTAGATCAAGTTGATTTATAATACTATTAGAGTTTTTCTATACCCTTATTTTTGTGTGTTACTTGTTCTATCAATTAGTGAGGGGGTGTTAAAATCTCCAACTAGTAAGTTTTCTTATTTTACTTTTAAAATTTTTATTGGTACATTATAATCATTCATAATAGTGGGATTTCTTGGTAATGTATTTGTACATGCATACAATAGAAAAGTGTACTATTGTCAGTTTTGTTTCTTAGTACCTTCACTTTTCTTCTCCTGTTCAGTTTTTCAGTTTCTGCTTTCATTTTTATTAGTTTGTCCTTCACATAATTTGAAGTTTTGTTATTATTTACATAAACTTTTAGGGGCATAAACTCTTGGAAAATTGATTTCTTTATAATTATGAAATGACCCTTTTTATTCCTAATAATCTTTTCTTTGAAATCTGTATTTTCTGATACAAATATAGTGATGCCAGCTTTCTTTGGTTTAGTTTCTCTTTCCATACTTTAAACTTATTTGGATCTTTACAGTGAGTTTCTTTCTGGACTTTGCTTTTTTACGGAGTCTAACAATCATTGCCTTTTACTTGGGCATGCTTAGACCATTTACATTTAATGTGATTTTTGATATGGTTGGATTTAAATATTCTGTTTTGCTGTTTTCTTTTTGTCTAATGTGTTCTTTATTTTTTCCTTATTTTTCTGCATTTTACATTCCTTATTTTTTTATATTCCTGCATTTTACATTCCTTATTTTCCTTATTTTTCTGCATTTACATTTTACATGCACGTTCTTTTTATGATTCTGTTTCATCTCCTTTGTTAGCTTTTTTACTATATGTTTGTCAGACTGTTTTCTGTTGCTACAACTTTGTACTGCAGACTGGATAATTTATAAAGAATGCTGTTTGTTTAACTAATAGTTCTGGAGGCTGAGAAGTCAGGAGCATGATGCTGGCCTCTTATCACCTTTGGCTAAGGCCTTCTTGTTGCATCTTTACATGATAGAGAACTTCACATGGTGTGAAGAGCAAGATAACTGGCTTGGGTCTCTGTTGCTCTTCTTATCAAGTCACTAATGGCATCATATGGGCTCAATTCTCTTGGCCTCTTGTAATTGTTAATTATCTCCCATAGGCTATTAATATATGATTTAGGGGATTAACTTTCCAATACAAGAATTTCAGGGGACTTACCAAAGCCTAGAAGTATTTGTTTTTTGTTTTTGTAAGTAGCTGCTTAAAAGTTTATAGTATATATCTTAAAACTGTCATGATCTACCTTAAAGTAATATTAGGATTCTATTTTATATGCAAAATTGATTTATTAGCTATATGATTTTATCCCTCATTCTTTGTGTGTGTTTTCTTTAGGGCTCACAGTATGCATCTTTTAATTTATCACGATCTGCTTTCATGTATACCACTTCCCTAAGGAATCTCGTGACAGTGTACTTTTTAAAAAAATATATATTTTCAGTTGTTGATGGACCTTTATTTTGTTTATTTATTTATATGCAGTGCTGAGAATCGAATCCAGTGTCTCACACGTGCTAGGCAAGCACTTTACCACTGAGCCACACCACCAGCCCAGTATCATACGACAGTATAGTTTCATTTCTTATCTGCTGGTCCTTGTGCTATTGTCACATACTTTCTCTTATAATCCCACCAATGTGGTTATTGTGTGTGTGTGTGTGTGTGCGTGTTGCTAGGGATTGAACCCAGGGCCTTGTGCATGCGAGGCAAGCATTCTACCAACTGAGCTATATCCCCAGCCCAACCAATGTGGTTATTAATTTTGGTTTAGATGATTATTTTAATTAATAAACTAAAAATAGTTTTAGATTTAAAGAAGACTTGAACTGGTGATACTGCATTTCTATCCCCATTGCCTTTTCCACATAGTTTCTCCTATTATTTCTTTATTTTGGTCCTGGAAATCAAACCCAGGGCATTGAGTGTGCTAGGCAAGTGCTGTATCCCTGAACTACATCCCCAGCCCTCTGTTATTATTAACATCTTCATATTAGTATGGTGTGTTTGTTATAATTAATGATTAATGATTTGGTTGATGTTAAAAATATTTATACATTTATTAATTTAATTTCATACTTCATTAAGATTTCCTTACCTTTACCTAATTTTTTCCCCCTCTCCTGGGATCCCACCTAAGATACCACCTTACATTTAGTTATCATATCTCCTTAGGCTTCTATTGGCTATGACATTTCCTCAGGCTTTTCATGTTCTTGATGACCTTGACTCTTTTATGAATATGAAATGGCTTGATTTTTTGAGGAAGTACAAGTTAGATTTATCATAGGATATTCATTTATTGGAATTTGGTTGATATTTCTCCTGAGTTAGGGTTATAGGTTTTTAAGAGGAAGATCACAGAGTTAAAGTACCATTTCATTTTATTAAGGGTACAGTCAATTAATATCACTGATGATGATTGATCCTGGCCTTGATCATTTTGCTGATGTAGTATTTGTCAGGCTTCTTCACTGCAGTCACTGTTTTCTCCCTTTTTAATATTATACTCTCTGAAAAGAAGTAACTATAAGCAGTCCCAGCTTGAAGAGTGGGAATTAGTTTCTCTTTTATGATTAATCTGAAATGCTGCATGGGAAATTTGTTTATTCTCCCTTATTTATTCATTAAATTATTTATTTACACAAGTATGATTTATGGGCACTTATTTTATATTTTGGTTTATAAACTAATACTATTTCATTGCTCAAATTGCTTTGCAACAGTCAGTTCCCCCCCCCCCCCC
>NW_025999977.1:13512964-13568393 GCF_001458135.2 Marmota marmota marmota
CAAAGAAGACATTTGGCATTTGTTTTTTAGGGATTGGCTAGCTTCACTTAGCATAATCTGCTCTAATGCCATCCATTTCCCTGTAAATTCTATGATTTTGTCATTTTTTAATGCAGAGTAATACTCCATTGAGTATAAATGCCACATTTTTTTTATCCATTCATCTATTGAAGGGCATCTAGGTTGGTTCCACAGTCTTGCTATTGTGAACTGTGCTGCTATGAACATTGATGTAGCAGTGTCCCTGTAGCATGCTCTTTTTAGGTCTTTAGGGAATAGACCAAGAAGGGGAATAGCTGGGTCATTTTGTTGCCCATGTAAGTGTTTTGACCTTTTTCCTAGAAAGACTGAACTTTTTCCTTATTTTAAAAGTCTTTATTAAGATATATCTCAGAGTGGATCATTCTGAGTCATTTTTCTTGTGTCTAGTTGTCGCTTTTGTTATGTGGATTTCCAGAAAGTATACTTGGATTATAATTTTAAATATTTTTTCCTCCTGTCTTCTTCTCTAAGTCTTCCAATTATATGCATTTGGACTTTCTTTGCCTGATTTCATCTTCAACCCTTTTTCTTTGATGGCCTTTACTTTTTTTCTCATTTGGTAATTTTCTTGCTTTTTCTTACTCCTTATGAAATTTTTATTTAACTTTTTTCCTTGGACACTTTTAAATTTATTCTCCCATTTTAATAGCTCATTCATTCCTACTTTAAGAAAAAAACACTTTCTGATCTTAGTCTGGGTTTTCTCTTGGGTCTGTCATCTGAAATGTTTGATCTTCATTTTCTGCTTTTGTTTCATGGTAACTTTGGATTGATGGAAACATTATTTGTTAAACATTTTGACTATGTACAATAGTTATAAAATTCCTAGTTCAATAATACACTATTTACTGGTAAAGAAAAAAATGCAGTTTGTTTAATGGATGGTTTTGGGGGGGAACTTTTGAGGGGAGTATTATGTTCTTTTTTTCTCATGTAAGAGCTTAAGTTTTCCAGTCTTTTTTTCTTCCTAATGCCCAGTTTCCAAAAGGTGTTTTTTACCTACCTTTTTACTGTCTTCTGCTTTTAAATCATTTCCTCTACAAGACTGTTTCTTTGACTTTTGTGTTCACATTAATCTTCTGTTCCTCGTAAGCTTGGAAAATCTGCTTTTGGGGAAGAGTTAATATTTTTTCAGGTGGTTTAACTACAAAAAGTCTAAATTTGGACATTTTTTTGAACCAGAAAAGTATTGTGGTATGTGACACGTCATTTGACCTCTGAAATAGTTGGATTTCACAAATAGGGAACTTTGGAATTTTATTCTTATACTGTTCCTCAGGTAAATTGTGAATTGTGAACATAGGTTCTTACACCTATGTGTGGGATGTCTATAAAGTTAGGTTAAAGTTGCTACATAATACCTTTTAGTGTTTTAATGAAATAGTGAATTATTGTTACTTGACCTTTGAAAAGGTCAGTAGTACATTTTGTTTCATTTTTTCAAAAGGACATTTAAATGTAATGAAAGTCAGAACTGTAATATTACCATGAAAGTAAAGGTTATGGGGTACATTTAATTGTGTTCTTCTGTTTTTGAATCTGCTTTGAGGGAGACTGCTAAAATTCCACATGGTAATTGTTTTTTTTTTTTTTTTTTGAGAATTTTATTACTCTTTTCATTTTATACTGTTGAAGCAAAAGATTACATTTCTGTTTGTCTTTTTCTGCTTATTTTTTTCTCAAATTTCACATGTATTATCCTATTTAAGTTATAAAGTTTAAACTGCTTACCCATTCACTTTCTAAAGAAAGTAAAACTGAATATATTTCCCAGAGAACACTCTTTCCTTTCCTTAAAAAGAAACTTGAATAAAATTCTGTATATTCAAATATGTAAGTTTGTGAATACTTAGATTAAAATAAACAATATGTTTCTGCTTTTATCTATTAAAGGTTTACTAGTATGGAAAAATTAAATATACTCCAGTTTATGGAAGTATTTTATGTTGAAATATTTAAATTGTGTAATATATTTATGAAAATTTAGAAAGTAAGTGCAATCATGAGCAACCTGAGGGAATTTGTTTATTTCCTAAGAACATTTAAATTTCCTTTATATGTCTGCTAACAGTGTTAAGGTTGAATTTCTTGTATTTAAGTTACTTTCTCTAAAAACAAGGTCCAAGTATATATGATTTTGATTTTGTAATATTTCCAAAGTTTTTGACATACATTTATGAAATATTTCCCCCCAAATCCTGTATTCCGTTGCTTATATTTTTTAAGTATAAAAAATTTGGGTAAATTTGATAACTTTTGGAAAATACTGCCTTTTTTGTGATTCTATGTTTAACTTCTCTTAGCATTATGTAAAAGATGAAACTTTGAGTGATTTTTTTTTTTTTTAAATTTTCTCTATAGGGGAAAGACTTCCACCTTAGAATAGTGTTGCCTGAAGATTTACAAGTGAAGAATGCAAGGTGATGTGATGTTTAGTGACATGCTTGTATCTTGGTGGAATAGGCAAGTGTGTTTAAACTGATTCTGGTGACTAGAGTTTTGTCTAATATGTTTATTAATGAATCCTATCAATAAACCTAAAACATTTCTGATTGTTTGAAACCAGTGGCATTTGTAAGTAATTTCCTTGCTACTTAAGTGCTTTTCAGAGGTAATACATTTTTTTAAAGCAGTAAACAATAATTGTGTATACTTCCCTAATAAGAACTGAATAGAAGTTTAAAAGGATTAGAAATCCCCCCCCCAAACTTTGGACTGAGTATTTATATGTAATATAATAATATAATGTGACAAAAATCTAGTTTAGTTCTGTTATAAATTATGTATAAATAGGGACAGGTGGTACAGACGACTAGTCAGAAGATGAGACTAGGTATTTAGGCATTGTCACAAATCTCAGTTCTGCTCCTAAATATCTCTGGAGTAGAGTGGAGGAATCCAGAGATATTTATGTGTAGATTTGATAGGATTTTGTGATTGGAAGTGGCAGTAAGAGGGAAAGAGATTAGAGGATACTTTCCAAGTTCTTGGCTCAGATTATTAAGCTTATGAAGAGATCACAGATGGAAAAGTGGAAGGGAGATTGTTTTTAGGAATATATTGAGTGTAAAACATCAGAAGTAGCTATTTAGTAAGTAGTAGTAGTATATTGGTGTGGAATCTGAGTGAGAGATTTGGAGTGAAGTTATATGTGAAAATCACAGTTGGCATAGAAGTTGAAGCCGTCAGTATTAATAGATTTTCTAGTTTCTGTGTCTGTGGGGTGAAAAGAGAAGGCCAGTGATGGGATCTTAAGGGAGGGATTTATAGAATTTATAAGACTAGGATTGGCAAAAAAAGAGGAAAATTTGAACAGTAGGTTTTAAATAGGGATTGAAAGAAGGAATAGTTAGCCATGCTGAGTGTTGCAAAGATGAGGTTAGATATGAATAGATTTGTGCAGTCGAAGAAACTGGGTTGTTGGGGTTTTGACTGGATGAGTGGGTAGAAAGGGAATGGAAAATATAAACTACTTTAAGGAAAAGGGAAGGCATGTGCATTTAAGGAAGAGCTATGATTTTTTTTCAAGATGCTATATACTTAATTCATTAAGGAGAAAAACTTGCAGAGAGTAAGTTAAGGCTATCACAGGTAAAAAGATAATTAATGAAGTGACCAAGGTAGTAGCAAGGAATCCAGTGCATACTTGGAGAGGATGTTATCCGTAGACAGTTGAATAAACTGCTCTGTATAAGGAGATGGGGTCCCTACAGGATTTAAAAGTTGAAGGCAAGTTAATATAATTCCTTAGAGAAATTACTTACCTGCAGGCGAGGTAAGCCTAGTAGATAGATGAATTTTAACTTATCACTGCTTATACAGTTCAAAGTATGTATTCTTTTGGTTACATTAATCTGGAAGTTGAATAAGAATATAGTGCTGTATATGTTTTTTTAAATACAATTTTGATGTACTCAAAACCTTTGGTTTTATTTAACCTACCTTTAAGAATTGAGTGCAATAGTAAACTTTGCTTTGGGTAATTTAAAGTTAAAAAGATGTACTGTTTGCCTGTCATTTATTGATTGTGGTTATTTATATTTCGAAGTAAAATTAATACTGACAATTTGAAGACAAGACTTTCAACAGTATAAGTGGTAAAATTTTATTAACTTGTCAGAATTATGTTTATGTCATTTTTTTGATCATATGTGCATGTTTGTGTTAACATACAAATAAATTTTCTTATTTTAATTCTGAACAATGAATAAAACCATTTTGTTTTGTTAAAATTTTAGATTACTATGCAGTTGGCAGTTGAAAGCTATACTTAATGGATACCATCAAATAGTCCAACAGGTAAGTCTTTTAAAGGTTTATCCTTTAAATGAGGATAAGAAAGTATTAAATTTACTTTTTAAAGCCCTGCTTTGTACTACACTGAGATTTTAGCTCACTCAATTCAGAATGGCAGTCATCAAGAATGCAAACAATAATAAATGCTAGAGACGATGTGGAGAAAAATGGAATAATTTTACACTGTTGGTGGGATTTTAAGTTAGTATATCACTATAGAAATCAGTATGGAGATTCCTCAAAGACTAGTAATGGAACCACCATATGACTCAGCTATACCACTCCTTCGTATTTATCCTAAAGAGTTAAAGTCAGTGTACTAAAGCAATACATGCATACCCATATTCATAGCAGCACAATTCACAATGGCCAAACTATGCAACAAGCCTAGGTGACCCATCAGTGGATGAAAGGATAAAGAAAATGTGGTATATATTATAAACAGCGTAGTTTTATTTAGCCATAAAGAAGAAGGAAATTATGTCATTTGTAGGAACATGAATAGTACTTAAGAGTGTAATGTTAAGCAAAATAAGCCGAATTCAGAAGGTCAAGGGTTATATATTTTCTTTCTTATGTGGAAGCTAGAGAGGAAAAAGGAAAATAAAAGTGGGTGGGTGGAGAGATCTCATGAAAATCAAAGGGAGATCAGTATAGGAAAGGAACCAGGGGGAGGGAAAGGGGAAATACTGAGGAATAATATTTGCTAAATTATATTATTATATTGTGTTCATATACAAATATGTAACAATCCCACCATTGTGTACAACTAGAATACACCAATTAAATAGCATGGAAAAAAATCCTGCTTTGCAGAATGTTATAACAAAGTGGTTTCATAGTTGCTAAAGTTTTTAGGTTCCATCTCTGGCTATGAAATATTTTAAGGATCTATAGATTACACAAAATGGTTTCTGGAAGACTGGGGCTGTAGCTCAGTGGCAGAGTGCTTGCCTAGCATGTGTGAAACACTGGGTTTGATCCTCAGCACTACATAAAAATAAACAAATAAAATAAAGATATGCTGTCCATCTATAACTACAAAAAAAAAAAAAAAAAAAAAAAAAAAAAAAAAAAACACCTACCAATAAACAAACAAAAAACTCCATAATGTTATTGAAGCAACTAAAAATAATGAATTGTCTCTTATAGAAAAATAAATGTTAATAGAATTGCATTTTTTGATTCTTTTATCCATTTGTATTTTTCCTATTTCCTATATATTTTCTATCTTATAAGCAAGTTATGTGTGATAACCAACAATGAGAATCACTCACATAAAGCATTACTGAGTCATAAAGAAATACAGGAGATAAACTGCTTACTTTGTAGAATATAGGCTGTGATAGTTGCAGAATAATTACAGCAGTTTTTTTTTTTCTTAATGGAATGTTTAAATTTCCTTTTTTCACTGCCCCTCCCCACATTTCTATGACAATTTGTAGTATACACTGAAGTTTAAGAAATTAATCTATTGTGATGTGTAGTCTGGAAAAAAATGTTAAATCAAGCTATGTATAACAGTAAAATGTACAATTCTGTTTTCCTCTACTAATTGACCAACAAATTTTCTAGAAAACATGTCAGTTACTTATCTCTCCCTGCCCTCCAACTGGTCAGGTAGACCTCAGTATTAGTTTGAGTTTTTGTTTTAGTCAAAGACCATTTGAATATTATTATTTTTATCTTGTCTCATTTTCAGTAAATATGGCCCAAGGGGTTAACAGATTTATTTCTGTAAAGAATAATAGTAACATCTTTAGATTTGTTGACCATAAATCTCGTCACAATTACTTTACCCCCTTCTTATAGCACCCAAGCAACCATAGACGAATGGCAAATGAATTTATGCCTGTATTCCTATAAAAACTTTATTAACAAAAATAGGTATTAAGCTGAATTTAGCTTCTGGCTGTAGTTTATAGACCCTTGATATACTTTGTTACTTGTCTGTAGTAAACTAAAGGAAAGAAATACCATATAAAAAAGGTATAGTTATGTTCTGTGAACATATGTCTGCTCAAAGCTATGTTAAGATGTAAGTATGTCTTCATGCATTGTTGAAATATCCTAGATTCTTATTATTCTCATCTAAAAAGATAGACCAGATTTATATTTGACTTTGTTAAGAACTATGTGGAGTTAGTGTAGTGCAACAAAAACCCAAAATACAATATTTTGAAGCACAGAAATGATTGTTGAGTTCTAAGAAAGCAATGTAAAACTCGTTTTTCTTTTTTCTTTCTTTCTTTCTTTTTTTTTATTCTATAGCTATTTTGAGAAAGAAAGATTTCAGGGAAATGGAACCATAACTCCTAAATATTCATTCTACTTTAGAGATTATTTCCTTTGGCCATTTTATTATAATAGCTTTTATTTTATTGAATGATTATCTCCTTTTGAATTAATATGGGCTAGTTGTGAAAGGACAAAAAATAACTATAAGTGGTCTTTAAGGTCAAGGAAATGACAAAAATATTTAATATTGTTGATAAACACTTGTTAGTCCTTATAATAATTAAAAATTTAAAGTTATGTAGATTTGTCTGGTTTTTATGTTTTATGTTCTTTCCATTTACATCTCTCTCCCCTCCTCCCCTTCTCTCCCCTCTTCCTCCTCTTTCTTAAAATAATGATGTCATTTGCTAGATTTGCTAAACTTGGCAGTGAGCAGAGGAGTATGTGAAGTTTTAAGTGACATTCTTATACAATTCATTATGTCTCACTAAAATAGATTTGAGGGATTTAATTACTTTTTTCAAAATGAAATTGGTAAGAATAGTAGGAATGATGACCATTATTTTATTACTTAATTCCTTTAAGTTGTAGACATAGCCAGTATTTTTTCACATTCATTTTAGTTTGTATTTTATTCTATTTTTGATGATTAGAATATTTATTTACATATTAAATTAATTAGAAATGTTTTGATTTAGAGAATGCAGCACTCTGCTGATCTAATGAGTTTTATGATGGAGTTGAAGATGATTTTGGTAAGAATCTTTTCTTCTAATATTGTTACCATATTCTAAAGTCTTGCTTGTTTCCATAAACTTTTAAAAATCTCTTAGAATGTAAAACTTGTCAACTTCCAGTCATTTACTCTTTTATTTTACTTTGTGCATAAATGTGAATGGTACTTCCCTTGAATTGCATAAGGAAAGAACTATATGTAGCAATCAGTTTCATTGTATCATAAACTTGGTACCTTTGATACTAATGTTCGATAGATGCTAAAGAAATAAAATGCATTCTTGGCCTATGGGAGAATGTAACATCTAGGGAGAGATTAGATAATTATACTTAAAGATATAATAAGATGCATGAATAATTTTGCATGTAGCTGCAGATCCCTGAAAAACTTGTTGGACTTCATTAAATATATTCAGTTACAAACAATAGGTGTTTGGTCAGTTAATTAATTTTGCATAAAATAGTTGATTATTTAGTTTATCTTGTAGACATTGTTTGCTTATAATCTTTTTATTACACAGGTCTTTAACATAAACAAAAGAGGAGAGAAGGTTATAGTGAATATCACGAGCCTGTAATCTAACCTTTACATATATTTTTCCTTCTACTTTTTTTTTTTTTTAAGAAGAGACTCAGTGAAGACTCAGTGAACTTAATAATTCCTTATAGTGGCTTTGCTTGCATCAATATCCAAATAAGGTCCACACAATATATTAATGTCTTTAGTCTTAAATAAGATTTATATGATATTTAATTTATAGTAATATCTCCCCTTCATCTTACCCTTTCTCTCTTATGTCATCTACTTGTTGAATAAACCAAATTATATATCCTATAAAATTTCTCACATTATAGATTTAGTTTGTTAGATATTTGTGGATTCTTTTTAACAGTCTTCTATAGATTGAGCATTCCTTAGCTGAAAATCCAAAATGCTCCATAATCTCAGACTTTTTGAGTGCTGACATCATGCCACAAGTGGAAAATTTCACACTATGAAACTTGGTTTGTTGCAGAAATTGTTAAATATTTTAAAAAATTGCTTCAAATTATGTGTATAAGGTGCATATGAAATAAATAAATTCTCTTTAAGTTTCAGCCTCATCCTAAAGATATCTTATTATGTATTTATAAATATTCCAAAATCTGAAAAAATTTAAAATCCAGAAACACTTCTTATCCCCAGCATTTTGAGAATAGGAGTACTCAACTTTTATCTTTGTAATTTTGCAGTTAGATCTAGAGGTCCCAGTAGATTTGGATTCATTTTTTTTTAAATAAGCATACTTGGTGCTGTGTACTTATATTGCATTAAGAGTTACATGATGTCCCATAATTTCTCTTTTAATTAAGATTGATCAGTAGATTTAGATCCATCTCAGAGTTTCCCATCAGCCTCTCACAGAGTGATTTTAGCATCCAGTATTAATAATAGCCTAAATCCACTATTTCATTAGAATTTACAAATGGTGATATTTTAAAAATAGTTCTGTCATCTGCATTTATTATCTGAAAATCTTCTGAAGAGAAGAACCCTCAATAGTTATTCGGTTAATTTGAGGTACAGCTCGTACTAGAAGATAGGATAAGTGCTTGTTTCGTTTTCTTTTTTTTTTTTAAGATCAATTTTTAGAATAATGAGTTGGTGCCTAGCAACTGTTACAGGGAGCTAAAGATTTTTCTTTTTAGTGTCATTATGAACTCATGAGTTGTTATATATTCGATTAACTTTTATGCACTGTACTCATTTTCTTTTTGATGCTTAAATTATCCCATTTTTGGTTGGTGTAAGCCCCTTCATGTTGGCTTCTCAGTTCTTTTAATGTAACCAAACCTCCTATGCTCTAGCTTCATTTACTCATCTTACTCTAGAACTGTAATTAGACATTTCTCCAAAACCATAGATTTCTTTTGTGTGTATGTGTGAAATGGTATTGGGCTGCTGTGACTGGAAAGTGAAGTAATCATTGATATTACTAATTCTAGACTCTTTCAGTGGACAAAGCTAGGAAAAATACATTTTAGAAGAATTACAATTAATTATCCATTAATGTTGCTATTTCCAATTCAGATTTGGCATTGAGTTTTTACTTCTTTGTTTTTATGCTTGCATGTCTTTTACTTTGAAATATTGGTTTCTAATGATATTAGCATTATTACGTTCTTTGGTTATGCTTTACTTGTTATGTTTTTTTCTCCATATACATGTTTATTATTATATTTGCTTATATCAAAATTATAATACCTATATTGCTTCCAACAGTTGAAAGCACTTGGATATTTTTTCATGGTTTTCTTTGAGACTTTTTCATTTTTTGTAGCATTGCCACATGTTGAAAACTTAGTTGCTAGATTTTTTTGAGTCATTTTAAAAAAATCCTTCTAATAACCCTCTGAGGTAGAACTTAAAAATGCTTGGGGTCAGAATAAAGAGATTAAAATTAATTTCTGCATTAAATTTCAAATTATGAATTTTTAAACCCAAAGTTGATTATAAATGTCATCAAAGACCATGATATAATAACCTTAAAAATGATCAGGTGAAGAAGTAAAGCATATTTGTTTTGTATCCTCTTGACACTGGAAAAAAGTTTGAAATTTTTCTCTTATCTTTTTTTAAATAATTTTAATGTTATACAAATATAGGGTCTGAGGGAACCAGAGTAAAACTATATACACTATTAAATTCTTATTACTAAAAGTAACTTTATTGAGTTGTAAGTAATAGAGCTATTGGTCATGTCATTTTGAAGAAACATTTTAAGATGAGATATTAAAATTTATTTCTGATTTCCAGCATTTTACTTAGTATATTTGTGCTGCCTTTCTGAATAAAAAAGGAGAGCCTATATTTTATCATTCTTTATGAATCATAGTAAAATAGGTGATTTTATTGCTCATTCAAGATATTATACCTAAATATGTAAGAATTACTAGTCTATTTCTTAGGCTGTGTTGTTAGTAGTAGAATTCCTAGAATATAATCAACACTGGAGTTCTTAAGTGTGGTACCCAAATGAAATGAGTAGTTATTGAACTTATTCAGGAAATTTTGTAAATCTCCTATGGATTTCCTAGTAATAACTGGGCATATTGTGGCAATTTAGTATATATGTTAAATCTTCACTACCAAGTCCCTTTGTCCCCTTTGTGAAAAGTGGTTGTCTCTCTGCCTTTGCCTTATTTTCTATTAAGGTTCTAAAGTAGGAGTAACTGTCCTGACCCACAGTGGAAGGCAAATGACATAAACCTAGGTTTGAAATACATTTTTATTGTCCAAGTTTATTTTTACCTTCAATATTTATGGATATTCAGTAATTAATATTTCTGAATAAAAAAACTTCAAAAGAAATACTGGGTAATTGTTAATTCAAAGAACTGTATTAACTCATTCAGTGACAAGTGGAGGATAATCTTAATAATACGAATTAATTTTGTGGCCCACCAAGCTATTTTTAGATAATATTAGACATTTAGGTCGTAAAAAAGGCAGTGTATGTCTTTTCTCTTAGGAGCTTACCCTCTAAATCCATATTGATTTCTTGGCTTTACAGATCTGGTTTCATGGTTTTATCATCCTAAATTTTTTTCAGAATTAGATTGAAGTAGTTTCAGTTAATAGTTCTAATTCTGAAATTCTCTTTTGTAAAATATATTCTTTCTAGTATTACCTCAACTTAATAATATCCTATCCTTGTTAAATGAAAAAAGTATAAGGACAAATAATAATCTATATTTAATCTAAAACATATACTTAAAGGAATAAAATTTTCAGATTTTTATTGTGGTTATGTTTACCAGAAGTGTTCATAGTTTTTCAGCTTGTTCTCATCTATTATTGCTATTGTGACTAATTTTTTTTGACTTTTTTTTTTTTTATATAGGTTGAGCATCCATTATCTGATATGCTTGGGAGAAGAAATATTTCAGATTTTGGATTTTTTCATATTTTGAAATATTTGCATATACATAGTAAAATATTTTGGGAGAAGACTCAAATATAAAGTGAAATAAAGACTCAAATATATTCCTTATATACATAGCCTAAAGGTAGTTTTAGACAATAGTTTTAATAATTTTGTGCTTGAAACAAAGTTTTATGGTTTGTAATTTTTCACTTGTGGTGACAGGTCAGCACTAAAATTTGTGATTTTGAATGTCACATAAAGGATGTTCAACTTTTAATATCTTTTGATAATCCTGACCATATGAATATTTAAGTAACTGTAGCTATATATGTTTTTACTTTTCACATGAGATACTTGTTGAAGTTGGCAACTTCAAAGTCACTGGTAATTTTTAGCCTCAGCAATTCTGGTTTGTTTGCATTGCTTGTAAAAAGTTTACATTCTAGTTTAATTCATAAACCATTTTAAAGCCTTCATAAGTGGGCCTAGCAAGGAAAAGGGACTGTCATCTAGCTAGTTGAATAACAAAATACCATACTTACCAGGTTATAGAGTAATACTGAATACAAGTCAATGAAAGAAATTTGCAGGTAGGTATTTGTTGTGATAATGCAGGTTTGTTAAGATGTAATTTATATCAATCTAGTTAATATAGTTAGAGTTCAGCCTTTTGTTTAAAGGCACCTGGTTTTTTATATCAAACATCATATGCATGGGATTAGAAAGATAGTGAAGCCTTGAAGATGAGTATTTTTTAAAATCTTTTTTCTAATAGGCATAATAGCCCAGGAGAATATTAAAACCTTAAGTTCTTTTCTTGGTATAAAAATTGACATTTTGCATGACCTTTATTGTATTCCTTTAACTTTTTCATGTAAAGGGGAATGGGTCACCTAGATTTTCTATAAAATAATGAACACTTTTGTTAGACACTAAGAAGATTATGATTCATGTTTTGTAATCAGGTACAATTCATTGTCTGGCATTCCACAACCGATTATTATTGTTTTTAAACAGGAAGTTGCTTTAAGGAATAGACAAGAGTTATGCGCACTACCTCCTCCTCCCCAGTTCTATTCAAGCCTTATTGAAGAGATAGGAACTCTTGGTTGGGATAAGTATGTCTACATATGTTTTAAAAATTTCTTTGTTTTACACATTTCAATTTAACATATTTCCATTTTAGCAATTTATTTTATATGATTTTAGAAAAAGTGTCTTATTGTAATCAGAGAATCTGATTTTTATTGTTACTATGAATTAAAGGGGGGATATTTAAAAAAAATTGACCTGCAAAGCAAAATGTAATTTGGGAAAACATGACATTTTAATATACATGGTAAGATGTTATATGAATAGATATTTTTATTGAACATTTAGCAGTATTTTTGTTGAACATATAGCATTATTCTAAATGTTAGTAAATTATCCATGGTTGAAAAGTGATGCTGATAAATGTGAAAGAGAAAAATTATTATATTTTTGTTATATGTAGATATAGATATACGCAGAGAGATGTATATAGTTATATTTTTAGTTATTTTTTGGTTAATATACAGTTTGGCCTTTCTAAATTTAACTCCGTGTGTGTGTGTATACACACACACATGAATTTTTAAGTGCTTTTGTAATTTGAGTAGTATATTTTAGCAGGTATGATTTAGAAGAATCATGTAGCTTTTTTGAAAAAAGAGATGAATAAAAAATTTAAAACAAGTTCAATAGATGGGTATGCAAGTTGCTAAAACTTTATTCATCTATCACCTGAAAAGAGATCTGTGGTGATTTACTTGATTTTCAGTTGCTGAATTTATTTTATATGATTTTAGAAAAAGTGTTTCATTGTAATCAGAGAATTACAGAGATTATATATATACTTTAGTCAGACTTTTTAATTTTTTATAAGTACTTCTTAAATTTACAGTCTTTCTGGTTAATAGAGTTGGCAAATCTGTACTTAGGAGCCCTGAAGTTAAACAGTGATTTCTTGCTAAAAAGTACAACTTCAATTTTCAGCTGTTAAAACCTTTTTAAAATCATGATTACAATTAGTAGTGTTTCACTATGGATTGACTGCTTAAAGTTTGTTTAATAGTTACTGTATATGTTTTCCAAATTGGATCTTAGAACTGAACATCATGATTTTGGTCTCGTATGTAGTTACTTTTGAGGATGACATTGATTGGCATTAAGGAATGAAAAATGAAACAGTACTGTGAATTGCATTTGGGATTTTGTTTGGTGGTCTTGCTTTTTATATTTCAGCATTGTCTTCATGAGAAACTATGAAAGTTTTCTTCCGTTTTGATGTTAGAGAAGTCATACTTCTGAATATCTGATCTTTTATTTAATGAACAATATGAATACTTTAATTAAGCTGTTTTTGACATGGCCCCTAGGATGCTCAAGATCAAGTTTTTGGCCCACTGTAGAGCCATGCTGGATATATGATCTATCTTTCTGTATGCAAATATTATTTTCTGTTCTGCTATTTTTCTGTTGTTTCTTGTAAAGTTCCTGGAATTCTTTTTGGAACAAGTGGTATTTAAAATAAAAAGATCTAATTGTCTCTGATCTCTTACAGCCTGACTTTTATTCTGACATTCTCAGTGAAATTGCATTTATGAGGGCTGGGGTTGTGGCTCAGCAGTAGAGCGCTCATGAGGCCCTGGGTTTGATCCTCAGCACCACATAAAAATAAATAAATTAAATAAAGGCATTGTGTCCAACTATAACTAACTAAATAAATATATTTTTAAAAAATTGCATTTACAAAAGTTGACATTTATGTCCTTTGGACAAGTCTGGTCTTTGTTCTTGACTTTTTCTAGTATTTGATACTTTTAGCCAGTGTTTCCTTCTTAAAACTCTTTTTGTCTTTTATGACCATCCTGGATACTTCTTTGTCTCTTTCTCTCTCTCCTTTTTAAAAAATTATTTTCAGTCTGGCTCATATTTTTCTTCCATGTCCAAAATGTGAATGATCCTTTGTGGTCCTTGTTTTTTTTTTCCCCTCAAAGAGATTAATCCGTCTTCTCCATTCATCTGCCACCTCTCTGTAGTTTGACTTCAGATTTTTTATATATTTACCAAGTTCCATACAAACATTTTGTATTAAAAAGTTTGGCTTCATCATCTCAAACAAGTTTCACCCACTCCCCCAATAAAATCAAAACAACTCTACCAGAGTTCTCTAATTGGAAGGCATTGGTTCTACACATGTTTTCAGTTATGTTGGGCATGACACATCTTGATGCTTTCCATGTATTTATTTCTAGAGTGTTATCAGGACCCTCTTAAATTTGTTATGATGCCAAGTACTCTGATGAGAGAATCTCTTTAATTTTGAATAGCTCTAATTACTGCATTAAATTCTCTTTCTGTTTTTTTTCTCTCTCTTTCTTTTTGATAGACTAGTTTTCTGCTTTTAACACCCTTAATTGAGTCAGCTATTAACCAATACATTTAAAAGTTTATATATTTGATATGGGGCCTCAAAACACATTCCTGTAGAAATTTCTTGAGTGGAAATCTGGACCTACAGAAACTGTTTCTGTAACTGAATTTAGCTGCTGGAATCTCTTAAAAATGGTTTGAGGAACAGAAGTAGTCATGTGTTTAATGAAGTAAAGAATGCACCTCTTGCTCATCCATTTTCTTGAACAACCACAGGCTGACTTATAGGCCTATAACTGGTTTTATATTTTTACCTATTCCTATGACCTATGTGTAGTTTCTTTAAACTTCAGAGTCCTACGGGTCACGTTCTGCTGGCGACTTACCATCTTCCCTCAATGCCTCTCTAGATTTCTGTGTCTCCCACTGGAACCTCTCCCCGACCAGTGAACTTGTTAATTGATTTTTAAAAATAAAGTGGAGAAATTTATATTCCATGCTGTTGAATTTTCCTGATTGCTTGGAACTCAAACGTGTTAATGTGTTGCCTTCTTTTTATTTTTTTTTGCTTTTGCTTAAAATCTTGTCTCAGTTCAATAAGGCAACTACTTATTCTTTCGCAAGAAACTGGTAAAAGAGGAATGAGGGAAGTAGGTTAATTTGGGGACATTTTAGTTAATGAATCTTTGATCACTTTCTCCTATTGGCACTTTTTCAGTGTTTGCCCTTGTTTATTCAGGCTGCCGTACTATACCTAATAAGTTTTTGTTCAGTGTCAGTGCACATAAAAATGTTGAGAGGTTCCATTTGCTACTGTTCCCCTCCCCCATAGTGGGTTTCCCTTTTCCTTTGCTGGGAAGATAGAGTTGGGGATGACTGCCATGGGGCCCATGAGTTCAGAGCAGTTTGTTATTTCCACAGGGTCAATCTCTTCTCCTTCTCCCGTTTCAAGCAAAAGCCAGGTATATTCATTGTGATTTCTCTCTTGGTAGATTCTAAACTCTATACTCTGTTTCTCCACAAGACCAATTTACCTCTCAATTAGAGACCATTTTTGGCAAGGCTCCACCTACCTCTTGTCTGCCTTGCTTTTAAGAGTATCTCTTCAAGGGTTCTCACTGAGATGTCAGGGGTATTCATTTGGACTTTGTCCCACACACAGACTCTAATTCTAATTAATCTCTCCTGAGTATCATGAGCTTTCTAAATATTTTCCTTTGTTTTTCAGTTTGGCTTATTACCCTCTTGTCTCCTATAGTTTTAAGGATTGATCAGAAGTTTTGAGGGAAAATTGGCAGAATATGAGGCCAAGTTCTCTGGTCCTACCATTTTACCACATTCTGACCCTTCAAGTCCCTTATTTTTATCCCTGTCCTCAAGAGATTGCCAAAAATGCTGCTAGTTTTCTTGTTTGTTTGCTTCATTTTCTATTTTTTTGGCTACTTCATAGTACTCTCTGTCTGGGCCCTTTGCCCAGATCATTCTCTTCTTGCTCTGTGCCCAGAATTGATAAATATGCTCAGGGGAAAATGGCTTCAGAGTGTTGGCTTACTTCTCTTTTTTAGGACTTTGGCCCTTCAAGTCCCAGTTAGCTTAGCAATTCTTTGATGCCTTTTCCTTTTCCCAGGCTATTTTAGTTGCTAACAGAGGTGTTGGTCTGTTTCATTTTAGCCAGAAATGGATATTACATGTAATTTAAAATGTACTATTATCATGATGTTGAGGATTAATTAATGTTTATTCATAACAGGCTTTATATTTATGAAGGTACCATTCCTGACTAGAATTGGGATGGATCTGACCTTTTTAATAAAAATAAGCTAATAATGGAGGGGAGAGATAGGAAACACAAGCAAAATTTTAGACTCTATAGCAGCAATTTCAACTGAGGTTATGAAGATATGTTTTGAGCCATTGATGTCATGGATTCACTCATTCTTCAGATACAGATTGATGGAACAGAGAAAAACTATTCGTATTATTTTTTAGCTGCTTGGTTTTAAATCTTAGTGTTCAGAGGATAGTTGGGAGTGCAAAAAGGGTTTGGCAAAGGGGGAGGAAATGTTCTAGTTTTGTTTGGATTATATTGATAGAGTGAGTTTAAGGCAGTTTTCCAAGTGGGATCTGACATTGTTTGGAAAAATCCAGTAGCAAAATTGGTTGAATCATTGAGGATGCAAGATGAGATTTTGGAATCATTTAGTTTTTCACCCAGCAATTATTTATTGAATGTCTGTGATGCAAGGTAATGAAGATACTTAGGCAAGACTTAAGATTCTTATGGAACTTCAATCTAGTGGAAAAGTTAGAAATTAAGTGGATGATCATAGTAGTACTTAATTTTAACTGTGAGAAGTACTATGGAGTGTAATTATAAGATTTCTTGAGAGCCATTAGCAGCAAAGTTTATAAGAGAAATAGAATATTTTATGTAGGGTTTTAAGAGATAAATAGAAAGTGCTGACTTTGGCATTATATCCATTGTTCTAATGTGGGAGAAAAAAGAACAGATTTCTAAATTGATAATAAATAAAAGGCAAAAGTAAGGATATGAATGTGTCTGCCAAAAATCATTCATTACAGTATAATTGCTTATCTCTTTAGATTTAGATTGTTTCACATAGGACTGCTTTTTATGAAGTTTCTGTTTTGTGTCACTCAGTGTACTAGCTGCTTTTCATATTCTTATTTAATTCTCAGAATAATTTTCAAGATGTATATTTTTATTTCCAATTTTGTATATAAAATGGGTATATATGGATAAGGCTGTCTACATAATACCACTTTTTTGTTTTTTTGGTTTTTTTTGGTACCAGGGATTGAAACCAGGAGCACTTAACCATTGAGCCAAATCTCCAGCCCTTTTTATTTTTTATTTTGAGAAAGGGTCTTTTTTTTTTTTTATTGAGAAAGGGTCTTGCTGAGTTGCTTAGGGTTTCACTAAATTGTTGAGGCTGGCTTTGAAGTTGTTGTCTTCCTGCCTCAGCCTCCTGAGTCTCTAGGGATTATAAGCATGCACCAGAACACCCATTGTAAATGATACTTTTCTTGAGTTGTACCAGGGGACAGCTCCAATATAGGCCCTTTAATAAAGTCCCCTCTACTACTTGAGTATTTGCAAGATTCTGCCAAGGTTGAAGCTAATGAAAACTTGTTTTACTTTGAGTAAAATTGGCCATTTGCAAAATCATGCCCATCCCTAGAGATAGTTTCAGAATCTGTTTAGATTGTGAAATATCATAATTTAATTATAGTGACCAAGATAAATAAATGACTAAGAATATAGCCATTGTTACTTAATCATTTGTTTTGCTATTTACAAGTAATGTATTAGCAACAGAAGAGAAGTTGTCTGCATGAATCCTGAGAAGCCAGAGAATAAGACTTTGTCAGCATTTATGTAACACTATCTGGTAAACTAAGAAAAATCATTAGTTAGTTTTATTTTTGTGACTTATTTTTAAATTAAATCAGATCCACCCACTGACACCCTGATAAAATTGGGTTTCAGGATCTGTAGAGCTGCAGCTGAGACCTGAACTGTGTGGTTGCATACTAGATTTGCTATCTTTTGAGGTCCTGCTTGAACAGCTGGCTAGCTTTTTAATTTAAAATATACTTTGATACACACATGATTTGCATGACAGATTGATTAAAATGGAATTTTTTAATGTTAATGATTTTTAGACCATGTCAAAATGTCTGCATTTTCCTTATATTCTAAATAATAAACTTGTAGATTTCTCAGTGTTATAAAATCTAATAATAAAAGAAAAATCTTTTTTTTTTTAAGTTATATCTTTGGCATTTCTAACCCTATAGGATCAGGAATTATAAAAATTTGAGTTGGAAAAGAAAAATAGTTAAAATATGATGAGTTTACCTTTATTCAGATTTTTTAAAAAATAAAAGTGACAGTGGAAATTAGTTGCTGACCTTAAGTTTGACTACTTTTGTTGTAATTTCTGTACTTGTTTCAGCATTCTAAAACAGCAGCTTCCTTATGGGGTAAGATGAAGGTGGTATGACAGTTCTGGGTTATTCTGGGTGTTACACTGACTCACAAGGGTAGGTGATGTCAGAAGATGACTTGATGGGTTTCTGTCAACTTCTACTTATGCTGTTTTATAGAGTGGTTCATTAAAACAATCAGAATTAAACAGAATTCTTTAGGTTTAACAGGCGTGTATTTTTGGTACTAAGAGCATTCTGGAGTAGAAAGCACCAAGATACTTGAGCTTTATGCATAGGCTGACCATGCATTTCACTTTACCTAGACAGTCCTAATTTATGCCTTTTTTTCTTGATTCCTTTCAGTCTTAAATTTGTCCCAGTTTGAGAGATGCATAGTCACTTTGTTTATAAGATAATTTATATTTATTTTAACCACATGTCCCTAGATAATTCAGCGATTGAATGGTTCTAACAGATGTGAGCTGATGCTTCCTCCTTTTCAGACAGCATAGTATTTATCATTTAAAGTGAGTATAGTTCAACTACTGGCCTTTCAGTTTTATCTTGGGAAAGAGTTTACTGAGTTGTACTAAATCTGATGTGCTGGGAAACATTGTCAACATATATTGTTAGACTTTTTGATTAAGCCTATTATCTTGGAAGCTGATTAATGATTATATTTTTTATAATTCCTAATGTATTTTAAAGAATGATACTAGGGAATCTGGAGATACACACTTATTTATACTAAAGTAATCCCAATAATTAGAACAGAGCTTTAATTCTGGCTTATCACCTGTGTAACCCTGGACAAGTAACTTAGGTCTCTGAGCCATATTTTCTGCATTTTTCAAATGAAGCTAATCTTCCTAATAACAAAGAACACATTATGAAACTCACAAAGTTTCCTATGTATAGCAGGAATGCAGTTGTTGATATATTAGTTGAGTCAAGATGTTAGACAACATAAGTTTTATAGAACTTAATTAGGGTAGTAATTTAATTGCAACAAATGATAATTTCTGTTTTATAGCACATATGAGTATAGGTATTAACCAGTATCATTTTCATTCTAATCTACCTTTATAAATGGGTGATTTTCCCTTGTACATATATCCAAAGCACTGAATAATTACAAATTGCAATATAGTGAAAAAATTGTTTTCTGGATTGATAATATGTTTATAGTATTTAATTTAAACAGTATTTATATTCATCTGTTGTTTAAAATTTTGACATAAATTGGTAAATAATGAACCAGTCTGACAATAGCTTCTGCATTTTCATGTATACATATAGCATTGCATATACATACAAATAGAAAACTTTCATATTCCTTACCAAAAAACTTATTTGATTGGCAACCTAAAACTCAAATGAAAAAAACCGATGTGAGTTTAGAGAAAGGTGAAGTACTTTGGGTCTACAAAAAATTTGAGAAGTTCTTAGAGGAGATGAGTACTGGGGTAACCTTGAAAGGATTCGAGAGAGCTTTACCAAGGAGGGAATGGTGGAGGCAAGGTTATAGTGAAGAAAGTGTGCAGTTCATTTTGGGACTTTGAGTGGAGGGGTTGCTCACATAAGGGGATTAATATATTAGGGCTAGACTGGAGGATATTGACTGCTAGACTAATGTTTCTGTTTAAGCAAGTGATAGGGACTCCATGAGTGCTTTTGAGCAAGGGGTTGAATTGACTTAAGAGGTATATAAGAAGGCTAAATCTAGACACAGAAGGCAGGATGAATTGTTGTGCAGAAATTAAGAGAACATACCCATTAGGGAGGTTGTTTTGAGTAATCGAGGAATAAAGCAATTAAAGCTTACATTGAGAGTGGTGGTAAAAATGGAATCTTTGATACTTTATTAAATTATGGCTATCTTCAGACTGCTGTTTGAGGATATCTGCCTTTTGTTGGTATTACTACTTAAATGTACCTTGGTGATTAAGGAAAGAAAAACTACATAACTTAAGCTGTTGGTCAAAATTTCAAGAGAATACATTTCTTCTGTCTGTACTGATACATTCAGCTATTCACAGGGCCACCATCCTCAGGAATAGCAAAATCTCCCTGAAATTTTAAGTATTAGTATTCTTTGCAAATGTTTTCAAAAAAAGTTAATTCAAATTTAGTGTCTTTTATTTATGGCAAACAGACTTATAAAGAAATGTAGCAGATGATAAATACAAAGTGGAGGACCAAAAATAAAATATTTTATTCCTTACATTTTGTATTTATAGTTTCTTAGTCAGTGTTACAATATGCCCAGCTAAATAATACTTAAACTCCTCTCAGTATAAATTTTCACCGTGATTTTTGTGGGTATTTTTCTAGCATTTTACATAAACTTTTAAAAAAATTCAAGCTTTTCATTGATGAAACTTCCCTAAATGTATTTATTTAAATGAATTACTTATATTTCATTTAAATGAACAAAAATTATTCCCTATTGTTTAAGTTGAGACACCCAATTTAAGAGGAAGGCAGAACATTTGAAGTGGACTTTCTTTGAAAGACAGATTTGATATTGTTTGTGAGAATTTATCACCCAGTTGGTTGTTTTTTACCTTCATTATCAAAACCAGGATACTTTTTCCTATCATGAATCGATATAAATTTTTTATGCTTTATTTGTTAGGGTACAGGCTCATCTGCTAGGACAAGGAAAACCTCAGATTCTCAGTAGTTCAAACAAAATGGAATTTTATTTGTTTCTTATTTAACAAATTAGATATAGGCAGATGGTTAAAAGTAGGAAAAATAGGTTGGTGGCTCTGTTTCAGAAGGTCATTGAAGAATGCAGGAATTTTTAAACTGATTTCTTCACTATCCATTGTGATTGGTGTTCAGTATCCTGTAGCCACACAGGACTATTGACATTTAGATTTAAATTTAAAATTTAAAAAATTAAATGTAAAAAAAAAATCACTGTACTGGCTGTATTTTGAGTCCTCCATTAGTTACTTGTGACTAATGGCTACTGTTTTGGACAGTCCAAACAGAACACCACAGAGGGTTCTGTTGGCCAGTTTTGCCAACAAAACTGTTCCTGTCTTCATGGTCTTTGCTGTTTCATACTAGCCTGTCCAAGTTCAATCTATGGGAGGGGAATGAGATGAAGGGGGAGAGGAGGGTGCACTTTAGTTATAAATGATCCAAAAGAGGTACATATCATTTCTGCTTGTAACCTTGTGGCCAAAGTTTAGTTATATGTCCATGTGGAAGGGCAGCTAGCAAGTCATTAGCTAGGTGGATTGTACCCAGGTAAATCAAGGTTTAGGTGGGGTTAGGGTGGGAGCCAGGGATTCCATTGCCAAAGGGAAGAAGGTGAGAATAAGCATCAGAGGAAAATTGGCAGTCTAGGTCATATGTACTGAAGATGTTCATAATTGCAGTAAGATTCCCCCCGCCCCCCAACAAAGTAGCCAGGAATTCATATGGGTAATTATGAATGTTTCTTAATTTTAATTGTTTGTGCTGAGATTAACATGAAAGTATAAGCATTTCATACTGCTTTATTTGAATTCTAGTATTTCTTAAAGTTTTAACAAAAGTAACTTCATGGCCATTTGGACTGAAATATTTTTGAGCATGTCACTTTATTCTCTGAAGTATTACCTCTGTGAAATTGTGGAATAATGATACTCTTACATTGCTGTGATTATAAACAAAAGACTAGAGCTCTTATTTCTGATTTCATAGATATTCAATAATGATTTGAACATTCAGCTAATGAGTAGCACCATGAAGTACAGAAAACACTTGTTGGTTGTTTAGTTGTCCTTTTTTTTTTGTCTCACCCAAACCCCTCTTTCTCGCTCACATGCTCTCTCAGGGTTTAAACTGAAATGCAAACAGTCTTTGCTATCCATTTCCGATTCCAAGTCTTATTCTTTGAAACAAACACTTTGATCGTGTTTACACTTCTACCCTTCTAAATAACATGTCTGTATTATTTCTTGATTTGCTAGTTTTAGGAATCGTATACTGATTGTGATAATAAAAAAGGATTTAGCTCATATACCACTTTCTCTCTCCTTTAATTATTTATTTTTCTCTTTCCTTTGAACCCAAGGATTTATCTTTTGACTCTCAAGTTAGGAATTATAGATTTTGTGATTATCCTTCCTCCTGATATTGGTCCCCTTTCTATGTTCCACTTTTTGTAATCTTTTCCTTTAAATACTAATGTTCAGGAAAGATACTGGGGAACAATATTGGCCAAAAAAAAAAAAAAAGCAATGGTTATGGTTAAGTATATTTACATTAGTTTCTATAACTATAATGAAGTCTTTTAGCATTTTGTCTTGCTGGAATCTAAAAATTATAATTAGTAAGCAGTTTATTTTTTATGATTACATAAATATTTTTCACTGAATAATTTATAACAGAATATTTATAGTCTTTCAAAAGTCTTTTAAAGGACTTTATTGTTTATAATTTAGTTTAAAATTTTCTCTTTCCTCTTTGCTTTTTTCATTTAAAAAAATCCCCATAATCTCTGCCAGTGTGTATCAATCATACTCTGTTCTACAGATTTTGCCTTTTTGCCAGCTGTCACCCTCCTGGAGCCCTCTTTCTCTTCTAATCTGTTTTGTCAGCCAGTGTTCTTTTAAGTATTATACGTTCTCATAAAAGTTGTTAAAAATTTGCTTTAATTAATGATCTTTCTTGTTCTTTTTGTAACTGGAATTTCATACTTTAAAAAATTTCCTTTATGTTTTATTTTTTTTTTTAGCGAATAGAGGGAGAATATAAATGCATGTGCTCTTCTCAACTTGAATCTGTTTTGTAGAGGCATTCAGAGTCAGATGCTCATGTATCTGAACCTTAGTCATGGTAAAACCATGATAAGCTCTCATGTTCAAATTTTTTGGAGGTAGGCAGTTAAAGGCATTTATAGATATAGTTGGAAAAAAATTAACCATATAGTCACTGATATTATTACATAAATATACATTTTTTTCTAGAATAATATTTGCTTTTTTTTCTAAGACCCTAAATTATTTTTACAGATTTTGATGAAACTTCTATTTCTTGGTAGATTTTTTTGATTTACTTTTTATATCATTGTTTTATATATATATATTTTCATATCTAGATCTATTTTTTCATTATAGTGTTCTATATCTTTATTGTCCAGCATTTATTGGAATTAACCCATTTTACAATTATACTTGGTCAGTAACTAAATGGCATAAAGTGATGTCATAAAATGTTGCCTAAGTTGGGAGGCTAATGCTACTTCTGAACTCTAATAGGTCTTACCAGCAGTCTGGGTGATACATTGTTCAATATTCTTAGGCTATTTTTTATCTCTACAAGAGAATAGTATTGTAAAAATGTCAAAAAATATCCCCATGCCCTGTTCACTAGTAAATATACTGCTAAATTTGAACCATTTTGGCAATAGCTTATGCTACTCAAGGGACCATATTTTTACAGAATGATATATTTCAAAAGATATTGGTTTCCATTGTAGAAAATTCATGCATTTAGAGCAACTTAAAGCAAAAACAATTGTGATTGTGTAATATGTTTAAAATATTAGTCATCTTGAATACATGCCTAGGTTAAGTGTCAGAAGCTATATATTGTACAAGAAGAAAATTTACTGTTAGGAGACCAGGTTGTATATGTGCTTATATAGCATTTTCCTTAGAGGATCAATTTGAGTATATGAACTAATATCAGCCAGATTTTTGTACAGTAACATAATTGATAATAAAAGAGAGGTTCATTGAGGAGAAAAACAAATAAAAGAAGCATAAATGTCTCATGCTGTATGAAACTACAGAAATGGATCAAAGAGTTTGACAGGAAGTTTAATGTGTACATAAGTAGAGGCTGACAGAAACATGCTGTGTGTGCTAAAGGTTCCAGTGATGGAAAACCGAAACATAGTGCTCACTGACCACAGCATGAGCCTTGACACACATTGTAAATAATCTGGAGATCTATGACTGCATTAAGCACTAGGCTGGTGTATTAACGGCAGTAAATCTATAGCAGCAGAAAGGGTTGGCATACAGAAATTCCTCGGATTAATTTTTATAATTGATTAATAGTAACATAACAAATATTTTCTTTTCAATCCTACAATCTCCATCCCCCTCCAGAACTTACCCCAGTGTGATTATTTTTACTTTTTTCTCCTTACCAGACTAGTATCTGTAGATAGTTGCTTTAGTACCATCAAGTTAAAAGCAGAAGATGCTTCTGGTAGAGAACATCTAATCACTGTCAAGTTGAAAGCAAAGGTATGTGCCTTGTCTAATTGTTACTGTGGTCAGGAAATATTTTGAGAAATAGACTCTGAATATTTTTAATGTACATAAATAATGCTTTAAAAAGTGGATTTGAGAAAGCATCAGAGAATTTATTCACCAGGTTTCCAAAAGCCTAGATATAATTTCATGTCAAAATTTTAGTTTAAATTTGATCAATTTATAGACTTAATAATAGAGAAATATTACAAATAAGATTCAGTAGCCTCTAAGTACTATAGTGTTATTTTTGTAGCATCCTACGAAGACTGGATTCTTACATGCTCTCTAGTAAAGTTCTGAAAATGCCTTTTGCTCTCAATTCTTATGAATTACTTTTGTAGTTCTTGTCACTGACTTGTCCCAACCCCCAACACAGACATACCTATATACATATTTCTTATTGTTTGTTAATTTCCTTTGGCCAAAGCTTTTTGGCATTTATATATTAAGAATTTTCAAAGGTTATGTGTTTGTAGGGTCCTTATAGGCTAGTGATCTGTAACTATTCACTAATTTATTGACACAAAACATCTTTCCATTTTTGTCTTTATTTTTAGTCCTAGATTGTGAATCTTAGGAAATAAGTAGCATAAGCAAGATCAGTATATTAATCATATACTTGGTAATCACTGGGAAAACATTAGAATTTAAAGAAAACCAGGACATCCAACCTTTTTTTTATTGTTCCCAGTAGTCATCAATCAATTCTATTTCGGAAGATTGTAGTGATGAAAAGATCAATTGTGTTTGTCCTTTTTAAAAAATGTGTCTGGCATTTAAGCTTTCCACAAGAGAAAATTAATATATAAAGCTGTACTGGATGACACAGAAAAGTTGATATCTTATAGTGGTGCTACATCAGACAGTTTGAGAAATGACTCATTCTCTCTTCCTCTCACACACAGAATGCTTAGATATAATTTTGAGACCCATATAAGTGTCGAACAAAATTAGTGGGATAGAAACCTTATTTGTAAAAGAAATTAGATAGTTATTTTCATTAAAATAAAAATAATTTTATTTTCCTTTTAAGTTTTTCAACGTATGCTTTAAGATCTGCCTTTATCCTTTTAAAAGATCACATACTGCTAGTGGCAAAGGTTCTGTCATATTCTGCAAAATACTTTGTTTTTATTTTGTACATTGATAAAAAGTTCCCTTATTGCTATGAAGACCAAAATTAAAGATTTTAAGTATATCCTGTCTTCATTTTTATAAACTCTTATACTTACTAAGAAGATAATGCCTTAAACATACACTGCCTTTTATGCTTTGAAGGTTTTATGATTGTCCTTATTTATTTTTATTAATGTATTAATCATACATATTAATGGGGTTCTGTGTGATAAAAAATATTAATCTATGTTGAGGACACTTATATGGTCCATTTTGTCTGCTTTTTCTTACATCTTTTTAAGGTATATTAGGTGATTCTTTTAACATTTTTCCAGGAAATATTTTCCAGTGTCAGTTTTGCAACATTTTTTTCTTTTTAACAAATGTACATTTTATTAGTTTTTAGTTTTTAGTATATTAACAGTGCAAAAATCGCCCTTACTTAACTTTAGAACATATCCATCATTCCAGGAAAGAGTTTCACATTCATAAACAGACTCTCATTAACCCTTCCCCAGCTCTTGGACACCACTAATATACTTTCTGGTCCTATTTATTTGCTTATTCCAGACATTTCATATAAATGGAATTGTGTATACAGTCTTTTACTCCTTTTTCTTAGAGTAATGTCTTTAAGGTTCATATATGTAACAGTGCTTCATTCCTTTTTAATTGCCGAATAATATTCACCTTACAGATACACCATATTTCATTTCCCCATTCTTCTTTTGTTGCAACATTTGTTCCCATATTTTGGTTATTATGAAGAGTGTTTCTATGAACATTTGTGCACAGGTTTTGGTGTATGCACAAATTTTTCATTTCTCTTGGTTATATACTTAGGAGTGAAATTGCTGGGTCATATGACTATTTTTTTTAACATTTTGGAGGACTTATAAAATCTTTCATATAATAGATGCACCAGTTTACAGTTCCATCAGACATATTCAGGGACTCCAATTATTCCATGCCCTCACTAACACTAGTTAAGGATATCTTTTTATTTTAGCCTTCCTGGTTTATGTGAAATGATTTCTAGTTGTGGTTTTGATTAGTTTTGCAACATTTATAGTTGTGAAGCTCTACTAGCAAGAAAGAAGAGAAAACTTGGAGCTAGGAAGATATTAGGGGAAAAAGTGTTTATTAAAAAAAGTTAGGATGACAATACTACATTGTGGTGATTTGTTAGATTCACTATTTGCCTGTTTAGTTTAGCATTATAGAGGCCAAAGTTATCTTTTTTAATTTTATTTTTAAAAATTTTTAGTTGTAGTTGGACCCAGTATCTTCATTTTAATTTTATGTGGTGCTGAGGATTGAACCCAGTGCCTCACACATGTGAAGCCAGTGCTCTACCATTGAGCTGCAACCCCAGCCCCCAAAGTTATCTTTTATATGTGGTAATTTCTGTTTTTTGAGGACTATTTGGGTCTGGAATTGACAGTTAAAAGACAGGAATAGCAAAAACTATTTGTTCAGAATACATGACAAAGTTTTCATAAAATCTAAGTTTTAAACTAAGATTTTTTAAAATCAATTTTTAAAAACTTTTTTTGAAACAAACCTTAAAGCAGGATTATTTTTCTGACTACACAACCTTTATTTCTTTGATTTGATGTATATATGTATTTAAAATATATTTTTTCTTGAACACATTCTCTTGTGATTCAGTCACTCCTCATCTCCAAGAACCCACAAAGAAAAGAACACTAATTTGAACTAGACAATTCCTATTAAAAATAAATATGTAAATCAAAAAGGTGTAAAATAAGGATTTTTTTTGTGTTTTTAGATATATTTATGTAGTACTTATAGTGCATCCTGTACTATAGGATGGGGTTATCTTTTCTGTACAAAAAATATATCGTAGAGCTTTTTCAGCTTCTGCCAAGATCAGAACTACTTGGGGGGAAAAAAATCACAGATGTGTATCAGAAGCTGGGCACTTTGTCTTTGTTGCAATATGTATGGTTTCACTTGCAGGGGGTAGCCTTGTTTTTTAGATGGTCTGAACAGAACTGATTTGGTTAAGATTTTTCTTAGAATAATATATTACAGAGTCTATAAAAAATATCATGACTATAAGTACATATTATATGTACTTAATATTGTGGAATAATTTTTTATAATTACTGATTTGGATTGCTTCAAGGGAGATTTGAAGAGCTTTTTTTAATTAACACACATTATTTGTACAAATGAACGGTTCTACTGTGACATTTCCATACATGCATATAGTGTGCTTTGATCATGTCTCCCCTCTTTTACTTTCTCATATCTCCCTTCTTTCTCCCATATTTTTACTTAAAAATAATTAAATACTAATTTTTTAATTAAAATTTGTTGTTTTGGAGCATTTGTTATCAAACTTGTAAAATGGAAATTTTTGACAGTTTCTGGTGGTTTTATATATATCTATATAACTTTTAAAAACTCTTAATTTTGGTCAAGCTGATTTGTGACATTATATATATACTACACTGTACTTAGTACTACTGTAGTTCAGACTATTTTGAAAATGAATATCTAGGATGTTATTTCCTATTTTAATAATTCATAATAAATCCCCAAATGCACATAAATTTGCTCTTTTTATGTTTTATGTAATTATGTGAAGTTTATTATGTAAATAAAATCACTCTTAATTTGTGAATACAATTAACATATAAAATATACCTGTATTCAACTTTAATAGATATGTATTAAAGCCACCCACATATAGATTAGTACAGTTTATTATATACATGTTATTATCTTTCATAAGTATAATATATAATATATTTGAAATATGTTATCCTTTCACAGATGACACAGTAGTCATTATTGTAATTGGGATAACATTTATTATAACCTGCTTTTTTGTTTAACTCTTTGTGGATCTTTTTCTATATCTGTGCATTTGTACCATTTACTGTACTGAGTCTCACTTGAATATAGGATTTTATTCTCTTTTAGCATAATGAGCTATGAATGTATGTACTCAATGACTTCAAAGGCCACAGATACTTTACTAGATATATTTACTTAGAATATAGTAAACATTTCATTAACTTCTTATTGTATATTGACAATTTATTTATGTTAGAGAGTTGATCTTGTTCATTATTAGCATCTCTGGGAAAGAAGTAGCAGCAACCCTTTCCATTTTGACCCAAGGAGATTTTAAGTGTGCATAATTTTTTAAAAAAGAATCATCACATTTTAGAGAGAAATGAGATTTTGTAATACTGTTGAGTTTTATCAGTTTTACTTGTGAAACAGTCATTGAGATTAAATAACTCTTCCAAGGTCATATTAGCTAGTTAATAAAGGTGGAACCAGAGAGACCTGAGCTCTCTACCTGCATTTACTTTGAGACATTCATGATTTTTTAATGTTGTGTACACATTGTTTTTCCAGTGATTATAGCAACTGTGTTCTGATATAATAATATCACCTTGTGATATTTTGAATTGTTTGAAATAGACTTCCTTATCTCAGCCTGATCATTTTTCATTTTACAGAATTTAAGCACTGTAATATTTTTATGTGGTTTTCTATGTGTCTCTGTATTATTAGTTTTATATAACCAGATAGTATACTTTTGTTTATTCTTTGTTTTTTCTTTGGTACCAGGAATTGATACCACTTAAGGTTAAGGGGTGCTTAACCATTGAGCCACATCCCCCTCCCTGTTTATTTTTTATTTTGAGACAGGGTATTGCTAGGTTTTCTAGGTCCTTTCATAAGTTGTTGAGGCTGACTTTGAACTTGAGATCTCCTGCCTCAACCTCTGCTGAGATTACAAGTGTATGCGCAGCAGATACTGTTTATTTTTAGCCAACTGATCATTATATCAAAATGTTAATTTTTGAAAGCATCTGCTTTGTGCTGGTGTTTGTTAAATATTATAGTGATGATTTTTTATCCCCTTTGGCTTTTCCAGTGAAATACTCAATAATAAGATACTAAAAAACATAAAGATCTGAATTAATTAAGTTTGTTAAATGAAAGTTTCCCTAAAATGAATTTTCTTTTAGTAAATTTAGTGTTTTAATGGAAAGAAATGAGTGCTTTTAATTATGTGACTTTGAAGATTTCAGAATAGAATTTTATTATAATCCTCTGATTTTCTAATAAAAAATTAATTTTAAGAAAAAATATCTTTTGTCTTTGTCAACTTAGAAACCTGATTTTTATCTACTTGCTAAAAATACTTGTTTTCATATGGAAAATTCATTTTTTTAAAAAAAATTTTCTTTTAGTTGTATATGGACTCAGTGCCTTTATTTGTTTTTATGTGGTGCTGGGATCGAACCTAGTGCCTCACACTTGTGAGGCAATTGCTGTATCACTGAGCTACAACTCCAGCCCGGAAAAATCATTTTTTTAAATTGATAGTTATGTAGTCATTCTTATGCATATCTTGGTTCTTTTATCACATTGACTATGTAAATGTTACTGAAGCTATTTGAGTTTAAATTTTAGACTGGAAGGAATTAAATATCAACTATTTTGATTCTGTATTTTAAAGATAAAATGAGATTCAGTGTGACTCACCCTCAGATCATAACATTAGCAGCTATCCTGACACTAACTTAGTTCATTTTTCTTTGCTTAACATTGACTGTTGTGGCACACTAAATCACCAAACTTTGTACCTCATGAACAGATGTTGACTGTTAATGAACTCTCCATATCACTGTAATAGTAGAATAAAAATATTTATATTTAGTGCATTTGCAGTTTATTTTTCCTAGTATATTCAATTTTTTTCCAAAATACCTCGAGTGAAATTGTCACAGAAAATCAGAAATGACCAAATTTTATGCTTTTTCGTAGTATCCCGCAGAATCACCAGATTGTTTTGTGGATTTTCCTGTTCCATTTTCTATTTCCTGGACACCACAGGTAAATTCTTAAATTTATTTTAAGTAATTAAAAACTATATTTTTTTAAGTCAAGAAGCCATTATAGGTTTTAAAGTGATTTATTTTCCAGTTTTCTTAGAGCATTCTTTTATAAACAAGCCTTATACAACGCTTTAGTTATATTTTCTAATATTTCCATTATTTCCTTCTTTCTCTGCAAACACTCACACACATTATTCACCCTCTAGATCTTTAAGTTTCATTTTTCAGTGAACATGCAGAAGCCCTCTTGACATCCATTTTGTGTTTTAGTTTAAATCCTAAACAACTATGTAGAAAACAATATGCAGTAAGTGTAAAAGTGAATGGAAGTTTTTATATTGCTAAAATTTTTAACGTTGATGATATTATATCAGAATCTTTATCATAGGAAAGTAAAAATAAAAACCCTGCTATTTGTACTCAGTTTTCATGGTTTTAAAATGTTTGACTTGGTTTATCCTTGAACTTAGGTTATGTATTTTCTTTTTTATATGTTTTCATATATTCATACTGAAGTAAAGATAATAGAAGATTCTCCTGCTTCTGTTAATTTAGTTTCTCAGTACATTGGTTATATCTAACAAGCTGATGTTTTAGAAGTGTGTTGTAAAATGTACATGTAGTCACAAGGTGCTTTGGATTATTAATAGTACACTCACAGAATTTCATGTGTGATTTTTAAATAAGTGGCAGAATATGGTTATTAAAGTTCGCAGGATAGTCTAATAGACATTGGCCTTATCTCACCAAGTGAATTGTGATAGTTGATAGCAAAAAGGAGAAAATGTTTCTATTCTTAGGCAAAGAGAAAATGAAGAGTGATATTTTATGAATTTTCTGTGAATGGAAGCTACCCATTTTTTTGGTTAGCAAAATTTGATTAGGTTCAAGTAAAAGTTGATACATATATTTTAAACTATACATACATAAAAGTAATTATAAGTGAAATTAGTTTTAAAAATTTTTAAAGTTTAAACAACATTTAACAGGTTTTAAATAGGCTTACAAGTGTCCAAATATCACTTTAATTACACACATTTGTCAAAAATATTACTGTTCTCATTTTTTTCTTTAAAAATAAGTCCTATTTCTCTCAGGGGAAATTGAGAAACAGCAAAATAAAGGCTTCTTCCGAAGCCTTTGATTTACTTTGGGTATTTGATGTATGTTATAATTTATTAAAATTTTTTTCCAAAATTGAATCATGTATACATGATTGTATAACTTTGAAATACATGTTTTCTATTTGGTTCTGAAAGCTTTATCTTTCTGTTTTAAGACAGTGAGATCATGAGAAAGTATTATATCTAGATTTTATTACTCTTTCCAGATATTACCTTTAAATCACAAATTAATGTTTATCACAGTTCCAAATTTGAAGAACATAGTTTTGATGAGTTTTTTAGTGTTGTTTTAAAATGCAGATAACTGTACAAACTTTATGGAAAAGTTTGTATCAAATCAAAGTTAGTTTGTGACTGCTAGAGTGGAATATCTTTGAGGGCAGTTTCTTTTAGATTTTGTTTCCTTACTTAATACTGGTTCAGGGCCTTGTATATATAAGTTTGGGGTGCCTTTAATAATAATTTATATTCAAGGTATTGATTTAATAGTTATTAGTATTTTTTGCAGTTGTGCTAAGGAAACAAAATTGATTAGTAACTGGAATATCATACATTTTTTTCTGAAGTTATAAATACACTGATATTGTTAGCAAAATACAGATAAAATTACAGTGGCTTTTTATCCATAATTTAAATTTCACAGGTATTAATGTTTTTCACACTTGCTTCAGATATATCTCTAGTCCCCCCCCCCCTTTGATAAATAAAATGTTCTGGGAATAGCACAGACCCCATTACTTTTTCAGTCCTTTCTTTCCTATTTGCTTTTCTGCTAACGAGTTATCTCCTTTCTCTGGAATTGATGTGTATGCTATCCTTACAGACTTTTTACTACATTTTAAAACTGTATTTGTGGTTTGATTTTTTTTTATATGATATCGTTTCAGTGACTTATACATGATTTTTGTGTGCCTAATACATTTTTATCTTAAAATGCTGTATATCATTCCATTATGTCCATCAACCAGTTAATTTAGCCATTGCCCTGTTGATAAGGTTATTCACAGTTTCTTACTAGCAGTCCACAATGAAAACTTTTACATGTTTCCTGGTACATATATGTTAGACTTTGTGTATGGATTATTCCTAGAAGTGAAAATGCTGAATTATAGGGAATATACCGCTGAGATTACTGCTATTCAGCTATGTATAATAATCTTACTTTCCCAAATCTTTTCCAAGTGTTATTATGATCTTAGTTAATCTGACTTTAATTCTTTATCAAGAATTGATAATCATTATTATTATGTTCATAGTCTTTGCTTGAGATTTTTTTTTTTATTCTGAGCATTCTTAATTTATTTTGAATCCCAATGCTTTGTTGGTTATGTGGAATGTAAATATATTCTCCCTATGGCATATCTTTAACTTTGTATATGATATATTTATCATACAGAATTTTAACGTTCATTGTGGTCAAATGTATCAGGCTTATCCTTGTGTTTTCTGCCTTTTCTGTCTCAAGAAAATCATATCTTTTTTTTTTGAAAAGGTAAACTCCTATGTATAATTTGTTCTAAAAGTTAACAGTTTTCACATTTATTTAAAGATGAGATAGCAATCTGAAATTATCTTTGCCTATGTTATATGTTTATATACAATTTAGAAATATTTTCTTCATTTGTGCAGGTATGGGAGTAATTTTAGTTTTTATTTTACATATAATATTAAAATTTTGAATGTTTAAAAATATTTATCAATAAGAGTCTAGATGCTAGCTAAACATCATAAGGATTTTGGTAATGATATTAGCAGTATGAACTCTGAGTCGTTTAGTATGATGAGGTTGGCAATATTAGTTAAATATATTTAAATGTAAGAAGCAGTATGAGATGACTTTGCTTATGTGTTATCCTTGCTTACTGACTCACCAGAAAACAATTCTTGTGGGTATTTTCAGTTTTAACCATTTTTAAACAGTTGTGGTTTTTATGTAGCATAAATGTTACCATTGTAATCTAATAGTAAAGTTATATTTAAGAGACTGTAAATAGGCTTCAGATAATTGATTTTAAAAATCATTGTCTGCTTTTGTACATTTTCTCTTTGGATTCAGTGTTTCTGGACTTTACACTTGGAAGATCTTTATTTTCTTTTCTTTTTGTAATATAATAGACATGGCTTTGTGGCATCCATATTAAAAATGGGTAATTTTCCTTATGGTCCCTGTCTTCCTGCTGAGTTGATAATGTTTTGATGTATTTTTCTTTTGCTCTGATGAGAGGTCTGCTGCTGCTGCTCTGACATATTCATTTGGATGAATAATTATAACTTGCACAATGTCAAGCTGAAGATGGTAGGGTTTTGTGCGTCATGACAAGCCTAGTAGCCAGTGCAGGTGTCTCACAGCATGATCAGCAACAGCCAGTGTATTCTGGCTCAGAGGAGACATTTAGAGTGGTAAGAAATCAGCACCAAGGGCAAGGCTGCTGCTACTATTGCTACTGTGATATGTGCCAAAGAAACACAAAGTGCTTCTCAAAGACAAGTGTCTAGATACCTCTTTAAAGATATTTATTTTATTTGTTTACCCAGTAAATTCTCTTTTATAGATTTTAGCACAGAATGTAAGAACATCTCATGGTTTTTATCTTCATCTACTTCCTAACATCACATGTCCCCTAAGGTATATCCTTAAAAATCTGCTACCTTTAGAATTTTTACATTCAGGTCATATATGTTAATAGTGTTGACTAATGAGATTATAGAATGTGGTAATGTCAAATTATAAATGCACTGATAATGTGATTAAATAAAAATGAAATCCATTTTGTCCAGATCATTGATCAAGCAAAAATGGCTGCTAAAATTGCAGTTCTACCTGTAAATATGCTATTAGGTACAGATATGGTGGAATATCCTTGCCACAGGCAGTTGGGATCTTCAGATCTGGTTAATGCAATAAGCAGTGGTATTTATATTTTTTATCATGGAAATCTGATATTCTTGGAATGGTGCCATGAATGAAGAAGAGCAAAACTAATGATAAAGCCTCTGGCTGATAATCTGATGGTGAATGAAGAATTTGTAATTAAAGGAAACAGTCCTATTACATAGCAGGGAGCATGATCCATTAGTTAGAGCAGCACACTAGCAGTTGGGTATCCTTGGTTCTGTTTACAGTTCAGCCACTGACTTAATTGTATAATTTCAAACAAGTCACATGACTGTCCTTTGCCTCAGTTCATATGTATGTGAATCTTTTTTCTCTCTCACAGATATGTTGAGAAAATTAAATTTGGTTAATAACAAATCCAATATCAGGGGTACAGACAAACAAAACTTAATTATTCACTATAAGTAACCTGTGTAAGTTCTTTTGAACAACAAGATTTTAATTTTTGGTTTTTTTGTTTGTTTTCGCTGTCTCTGTCAAATAGTACTGAATTTTTGTTCATTCCTAAATTGGTTAATTACATATGCTTTTGCTTTCTTGGCAATCTTAATTGTTGCCACAGTGGTGTGGATAAAAAGGATCAAAAGAAGAAAAGTTCATTATTGTGATTATGTGATATGATAGAAAAAGTGTGAGAGAAGGAGTAATGGGTTCTATTAGACTCAGTCTATAATTAACTGCCTTTCTTTTTTTTCCCTTTTCAATAACTATGTATTTTAAAAATACTCTGCATTAATTCTAAAAGAGAAGGAAAAAAGAGGGAAAATGGTAGCAGTCAAAATTAAGAAAACAAAAAATCACCTTTTATACCTTATTTAGAATTGGAATCTTACTGGATAATAGTTTCAAAAACTGTTTTGTTATTTAGCAAATTTCATTTTCAAAATATCATTGATAATATTGTACATGTATTATTCCAGATAATCCTTAGACTCACTTGGGTTAGGCCCGGGGGTGGGGCAGTGTCTTGGAAGGAGTCAATGGTGTAGTAAAATCATTAACCTCATGGCCAGATGCAAAACAGAAAGAGCAAGGGACTGGAGTCCCATTATCCCCTCACAGTAACACCACTTTGGGGATCAAGCCTTTAATACATGGACCTTTGGGAGATATTTGAGATCCAAACTATAGCAGTATTATAATTTGCTATTACATTCTCTTATATTTATGCTAACTTTTGTTTGTTTCAGGCATTGTATATCAATTTCCCACTGTGGATAATGAATTGGCTGCTCTCTCTCTCTGTTGCCACTCTATATACACAAGAATACTTCTTAATCTCTTGTTTTTTTATCAATAATTATATTGTAATTTTGATGTAAATATTCAATGTTTATGTCATTCTGACTATGTATGCTATGCAAGTAAACAGTATGTAGTTAACTATAATTATTTTTCCTTCAACATCCTGGTTTTGTTATTCCTAAAGTTAAGAATTATCTTATTTTTTTTATTCACTGAGTTTTCTAAATTGGATATAACTCATTTAACTCCATATACCTATGATAGATCTAAGTAAATGTTTTTAGTGGTCAAACAGATGTATGAATTTGAATCTCAATCAGTTACAAGTTAGATTAAAGAAGAAAATATGTACTATAATTTCAGTTTATTTCAAGTATTATTGAAGTTGGTCGAAGCTTTGTAGAAGATTTGAGACCTGTGACTGTGAACACATGAATGACATAGTTCTATGAAATGGTAAAATTCTTATGCGAATTTGGAGATCCCAAGAAACTAGTTTTATTGAACAGGTTGTTTGTCAGGTGCTTTTACTGTTACCTTAAGTTACAGTTTAAATGATTTACCTGTTGATGTTAATCTGTCTTCACTGTAGATGTTCATTGTAGTCTTCATAGTTATTCTGCAGGACTACTGTAGCATAACAAAGTCTAAACTTCTGGATGAAATCCTGTCTCTGTCTTTACCAGTTCATGACCTTATATATATTGTTTATTTAACTTTATAAAAAGAAGGAAATAATAATTTGTCATAGATTGCATGTTGGAGTAAACAGATATGAATGAAAGTCCTGTTGAATTGGAAAGTGCTATATGGAGATGTACAAAGTGATATAAGGAGTTTTGTGCATTGGTGAGCTTTTAATAAAATAGAAAAGAAATAATATATGTTTACACAAATTTAAATTATGTATTTGTATAGACAATAGATTTAGGGAACCAAACCAGAGTATTGGAGTTGGTTAATTGTGGAAGCAATGGGGCAGTATTATTATTATGTATTTGTATATACATATATGCATAAATACATAGTAACAAATAGTTGGTCTATTATTGAATTATGTATACTTTTAAGACTTTAGATAGTGTTTCCCATTTATATGCAGCATTAAGGAATTTTCTGATGTTCAAAATGAAATGGGGATGATTGATGAAAAATAACTACCAATTTCACCAAGTATGTGGATGTAGCAGATGACTATATATTGTGTAAGAAAAGATAAAAGATGTTAAGAGAAATATTATTTGATTTTATTGGGTAACATTGTTCATACTTAAATAAACTAATAATGTTACCTTTGGAGTAAATCAGTGAAATATTTGTACATAGCAGATGTGCCAAGTAAAAGAAAAAAAACAGTTTATAAATGACTTCTTAATGGTATATTTTATATTTTTAAATGCTTTTGAATACAAGAAAATTATTTTAGCTAATTATCCAGTAAAGTTAATTTCTTACAACCCACATACTGTTTATTAACATTCTCTACCTCAGGTTTTGTTCCTGTCAGGGACTCTGGTGAATTGATAGGCTGTCTATTTGTACTTTTATTATTTTTTTTAATCCTAGGGTTAATTTGGAATGTGTGGGTGTTGATGTGCTTGTGAATGGGAGTATTTTTATGTTTTAAAACATTCTTTTAGAAACATAGCCCATTTTAAAGGTAAAGTCTAGTAGGTTGCAGGCAGAAAAATTCACTAAGGAAAAGTGTTAATTCACATATCTCTTAGATATCACTAAGAGATATTAGTTCTTTCAGCTAGGAAAGAACTCCACCATATTTTTATAGTGAAATAGATGTTGAATGTTAGAAGCCAATTCAATTTAGCAGATAGATGTAGGGAGCCAAACCAGAGTATTGGAGTTGGTTAATTGTGGAAGCAATGGGGCAGTATTTATTTAATGATGTCACTATTTGTGGTTAGTTCCCTGGCTCTGGCTATGAGAGTAGCATGGGCAGTCAGCAATACACTAATTTTCTGTTAGACTTAACTTTATTTGATGTAAAGATTTTTGTTGCCATTTATTTCTTTATTTCATTGTTTTTAGTATGAATGATTAAAAATTAGATAGAGCTAACTTTTTTTGCTGCATAGGTTATACCTTTATTTGATATAACCTAACTGGAATGAAAAGCTGGACTGGTTTATATTTTTTACTAATTGGCTTGTTTGTTTAAAACAAGGATAGCTAAGGACAAAATTGAAAATGTCTATTTTCAACATGCACTAGACTTTTCTTTTTTAAAGTAGAATTACTGCAGTCATTCTATGATGGCTTCACATGAGATGATTGTTTCATTTGGCTTTGCGGGCAGATACCCTCTTCACATGAATTGAAAACAGCTAATATTTTAATGATCAGTGGTCAATTAAATAACTTAAGTATTGAAGAGATGATAAATTCTTTGTGGATTGCTTTGACAACAAACAGCATTTGATTAAACAGATTCAGTTATAGATGTATCTATAGAAAACAGTTGAGAACATCATCAGTGAAGCAAGCAAGAAAGATCAAATGAACTGAGTATTTAGAAGATTTATTACCTCTTTAAAGATATCTGATTAGAAATATTGCAATCAACATTAAAATTTTTTAAAAAGTTTAATCTTTAATATTTCCTTATTCTATTGAAACTTTTGAATTCCCTAAAGATAAAGATAAAAATGGTTATTAGAGGATTTATCTGCAAGTGTTATAAGGAAGTATAAAAAATCAGAATGGGAAACAACTGTTGCAAGTACCAGAAAATTATGCTATTAATTTAAGTGTCATCAGAGCACAAAAGATCATATTCTGGGACTATGTGAACATTATTAAGATACTGGAAATAATAGTACTTAAGATGAAGATATTATACTCTAAGATCTGGTTAAGTGACTGACATTATTGCTTCACTTCAGGTATTATAAAAGTAACAAAATGCTTTTAAAGATAATAAGCGTTACATTTTGAGATTGGCAGTGTTCACACTTTCCTGCTTAAGTGCTTTCCTAGTTTAACGTAATTTAATAACAGTTATGGGGGAATAGCTAACATCTTAGTTCCCATATATATCTTTCTTCCTTTCTTCTCCAATATATTCATATTTTATATATCCATGTAGATACTTAAAAGTTATAGACATAGATATATAAAAGTGATATAATTTCATTCTCTTAAGTGATGGTGTATGAACTATGACTGTTATACCTTCTTTATTGTTGCTATAAGGAATATTGTTATTCTGTATTTGTTTTTAAGTTCCTAATTGTTGGGAAAAAAAACTATTATAAAGGAGCTACAGCTATATAGATCCATTACCATCCAGTAATCTGAATTTTGTTAAAAAAACAGCTTTATTGAGGTATAATTGACATATAATAAGCTGAACATACTCAAGTGTACACTTTGGTGTGTTTTAACAAACATTTACCCATGAAATCATCTGTACAATCCAGATATATCCAGATGTGACAAATAAACATTTGTCACACCCAAGTGTCCTTCCTCTTTGTAGTCCCTGTCTCCTGTTCTTTCTGTCTCTGCTGTCTCTTCCCTGGTCCCCCTGCTTTCTATCACTAGATTAATTTGCATTTTGTAGAATTTACATAATTTTTGTGATTTTTGATGTCAGGTTTCTTTCTACAGTGTAATTACTTTGAATTACTTCATCCATGTTGTAGTGTGTTCATTTGTTTTTTATTGCTAAGTGTTTGTGTGTGTACCACATAAATTCCACATTGACCTGTGGATATACATGTGGGTTGTTTTTAGGATGTGGCTATTACAAATAAAGCTGCGATGCACATTAATTCAGTGTTGTATAAACATGTTTTCATTTCTTCAGGGCAAATACATAGGAGAGTAGTGGCTGGATCACATAGGAGGGGTATCTTTTTAACTTTATAAGAAATTACCAAACTATTTTCTGAGCTGGTTGTGCTGCTTTCCATTCCTAACAGTAGTGTTTGAGGCTTCTTATTCAGCTGCTTCCTTGTTCACATTTGGTATGGTCACTCAGTTTCATTTGCATCACTGTAATCTGCATTTAATGCTCTCTCAAAAGTGATTTTAATTTACAGTTACTTAATGAACAGTGGTGTTGAACATCTTTTCATGTGCTTATTTATCATCCAGATATCTTTGTTGAAGTGCCTTCACATTTTTTGCCTAAATGCCTACATTAAAGGAGAGACACATCAAATTTATGGGTTGGAAGATTTATTGAATCTTGAGGCAAAATTTCTTCCAGTTGACTTTTTTTTTTTTTTTTTTAATCTTTTAGTGGCTGGATCAGGTGCACCACAACCATTTCACCCTGACCGAGTGAAAGTAGTTTCCTTACTTCAGGTCAACCAGTGGTGGAAGTTATCCACATATGTATAAGTCTTCATGGCAACAATTAGTGTTGATCACAGGGCACTACAACTTAGTCAAGTTGACATTAAAAACCAAGAATCACAGTAGATAATAAAACTAACCTCTCTTTCATTGACATTTTTTCCTCAATTAGTTTTGCAAAACCTTAGGATGAAAGAACAAATTGTTAGTTATAAGAAGGGTTACTATTTTTGAAGAATTTATTTACCAATTTTCATTGAACTTTTATTAAAATAAAATTACTTACCTAAAAAAAAAGAAGTCAGTTCTCTACATATTGATCTGTAGATTCAGTGTAACCCAAATCAAAATTTGAACATTTTTTTTACAAATTGAAAAATTATTTTAAAATTCATATAACAATGCAAATGACCTATGCAATAATTGAACTAATCCTAAAAAAGAACAAAGTGGGAGAACTAACCCTACCTGAACTAAAAACTTGTTAATCCACCTTTTTCAAGATAATGTGATACTGTCAAAAGGTAGACACACAGTCACCGAAATTGAAAATTTTAGAAATAAACTCATTCATATATAGATACCTGTTTTCAACAAACATGCAAGGACATTTCAATATAAGAAGGACAGTCTTTTTAACAACTGGTGATGAAACAATTGGATGTCTGTGTGTCAAAAAGAAGAAATTTAATAATAATTTAATAATATACCAAAATTAGTTCCTAATGGATCATAACCTTAATGTAAAACCTAACACTACAAAACTTCTAGAAGAAACATGGGAGAATGTGTTCATAGCTTTAGGTTAGGCAGAATTTTCTTATTATACCATGAAATACAGAATTGGACTTCATCAAAATAAAAAATTTCTATCATTGAAAAAGGTACTGTTAATAGAATGAAACAGCAAGACACACAGACTAAGAGAAAATATTTAGAAATTATATACTTGATAATGCACTTGTCTTCGGAATAGGTCAAGAACTCTCAAAGCTCAAGAAAACCCATATATTTCTAGTTTCTTAAGGATAACTCTTTTATGACCATTAAAGCTGTATATAAATTGACTTTTTGTGAAAAAAGTCTCCAAAATGTACTTACTTAACTCGGAGAATTGAACTTCATGTGCCTGATGACCTTTGGCTAGGTGTCAGATGATTGCTTCCTACTTCACTTCCTCTGCAACACTCTGAGCTACTTTGCTTTAGTCAGCTTCATAATGGTATGTCTTCACAAAACACCCCACCTCAGCTTTACCATTCTCATTTTTCTCTCTCTGACCAAAGGTACTTGGGGGAGCCACTAGGTATACATATGTGTGCAAACCTGGAAATGTAAGAAAATTAATCCTCCTAAAGGCAACTTGACCAGTGGGGAATGGAAGCCAGTAATAAATGCTTCTGGATTCTATTTCTGGGACAGGAATTCCTTAGAATTCTTTACAGCTTCTTGTAAAGCCACCATTGAGCACAGTGGCTGGCCTGAAAACACACCCTTATTTTCGCTTTTCCTCTTGTCCAGTCCCCACTCCTACTCTCTTAGTTCATTTCCAACACACTTGCCTCAGATAAGCCTTTGTCTCAGGCTTTGCTTTCTGAGGGGATCTCATACTCAAATTGTCATTGTCATATGCTACAGATAAATATGGCATAGGAGGTGTTCTAAATACAACACTCATACTTATAGCCTGGAAATTCACCTTTTAAAAAAATTCTGATGTTTGCTATGTGATTATTTGACTTGTTTTTCAGGACTGAACAAAACCTATGCAACTACATATGATTTCCTATGTTGTTTAACTTGGCACACCTTCTTTAAAATCGATTTATAAATCAAAGGCTGCACTAGGCTTCTTTAAAATGATATCCTTGACCCCAGAAAATTTAATCTTCCTCACAATTGCTATCAACTTCTTTTGACTTGTAACCACAATTCAAATGAGTAGCAGTGGACTGTAGGCACTAACATTTTAGCTGCATTTATAGCTAATTTGTAGAATGAAAGAAAAGTGTTTCTCAGTATTTCAGTTATACTGAAATACAGGTACTACTATGTTTTGAAGAGTTTGGATCTAAGCATATAAATAATTCATCAATGAATTGATGACGTGGTAAGAAAAACCAGATCACAAACCTCTTTTACTAATGATACTTATTAGCTCCAGTCATGGAGCTAATAAGAAGAATTTCCTTTATTCACTGCTTATGCTCCATAAGCAATAATTAGAAAAAATGACACCTTTAAGGTTTGGGAATAATGATGTGGTTTATTTATTAAACATGAACATGAACAAAATAACCAACCTGGCCTTACCCTGCTCAGATATTGAGATACTTGATTTATGTACATGTTCCAGCATGAAAATTGGAAAGTGTTGCAAAAAGAGCCTGAGTGGGCTTTGGAGTAGTGGCTTGTTTTGGAATTGTAAAACTATTCAGGAAATAGAATAAGTCTTTGTTTTCTGTTAAAGTCATCATTTGATGATCTTTGGCCAAACTAACTTACTAATGGTTCATGATCTCAAGTTTTAAATGGAAAAGATATACTGAATGGATGGTTGATTTAGAAATCTTTTCAATTGTCTGTGTTCAGAAAATCTTAGTAAATCAACACAGGGATCCCAAATAACATTTGTTGTTGTTGTTGTTTTAATGGTAAAACCTATATACAGAGTAATCCAGACACCTGATTCAGGTGCAGAGAATTTCACTGTCTTAAGTGAACCCAATTTTGGAATGATTTATTAGTATCTTTATGCTTGTTTTCCAAATCATTTGGAGATATCTTTGCCTCTAAAAATAGTACTTCGGCTTGGTGCTAAATACTTTAAGAGTAATACTTTGGCAGTGGCATACACCTGTAATCCCAGCAACTGGGAGGCTGAGACAGGAGGATCACAAGCTTCAAACCAGACTCAGAAACTTAGTGAGGCCCTGATGAATTAAATGAGATCCTGTTTCAAAATAAAAAATAAAAAGGGTTGGGGCTATAGCTTAGTACCCTGGATTCAGTTTGTAGTACCCTATTCCCCCCAAAGCAATACTTAGAATTCTTCTGACCTTCATTTTTTTACCATAGGAAGATTACATTCTGTATCAGGGGATAGCTCCTTGTTACACTTAGCTCTTGTGTGCCTTGTGCATGTAACATTTTAGAGGCAGTTTCCCAATTTCTCTTGTTCATTCAGAGCTCCTCCTTTCCCCCCGCCTGCTGTAGCAGAACCCTACATTAAAATGGACAAAAAAAAAAAATCTATTGTGGTTGACCTTGAACATAGACCTTTGTTGCAAACCTTGAAGTAGTTGAAGTAAAATGTTTGAGGCTGCTCTTCCTTTTTAACCTTTTGGTATTTTCCAGGTTTCTCATAATGTTTCCTCTTTATTTTTTAAATTTTTTAAATATTTTGGTGGTAGGTGTCTTAAAGACAGTCTGTTTTACATCTTTCTTCCACCACACCAGAATTTTAGTTGAGAGGCTTCAGCATTATGGTAATGGATTGTGAGCTACTTTTCTTCTTTATGAGAGACTTTATTGTTTGGGGCCTTCAGCCCTATAGATGTATATGTATGGGTTTACTTGACCTTTTTCTGCAGTTAGTTTCTATTGTCTTCTCAAATTTTTCTGGTCTTTTTTCCTTCTATTGTATTTCTTTTAATCGTAGCACTGTATGTATATACACTGTAAGTATGTGAATTCTTCAGTCACAATGCTCTGAGTATAAATTTTGGGTCTTTAGTATATTTAGTCCTTATAACTGCTTTGCTATTCCTGCTAGAAATTTGTGGTTCTAAATCTATTTCAAAAATTCAATTTTGAGGGGAGATTGCAATCTTTGCTGTATATTTTAGAAAATAATAATCACGTAATACATTTTGACTTAAATATGTGGAGACCGTAAAATATAATGTAATCTAAATATTTTTATTTCTACCTAAAAGCTAATATTTTTATATGAAAGTTCTTTTGATCGAGATAAAATATTACAGTAAATCAAATATACATTATATTTAATAGATATGCATTTATATATAATTTGACAAAATCTGTTTACAAATGAGAATTTGAAATAAATGGGAGTACATTATAGTAATTGGCATCTTAAAAGGGAATATGGATTCTTTAAGTGGAAAGCATTACTTTATGGATTTTCAAACAGATTTAGAATTCTTGACTTTTAGGCCTGGAAGTTACCTTGTAAGTTATCTGTTGCACACCTACATTTATAATTACAGTTTTTAAAGCTTTAGAGAGGTTAAGCATATCTCAGATACCTCATTACTTTCAAGATTAGAGCTGTGACTTGCTTATGAACTGGGCATTTGTATCCTAGTATCAGAGACCTCAACATAATCCTATTAGTTTTACTGACAACATATTTTTTGGTATATTACATATATCATGAAATGAAAGGATGGCTATCTGACCTTTTATATCTATTTTTACCTAGGCTTTTTTATGATTATAAAAATAATGTGTTATTGTAGAAAATAAAAAGTACAAACAAGAGTATCAAAATTGTCATTATAAAGAGGGTTAGGTTGTTTTTTAACCACACTAACCAGGGGCTAATGAAGAAATGGAATAAAGTAATTAGAACAGATTCAGAACAAAACTACTGTTGATTAGTCTGGAGTAGATTAAGGTCATGGATCAGGGTCCCATAGGACCTGCAAAATGTTTGTCTGTTTACTGAGGTTCTGTGATAAAGTAGTGACTAATAATGGGAGTCTGGTGAGAAAAGAGCCAAACTCTGGGATTGAGCTGTTATTGAAGGAAAAGCTACTTCAGAGAATACATATTCCCTATCCAGTGTACTTTATTTTTTTTTTCACCATCATCTTCTAACCCTGAGACTGTTCTAATTTCCTTTGGTTACCCTAAAGTTTGGAGTTAGAGAAATAATGCCTAAACTGAGGAGGTTAATTTTTTTTTTGGTACCAGGGATTGAATTCAGAGTCACTCAGCTACTGAGCCACTTCCCCAGTCCTATTTTGTATTTTATTTAGAGACAGGGTCTCACTGAGTGAATATTTTTTATTAGATCATGCATATTTTGTCTTTAGGGAATTCTCCCATTATCCCCCCGTTTCATATTTTTATCTGTTCATTTTTATTCTCCTTATTGATTTGATCAATAATCCCTTATATATTAATGGTAGCAATATTTTCCCTAATATAGTACAGTACATCCTGTTTTCCATTTCCTTTATTGGGCTGTGAACTTACAATAATGTTTTACAGTAATGGCTACAAAATTGAAACATTTACTATTTAATAAACAATTAGTGGGGTTTTTTAATGTTTATTTTTTAGTTTTAGGTGGACACAATGTCTTTATTTTACATTTTATGCAGTGCTGAGGATCGAACCCAGTGCCTCATGCATGCTAGGCAAGCGCTCTGCCACTGAGCCACAACCCCAGCCCACAATTAGTGTTTTGTATACATTATCTCATTCAGATCTCCTGAGGAGTAACACTGTTTCCATATTATAGAACTGCTGTGGTTTGGATAAGTGTCCCCCCAAAGATCCATATGTTAAAGGCTTGGTCCCTAGGGCAGCACCATTTAGGAGGTGGAGCTTTTTGGGAGGTCCATAGGCCACTGGTAATATGTCCTTGTTGGGAATTGTTGGGGCCCAGGCTGCTGCTGCTTTCTTTTGGTTTCCTTGCAGTGAGATGAGCATTTTGCTCTACCACATGCTCCCTGCCATTGCCATTTGGCACCCTTATTAGAGGCCCAGAGGTGATGAGTTTGCCTGATTTTGAGTTGGAAACTCCAGAACTATGAAATGAAGTAAATCTTTGCATTTGATAAGTTATGTTATGGTTTGGCTATGTAATGTTCTCCCAAGGCTCATGTGTTGAAGGCTTGGTCCCTGGTGCAGCATTGTCCAGAGGTGGGGCTTTTGGGAAGTGATTAGATCGTGAGACCTGTGACCTCATCAGTGGATTAATCATTGATAACTGCATGGACTACGTAAGGTGGTGGAAACTGGGCACATGGAACATGATTGGACCAAGAGGTCACTGGGGTCTGTGTCCTCTACCACTATATCATGTCCCTGCTGCCCCTTCCCACTTCCTTCCCTGCTGTTGTGAGCTGAGCAGCTTTTCTCTGCCACACCCTTCTGCTGTGATGTTCTGCCTCACTTCAGAGTAATGGATCCAGCCAACTGTGGACGAAAACCCCCGAAACCATGACAAAATGATGACTAACATAGTTAATTAACACAAGTACTTTATTATAGTGACAGAAAGCTAACACAAGAAACTAAATGAGATTAACTAACTTGCTGAGAAATGCAACTGTACATGGTGGAGCTACGAATGTGCCTTGAGAGTTGACTACAGTCTATGATCTTAACACAGTTTTTTCCCTTTTTTTTTTTTTTTTTGGTACCAGGAATTGAACCCAGGGGCACTTAACCACTGAGTTACGCCCCCAGAACTTTTTTAGTTTGAGACAGGTTCTCACTAAGTTACTTAGGGCCTTGCTACATTGCTGAGGCTTGCCTGGGACTTGTGATCCTCCTGCCTCAGACTCCCAAGTTGCTGAGATTATAGGCATGTGCCACCACTCTTGCTCTGTATTCTTAACAACATCAGTATCTAGCATACAGAATAACACTTGGTAAACACATTATTTATATTTGCTGAACTGAATGTATTAGGTCAGAATTCATTTATGTAGTATTTACTTATTTAATTTTGTATTACTTTGTACTATAAATGAAGACTAGCTTTCTTCATTGCTTGACTCATAGTTTGTTGAATGTGGCTAAAAATTGAGAATTTTAAGTTGAAGATAAAGCATTTTCTTTGATATTTTATAAAATGAATTCTACTTTTACAAACTCATATAGTCCCTAATATCCCAAAATTTATTATAAAAATGAAATATTACTTATTAAAGTTATGATGAAAATGTTCTGAAGGATGCTTTTTTCCTTACAGGCTGGATTGCCTGAATCTTATACAAGTATGACTCTGGGACCATTTAAACTATAACAAGCATGGCTATTCATCGTTCCACCAGTGGTTCTCAACCTTGTCTGCATGTTAGAATCACTGGGGAAACTTTTAAAAGTCCCAGTGCCAAAGGCTGCTCTGAACTAAGATCAATTGAAAAGGAATGTCTGTGTAGAATATATATTAGTGTTATTTGAGTTATTCCTGTGTGATTTTTATTTTAGAGAAAGATGTGCTAATGGTATTTCAGTGGGTTTTTTTTAAAAATTATATTCATAGTTGAAGGAAAGGGTGAATTTTACTAAAAAATTAGAGAATATATTTTTTAATCCTTTTAAGATTGTCTGATTAAGAATGCCTGTCATAGATATTTCATGTCAAAGATTATAATTTACTTATAGAATGAGCTTTTTTCCTAAGAAGACATGATTGCAAGTTTACTATTTAACCCTAATATATTTAAAAAGTTAATTATATAAATTTAGAAATTTATTTTAAAAGGCTAATTATTAAAATTTTTCAGTTATAATAAATAACTCATGCATAATTGATATAATTTAATATTTTAAAGATTCATTTCCCTTTTAATATTGTATTATAAATGTTCAAACATACAGAAACCTTGAAAAAGTTTTATGATGAATACCCATATATCCATTATTTAGATTCTACACTTAACATTTACTGTACTTACTTTATTATATATCTTTACATTTATTCATCACTCTATCCATTCATGAAGCCATCTGATTTTTAGTGCCTTGCAAAATAATTTGCTAGTATTAGAACACTTTTTCTAAAATACATCAGCATGCAAACCTTTTACTTTGTACAATTTGAAAACAATGAAATGCACAAATCTGAAGTATACTATCAACCCAGTAAGTGGACACACCTGTGCAGTCCATATTCAAAATGCAGTATGTTCCATCCCAGGGTCCTATCCCTTCTAGTAAATCACCATTATTTTGATATTTTTCTGATAGCTTAATTATGCCTGTTCCAAACTTCATATAAACAGTAGCAGACAGTATATACTCTTCGTATGTAGGCTTATTTCACCCAGCATAGTTTTGAAATTTACCCATGTTGTGACATATATTAATAGTTTGCTCTTTTTATTCCTGAGTGGTACTCTGTCACTTAAATTTACTGGGATTTATTTATCCTTTTTTTCTATTGATGGGCATCTGGATTATTTCTAGTTTTGGGTTCTTGAGAATAAAGCTTTAGTAAGGGTTCTTGGGAACATAGCTGCAAAGAGCTTTCTGGGGGAAGTCTTGTCATGGACATATCTTTTCACTGCTCTTAGATTAGGCTTGTTAGGTAACAGGATATGGATATGTTCAGTTTTTAAAGACATGCAGTTGCCAAATCTTTCCAAAAGCAATCAGTGCCATTTTACATGCCCACCAGGACTATGAGAGCTCAGGTTGCTTTACATAGCTGCGTTTTTGTTTTGTTTCAACTTAATGTTATCTCACAATTTGTGTTCTCACTCTCTCACCCGTTTCTGAACATTTTCTTTGATCCATTTTTCATTTTATTTTTCAGATTGCATATTGGCCAAAACAGTAAATCTTAAAACAGCATAGTAGTTTTGGTGAGATATGAAACTGCTTGTATTACAAAATGAGTTGCCTTTTTTTTTTTATTTTGAAAAAAATAGTTTAGATAATTTCCCTATAAAATACTTATTGAAATATAACTAACTTTAATTTTACTTACATTATTCCTTATCATTTATGGTATGTGTGTGTGTTTATGAAATCTGATAATGGTTTTTAGGATTTAAAATGCACTTTTTCTATAAATACCAAGTGATCTCTAGTTTGAGGATTGTTTCCTTTTTTTTTATGTTATTTTCTCTCACGTGCTTTTTTTTTTTTTCTGTTATTGGCTCATTTCTTATTTTGAAGTATCTTATTTTCTGTTCAAAATGCAGTTAGAGGGGCTGGGGTTGTGGCTTAGTGGTAGAGCACTTGCTTAGCACGTGTGAGGCACTGGGTTTGATCCCCAGCCCCACATAAAAAACTAAGTAAACAAAGGTATTGTGTCCATCTACAACTAAAAATATTTTTTTAAAACTACAGTTAGAATTTTATTTGTAGCTGCATGTAAGAGAAATGGACATTTGGAAATACTTTCAAATAAAATATTATGAAAACATTTTATGGGGAGAATGAGAAAGGAAAAGACTGCTATACTGATTTAAAAACTAGTTACTTGGGAAGTTAGTTTTCTGATTGCTGGATTTTTTCTTCCAAATTTGTAGGTATGATAGATCAGAAAAGACATTCTACCCTTAGTGTCTTAAAAAGTTATTTTCAGACATTAAGCTCTAGTTCCTACTCTTACTTTTTTTCTTTTGTGTGAAAGAGTTGAACTCAGCTTGATGAAACTGAGCCATGAATTCATCTAACTATAAACACTGATAGAAGTGATGACATGGAATTCGTTTTCCTTAAGCACCTGGGATGTGTAAAGAGTGGCTACTTTCTTTCTCTTACACAGGTTATGTCTTATTCTTGCATTGTTGGCTTATGTCACATTGGCCTAGTACATTTATACTATTTTAAATATGTTTCGCTTATTTGAAAGAGTAACTGCACCCTTTAATTCTTTTCAAATCATTTTACTTTTTATATAAAAAATGCTTAGAAAATAGTTGTGTCTTTTAAACATATCACATTATTTTATAAGTGACTTTGACTTTATTTAAAGGCTGGGCATGGTGGCGCACACCTGTTATCCTAGTGACTCAGGAGACCAGACAGGAGAATTGCAAGTTCAAGGCCAGCTTCACCAAACTTGGTGAAACCCTATCTCAAATAAAAAGGAGCAGGGATATAGCTTAGTGGTAAAGTGACCCTGAGCACAATCCATAATACTACCAAAGGAGCTGGGGGGCGGGGGGGGAGTAAAAATAAAAACTTTTAAAAAATTGGTGGTGGCTTTTAGTGAAAATTTATTTAGGCTAACTCCCACAAGGGATTAATATCTTAAACACCAAATTCAGATGAACTAAAAGTTAAATCATGGTTATCTGAATTCTTGAAAAATATGTTAAACCTTTTTCGTACATTTTGCCTAATTAGAACTGCAAAGGTATTTCTTAATGATAAAGGTTGGTAGTTTTATAATAAAATGACAATGCTGTACTGGACTTCATTTTGAAGCACAAATATTTTCATATCGACATTTAGACACTATGCTCAATACATTAGATATATAGTATATATTAATGAAGTTGTTCATATGTTAGTAATTACTGTGCTATATATGTCATAAAAATATGGGTTTAAAAATTTTTTTCTCTATAAAGGATATAATCTATTGACAGAAAAAGAATCCTGTTAATGCTAGTGGAGATGAAGAGATGTAATACAGGGAGAGTTGTTTTGTTTGTTGGAGTCCACCTTCTAGCTGAAATGAAACAGAGCTTAAAATTTCTAAATTGAGGTATTTTGAGGGAAACATTATTTCCTATTGGTAGAGTGCCATATAACTTATTCAGCTTTCATCTTTACACAGGGCTCCTTAATAAGCATTCATAGTCAGTTTTTGGCAGCCTTAGAATCACTGAAGGCATTCTGGGATGTTATGGATGAAATTGATGAGAAGACCTGGGTACTTGAGCCAGAAAAACCTACCCGGAGGGCAACAGCACGCAGAATTGCATTAGGTAGGGAAAAAGATGATTAGGTTTTATTTTCAGGTATTTAAAATTATATTTATTGGAACTTTTCTGTAACAGAATTGACCAGAATCCCAAGTTACTTACATTAGAAATTGACTGTTTTTTTTTTTAAACTTGAGATCCATGAATCTTTACTGATGATCATGATTCCAAAATTACCTCTTTTAATAAAACATTTCGTTAATCTTTACTTGAGTGGGTATACAGTAAAATTGGCAGTCAGACTGACATGTCTTTGTTGGCTTGATGAACTGGTACACTTGTGAAAACTTTAATCTTCTTTTGTTCTAGGAAATAATGCTTCCATAAATATAGAAGTGGACCCCAGGCATCCTACTATGCTTCCTGAATGCTGCTTTCTTGGAGCTGACCATGGTATCAGAACTCAGAAATATTTTTAACAGAATCATAAAGTCCTTGGCTACCACTGTTAAATATAATTCTGAATTAGAAATAGTAATTACTTTAAATGAAAATTTCTCATTGTGAATTATATACTTTTAATTAACACCATGCATATGATTTAGGTTTTCAAGTCAAATAGTTCAGAAGTTTACTTTCTGTATCAAATGTGGCTGTATGAAATGAGAGAAAACCCTAAATTATTTATTTAATTTTTTTGTTTTAATATCTGAAGTGGTAAAACCCCTGGGAATTAAGCTGAGCAGGAACATACATTTGTGGTAAGTATCTTGGCAATATATTAATTTGTCTATGATTTCACAAATTTTATAGCAAATATATGATTGTATATGTATGTATATATGGTTTTTTTTTTTTTTCATGCTTTTAGGGATCCAGAAAACAGTCTATTACAAAATCTGAAAGATGTTTTAGAAATTGATTTCCCAGCTCGTGGTATCCTGGAAAAATCTGTAAGTTTTATCAGTGCTTTGATATTCCACATTGTGTTGCATAATTAAATTTAAATGCTTCTCTCAGAAAAATGAGGCTAAAAGGGAGGGAATTAGAATAATGTTCTAACACAGACCTCTGAACTACAAATTTTTATATCAAAGAACTTGTTAACCTTTGGTGGTTTTAAATGTACTTTTTATCATGGTCTTCAGCAGCAGAGTGATTGACAGACGTTTATCATTAGAAATAAAGGGAAAAGTCCAAAATAGCTAATGAGATGTTTGGATCTTCTATATTATCTACTTATGGATAACTGAAGTATAGTTTCAGTTAACTTGATGTAAGTGTTTATGAAGGATGACAGTATTTTTTTTAAAATGAAAACTACTATTGCAAAGATAAAGAATTGATGTTCACATAGCTACTAAGGTTGTAGAATACTAAGTGGTGGTGATGTTTTTCTTGTAGTTATATAAATTTTTGAACCTTAGTTAGTAATTACTAGATTATGTCAATTCCCTTATTTACATACTATATAGACATATTCATGCATATTGATGAAATCTCTAAGGCCCCAAAATGAAAGTTGGTACATATGTGTATATTTGAATGAAAAAGGAAATACTAAAAAGTACCTTTACTAGATGTTTAATATGGCAAGTTACTTTTATAAAAATGATATAAAATTTAATATTGTATATGTACTGTTTTTCCCTAATCTTACATATGCATTTTGAAGAAATATGTATATAAATATTTTTCTTTTGAAGGATTTTACTATGGATTGTGGAATTTGTTATGCCTATCAACTTGATGGTACCATTCCTGATCAAGTGTGTGGTAATCCCCAGTGTGGACAGCCTTTTCATCAAATATGCTTATATGAGGTAAAACTAAAAAATAATGGAAAGACTTTTTTTTTCCAGCTAATACAGCATAGAAAATATGCATATTTGAAATATATGAACAAATTTGTTTATTCAGTTGTGATCCCCTTTTGCCTTAATTTCTTTTACCAGTTTACTAGTAAATGAAGAGATGCTTAAAGTATCCAAGAAGGGAGAAAAATCTATCCAGAATATATTTGCAGACTTGTTTTTTGCATAACAGATTAAGTTGGTGGTACATTATCCCAGTGCAAGCTCCATAGATTCATCCTGGTGGCAGCACTGAGGTGAGGGAATTAACACACGGTACAGTACCTTATTTTTCAGGCTGTACTTAACCATAGAAGAAATGCAACAATCACACTTTTCTGGTTAAAGATAGCATTCGGTACTATATACACCATACCAATAGAGACTTCAGATACAAACATCAATTTATATTACATAAATATCAGGTCTGATTATAGAACGCTAAGGGAACATGTGCTTTTGTAATACGAAATTTAACTTTAAAATATTGCTTTGTAATCAGTGGCTTGAGAATACAATCTTGGTGATTAAGACCACAGTGAGATTAAATTTTTGGAAGCTTATAGGATCTTTTGTGGCAGGAGTTCTTTATATTGATTAATGGATTTAGGGAAGGTATATAAACCCCAGGAACTTCTATGCATTATCTTTGAGGGCAAAGAAAGTATAACTCTCATCAAAGGGTCTTATAAACCAGTGGTTCAGACTATTCCACGTTGATCTCCTCTTGTTATTCAACTTAACAATACTCTGGTATTATTTGGCTCAAGAAATGTGTCTCCCCCTACCCAATCCCTAGTGGTGCTTGGAACTGAACCAAGGGCTAAAAATGTATTTCTTACTCTAATAATTAAACAATTAGTAAGGTTAACCATCTGGAATCATACTGACTTTTTTTCTCTTTTTTAAATCTCCAGTGGTTGAGAGGACTACTCACTAGTAGACAGAGTTTTAATATCATCTTTGGTGAATGTCCATACTGTAGTAAGGTAAGCAAAGTGTTTATCACAATTCATAAAATGTGCCTTTTATTAATGTTATAAAAGACACCTATAGAGAATATCAGCTTATCTGAAACTTTTTGAAACACATTCTCTATTTACCTAGTGAGAAAAGTTTTCTCTAAGAACTCCTTTTCTAGATTTCCTCATTTACTTGAAACTTTAGAAAATGATGTCCCAAACTGTATAGTGATATTATTTCTAGCATAAAGAATTTTAGTGTTCACGAACTTTAAAATCATATATATTTTTTTTTTAGCCAATTACCTTGAAAATGTCTGGAAGGAAACCCTGAAATAAGCATTTCTATGAAGAAGTAGAAACTTTATTAAAAGGATTTTATTTGATATCTTCAGAGAATACATAAAGCAAGACATACTAATATCAAAAGGAAAACTATGATGAAGCCATAATAATATACATCTGCCTTTGCCTCTTCACTAAGAGTAAACTGGGAAATTGTAGGCCAGAGTCCTGTAGAACTTTCTAAGTCTGTGACCCCTGTACCAATTGGGGAAGTATGTGTGTACCAAGTAGGAGACCTTGACTTGCTGATTACATCTGAATTGGTAAAATCTTGATAGGGCTCATAAAATGAATTTGGGAATTGCACATAGCTAGATTTTTGGAGAAAACTGTTTATTTCATTCAGAAGTTCTGAAGACTCACAATATTTTCGTCTTCTCTTTCTGCCTTCCTATGGAAAAAAATACATATATAGTTTGTTAGATTTTTTTTGTCTTTTGAATATTCTGTATGAATGCTAAATAAAATTTAATCAAATCAGAGTCATTGGATGGTTCTTTTTAAAACAAATAGACAATTTCACTAAATAGTGTACAATTAAAAACAAAATATGAAAAAACAATTCTCTGGGCAAGATGGTCAAGCTTTTGGCCACTAGTCTCAACCTTGCATATCTTGGCAAGTCAAATGATTCCAGCTTTATTTACTGAGTAACGGATGAGGCTGTGTACAAACCAGGAAAAATTCACAGTGGATGATGTGTCACAATTGTTGCAAAGTTGTGAAGCCCAAACAGGACAGACTGAATAGATAATAAATTAACTGGTTACTTAAATACACATTTCAGAAGTTGCTTCAATGTTTTCACCATCATTCATGTGGATCAGAGCCTCAGGAATCAGTTTTTTCCTCACTACTTAACTGGCTGAAAGTCAGGAGTTGTTCTGTTTCTTCTTCACTTTGGTAATCCTTGGATTGCCCTCTCCTTATTCAATTTATAAAACAAAGCAGAAACACCTTAGTCTTCTTGTTATTTTCATTCAGAAACATCTGCAACACCATCATTCTTCAGTATAAGCTCAATTTCTTTTTTTTTTTTTAATTTTTTATTGTTGGTTGTTCAAAACATTACAAATTTCTTGACATATCATATTCCACACTTTGATTCAAGTGGGTTATGAACTCCCACCTTCACCCCATACACAGATTGCAGAATCACATCAGTTACACATCCATTGATTTACATATTGCCATACTAGTGTCTGTTGTGCTCCGCTGCCTTTCCCATCCTCCACCCTCCCCCCTC
>NW_025999977.1:13568415-13647343 GCF_001458135.2 Marmota marmota marmota
CCTATCCCCTGTGTGCCTTGAGAGACGCCGACCACTCTACGAGTCCATCTCATTCCACCATCTTTCTTGCCCACATGCAGCCTCTCTCCCCCTCCCTCCTTTTTGCCCAAAGTTCCTCCATTTTTCCTATGCCCTCCCCCCTGTTATGTATCAGCATCCCCTTATCAGCCTCTAGTTTTCTATGATTGGCTAGCTTCACTTAGCATAATCTGCTCTAATGCCATCCATTTCCCTGCAAATTCTATGATTTTGTCATTTTTTAATGCAGAGTAATACTCCATTGTGTATAAATGCCACATTTTTTTTATCCATTCGTCTATTGAAGGGCATCTAGGTTGGTTTCACAGTCTTGCTATTGTGAATTGTGCTGCTATGAACATCGATGTAGCAGTGTCCCTGTAGCATGCTCTTTTTAGGTCTTTAGGGGATAGACCGAGAAGGGGAATAGCTGGGTCAAATGGTGGCTCCATTCCCAGCTTTCCAAGAAATCTCCATACTGCTTTCCAAATTGGCTGCACCAATCTGCAGTCCCACCAGCAATGTACAAGTGTACCCTTTTCCCCACATCCTCGCCAGCACTTGTTGTTGTTTGACTTCATAATGGATTGCCCTCTCCTTATTCAATTTATAAAACAAAGCAGAAACACCTTAGTCTTCTTGATATTTTCATTCAGAAACATCTGCAACACCATCATTCTTCAGTATAAACTCAATTTCTAAACTGTCACCCTTCAAAAAGTCTCCCCCACCCCAAAAAAGTCACTTTCAGGGTCGAGTTTTAGAAGGTAAGAAAGGATTTCTACATAATTCACAAGAAACAAAGTAGAGATGTTCTGAAAAGACTCTTTAGCTTTCCTATTAAAAATAAACAAACTAGTTGAGAGATAAAGCTAACAAAGTTACACTAATGCAGTTTTCCTAAGTCTTGTTGACTTCATTCACTAGAGGTAAGATAAATAAGTAGTATTCTAGTACATTGTAAATCATTCTCAAAGAACTGTGCCTTCAAATCATAATTCTAAGGGCTGAGAATCACTGATTAGTTAAGCAGCATTTATATATAACTTACATGTGAAAGAAATATTTCCATATAGTTAGAAATCAAGCTACTAAAATTTTAAGAACCATCCATTGTGTAAACTATACCGCTCATTTTCTCATTCAGCACCAACAATTGACATCAAATGGGAAAGTACTCTTTTATAAGAGTATTTGGTCTCTGAGATCTGACTGGGAAAGATCTCAGTTTATAATAGAAGTTGGCAATAATTGCCACCTGAATTTTTTTAATAGGTTTACTGGAACACAACTTTGTCCATTTTTTAAGATATTATTTATGGCTGCTTTTGCACATACAGTTGAATAGTTCAAGACAAAAACATTTAACAATTTCTAGAAACATTTTGGGTTGCCACAACGGGGAGGGGGTACTTTTGACATCTGGAAAATACTAGGAATGTTGCTAAACATCCTACAACATAAAGAACAGCCACCCCACAAAAAATAATCCAGTCCCAAAAGTCAATGGTGCTGTCAAGAAAGCCTTCATTACAGCAGTTATTAGGCTTGAATGCATATTAAAAACAACTGGGGAGCTTGGAAAATATAAATGCAACTTCTCTGGCCATGAGTAATGGGTATCAGGCTCTTCTGCCATAAAACCCATGGTAAAAAATGATAAAGTCAGAAGAAAAATATAAAGCCATTAGGAGGCATCTAAAACTAACAAGAAACAGAAAATCCAGACTTCAGAAAGTCCACAATTTAAGTTACACTTACTCTAGATCAGGCCACAAAAGCCTAAAGCGAAGTTATGACAAGATCAAGTTGAACGATCAGTACATTAACTGCTAGAACAAGCCCAAAACTCTTTAAAGGAATGCTGTAAATTCTGACCATAGCATCCACAGTGCTCAGTATACAAAAATACTTGACTACATATAGGATGTATGAAAATGTAAACCATAACCAGGCAAGAAAAGAACTCAGATGTCTCAGTTCAGACAACTATCAAACAAAGACCGCAGAACAGCTACATAAATATGTTCACAGACATCAAGGAAAAATTAAACATGGTGGATAGGTAAACATTAGCAAAAATATGAAAAATGCAGAAAAGGAAAAACGCCCTAGATTTAATAGCTGATTTTACAGTTAAGTATAGAAGTCAGGCAAAAGAAAACATCCAAAGAAGATAAAATGTTTAAAATATAAAATGTCTCAATTTTATGTGAAAAAGGTGAAGTATTCTAATATACATGTCTTTGGATCATGGAGGAGGAGGGGTTAAGGCATGAAACAAACTGATGTCATAGATGATCACTTTTCTAATTTCATGACTGATACCAACCCATAGATAAAAGCTCAATAAATCCCAAACACAACAAAGACCACCATGCCTAGGAAAGTCAAAGATTAAAAGGAGATCTTCAAAGCAGCCAGAGATATTTTTTAGCTTTTTGTCACTGTGACAAAATATCTGAGAATCAAAAGATAGAAGGCTTTATTTTAGGTCATGGTTTAAAGATTTCTGTTTATGGCCACTTGGCCCTATTGCCATTGGGTCTGTGGCAAGATAGTACATTATATTAGGAATGCATAATGAAGGAAGCTACTCACCACAGAGTGGCCAGAAAGTGAGAGGAAGTGGCAGAAATCCCAATATCCCCTCTCAGGGGGATGCTCTAAGTAACCAAACTTTCCCACTAGGCCTTAGCTCTTAAAGGTTCTACCACCTCTTAACAGCATCATGGCCTGGGGACCAAACCTTCAACATATGGGTCTTGGGGGAATGCCAAGATCTAAAATACAGCTGTCTACCTCTGCCCCTGAATGTTCATGTCTATCTCATAATGAAAAATGCATTTAATCCATATCCAAATGTCTACAAAATTTTAAAAGTTCCAGCATTTCTCAATTGTCCAATTCCAAAAATCTCAAAGAGTCAAAGCATATTTATCTGTGAGCCCCTGTAAAATATAAAAAAGTCACCGATGGCACAAGATAAAGATTATCATTCCATAAGTTTGGAATAGGAAAATCATGAGGAACACTACAAAATCAAGATTGAAATCCAGGATGGCAAACATTAAATCCTACAGCTCCAATTTCAGCATCTGGGGCACACAGTGGTAGAATATGGACTCCCAATGGCTTGGGTAGCCCCACCCCCCATCACATTGCTGGCTGTAGCCTACATGGCCACTCTCTTTGGCTAGCTCTGCTCACTGCTTGCAGCCTCCCTTGGCAGATATTCCACATGCTGGTCTCGCTAACTTTCTGTGGTCCTCGGTGTCGCTTTGGCTTCACTCTCATAGCTTCACACATCACCCTGACAGGAGATGCCTGCAGGGTCTCTGGCCCTGTCCCACACTACCTGGCCTTCCAGGCTTTCCTCTGAAATCTTGGTGTAAATTCTCCATGATACCCGACTAATGCATGCAATACCATCATCACATGGGTGATGGTGGGGTCTGCTGCTGACATGAGCTGTGCTGGATCCCACTGGAACCATGGCTACAATGGCCTCTGAGTGCCTTGCTGGCTGGAATGAATCCCATGGTCCCGGATAGATGGGTGGGGGCTATCTTCTTAACCACAAGTCTTTAAATTTACACTTTTGAATCTGCAGTGTATGGAGTGTTGCTGATTCACAAGATGCTGTCAAAGCACCTTTCCTGTTGTCCCAGTGCAAAGTACCTGACTTCTTTTTAGTGAAACTAATCTTTTTAGCAGCTGCACCCTTGTTGGAAGCACTAATATGCTACCTCTCTGGTTAAACTGCAAGTTTTCCAAATTTTTCTGCTGTGCTCCTCTTTGCTCTTGATTCTCTTGGTGAATTTGGCTAAAACAATATCCATGCTGTTGCCTGAATGCTGAGCCAGAGAAACTAGTTTGTCATCCTTAAACTCAGTCTTGTACAAAGTCTCAGGGCATGGACATGATGCATTTAAATTCTTTGGTACAGTATAAGACAGCCTGTAGTTTAATGGCTAATAGAGTCTTCATTTCCATCTGAAACCAAGCACAGTCTTTGCTATCATTGTTTCTATCAGCATTCTGGTCTTCTGAGCACTCATCAATATCACCCATTAAATTTGGCTCATAGCAGTCTAGGCTTTTTCTGGCCTACTTTTCCAAACTCTTCCAGCAAACCAATAGTTAAGACTTCTCCACGTCATCTGATGTATAGTCACGGCAACAATGCTTCTGCTTATTACCAATTTCCTATGGTAGCTTTCCATCATTGTATTCTCTTCAATTTCTAATGTTTTACAGTTTTTGTTGTGTAGATCTTTCTCCCTTTTTGTTAAATTTATTCCACAGTATTTAATTTTTTGTAGCTACTGTAAATGGGATTTCTTTGATTTCTATCTCAAATAACTGGCTATTGGCATACAGCAATGCTTTTTATTTTTATATACTGAGGTTTTTTTTTTATTCTACAACTTTGCTGAATTCATGTATTTTGAATAATTTTTGGTGGAGTCTTTTGTGTTATCTACATGTAAGATCATGGTATCTATAAAAAGTGACAACTGGCCTTCCTCCTTTCCGGTTTTGTGCCCTATATTTCTTTCTCTTATCTGGTTTCTCATACTGAGACTTCCAGTATTGTGTTGAATAAAAATGGTGATTTATATGACATGCTCAAAATTACTAAATTATAGAGATGTAGAAAAAATAATACTATCCAGGATTAAGAATGAGGAAAGAATGTCACTACAAGGCACCACAAAGGATTTGTGGTCACAGAACAGTTTTGTAGGGTGATTATGTTGTTTATTCCAGACATGTAATAAAAAAGTTGCACTTTGGTGAACATAAAAATTGGTGATGTCTGGTAGAAAAATAAAGTGATGATATCTGAATTGTGTCTATTCAGTAAGTATACTAATATAAATTATATATAGTAATAATATATATTATTATAGTAATATACCTATGTCAATTTCCTGGTTTTGAAAATTATACCATGGTTATATAAAATGTTTTCATTGGGGGAAGTTGGGTTAAGGGTGATCTCTAGATCATTTCTGCAATTTCTGAATCTATAATCACTTCAGGATAAAATAAAAATATGCTTATGTTTTCTTCATTGCACAGCTAGGGATCAAAATACTTTTAAATGCAGAAATGAAATATAAATCCAGCTTTCCCTCCACCAATAAAAAGTAAAATTAAAGTAAAGATACTCTCAGAATGATAAGAGGAATTTCTTTACACTGAAGGGAAAAGATATGAAATGTAAACTCAGATTTATTGATAGTATAAATTCCAATAACTAAATATTAAACTTTTTAAGACTTCTAATTCTTTTATGTATGTGTGTATATATGTGTTGGGGGTTACTGGGAATTGAACCCAGGGCCTCAACACATGCTAGGCAAATGTGAGCTACATCGCTGAAGTTATGATTGAGCTACATGTACTCCAATTCTTTCTTTTTCCTTTATTAAATTTTCTTTTAAAAATTTCTTTGAAAGAACTGTTTGTAGCAATAATAATAAGCATTATGAAATTTATTATGTAAAGCAAAATGTATAACAATGAAGGATGGGGTATAGCAGTATATTGTAATTGTGAACTTGTTTATTAATAAGGCAGATTGTGGTATAAGTTAAAATGTGCACTTTGCAATTTCAGGAGCTGTGCTATCTCATGACTTGAACACTTGAAATATGGCTGATTTGAACTAACATGTGCTGATAGTATAAAATAGCAATCAAATTTTGAAGATATGTGAAAAAAGGATCAAATATCTCAACAATTTTTATAAATGATAATATTTGGATATTGGTTTAATTAGAGTATGTTTTACCTGTCTATATTTTAAAATGTGACTATAAGAAGACTTAAAATTATGTATGTGGGTCACATTATATTTCTATTAGAGTTGCATTAGAGGTGAGATTTGAAAATTTTTCTGTAACAGTTTTAATAGTATAGTTTGGAGGAATCATATGGTCCCTTTTGCAATTACTCAGCTCAGTCAACAGTACATGACAAAAGGCACAGACAATAAGTAAGAGAATAAGTATGTCTGTTTTTCAACAAAACTACAAAAATAGGTGGATTGTTGAATTTGGCATGTAGGCCATAGTTTACTTATTCCTTGCTCTAGAGTAACCACTAAAAAACATTAAAAAGCCCAGTGCATATAGTTAAAAAAGCTTAAAAGAGAAAAATTTTCAAATTGGTCCAAAATAATAAAGTGAAAAAGTCCAAAGTGAAAAAGTGAGACATAAAGAAAGCATGTGCCAAGATCATAGACTAAACACAAATATCAATAATTACATTAAATAGAAATGGAGCAATAAATGGGTAGTATTTGTTAGATTTTACAGAAAAACAAGACTTAACTATGTTATTTACAAAAGGACACATGCATACAAGAAAGGTGGATTAAACATAAAAGGATGGAAAAGGTTACACTACGTAAATACTAATCATAAGGCCGGAATTGTTAAAATTAGAGAAAGTAGAATTTAAGTATTAACATATAGAAGATTTTTCAAAATGATAAACAGAACAGTTTGCTAAAAAGGTATAACAGTCCTAAATCTATATTCACCTAATATAAAGATTGAGAAATTTATGCCCCAAATATTGGGGAACCTACTTACATTAAATGAACTCAACATAAAGACTTAGATAGACCCTGTCATGGTTTGGATATGGGGTATCCCTCAAAAGGTTTGTGTTAAGGCAGGAATATTCAGAGTTGATATGATTAGATCATAAGACCTGTAACCTAAATCAGTACAACCTAGTTTGAATGCGTTAACCGGGTGGTAAGTATAGATAGGTGAGATTTGACTGGAGGAGGTAGGTAAATGAGTGCATGACATAGAAGGATTAATTTTCCCTATAGCCCCTTTTCCTGTCTCTCTTTTTCTCCTAACTGTAATGGGATGATCAGCTATCGTCTGCCATGACATTCTGGCTCACCTTGGGCCCAGAGCAATGGAACCAGCTAACTGGACCGAATCTCTGAAATTATGAGCCAAAATGAACTTTTATTCCTCTAAGTTGTTCTGATTACCATTGTAGTCACAGCAACACAGAAGACTAATATAGAGACTGGTACCAAGAAGTGGGGTCACTGCTATGACTAACATGGCCATATGTTTCATAAGTTTTTGGAATTAGTTTATGGGACAAGTATGGAAAAGTTTGAAGATGCAGGCTGGAAAAGCCTTAGAATGTTGTAAGTAGAGCATAATGAGTAATTCTGGTGGCAGCTGAGAAGACAATTATACTGATAGGAATGCAGACAGTAAAGACTGTGCTCATGAGTTTCAGAGAGAAACTAGGATTCCATTGAGTATCAGACTAAAAGCCATTTGTGGTATATTTTGATAAAGAAGTTATCTATGTTTTACCCATATCCTGAAACTTTGTGTGAGGCTGAATTCATAGGTGATCGATGAATTAATTTGTCAGAGGAAATTTCAAGGCAGCACAGCATTCAGGCAGTGGCACAGACTTTTCTGGCAGCTTGTAACCAAGTTTACGATAAGAATTAGGAGCAGGAAGAGCTGAAGGATTTTAAAAATTTGCAGTTTGGCCAGAAAAGTGTCAAATTGGGGAAAATACAGTATGACAGTTAAAAGAGATTAGAGCCATTAAAGAGATGCTAAGTACTTTGCACAGAAACAATAAGAGTTTGCCTTAGAAATTTCCAAGACCAAAAAGACCACACCCATTATAAGCTCAGGGTGTGACAATAAATCTCTTTAAGAAATCATGGGGACATGTACCTTGCACAGGGTGCCCAGAAAGTTGTTTCCCCAGTATTCATTTCACCAAGCTCAGCCACCCAAGCACTCAGAGGCCTTTTTAACATTGGTCCAAGGTGTCTTGAGTACTGTTGGAGCTGGCAAAGATCTTTACATCATCTACAAGATATTTTTTCTGCTGGAGTATAGGATGCTGGAATTAGGGGGTCATGGACATGTCTACTGAGATTTCAAAGGAAGACCTGATAAGGTTAGGGAATCCTTGTGGCTGCCTGAAAGTGTGATGTACGAAGCTGTGAGATGGAAGCTGAAACTGCAGTGGAAACCACCTAGATAAGAAATGCCAGTAAAATGGACAAGCTGATGATAGCTTCTGGCTGTTCATAGCTAAGAAGACAACCAAGCTAAGAGAGATGTTATGAGCACTGCGACAAGGCCAAAGAAGTGGGATTGCCAAGCCCTTTGAAGAGAACATCTTGCCACCATGTTGTCCAGATGCTAAATTTGAAGCTACAGAACGTAATACCTGTCCTGGATTTTATCTTTCTATCTCTTCTTCTATGCCCCTGGTTCCTTCCTTTTGGAATAAGAATGTCTACTCTGTGCAATTGTATATTGGATATATGTAATGGGCTTTTCATTTTTACAGGGATTACAGCCAAGGGTTTACCTTGAGTCTCAGATGAGACTTTGGATTTGCACTTTTGAGCAATGTTGGAACTGTTAAGACTACAGGGACTCTTGAAGATAGATTGAATTTATTTTGCATTGTGAGTTGGACATGAGCTTTCAGTGGCCAGTGGAAGAATATTATGGTTTGAATAGAAGGTATCCCCCTAAAAGCGGCTATATTAATGCAGGAACATTCAGAGTTTCGATGATGATTATGAGACCTGTAACTTAATCAATCTAACCTAGTTTGAAAGGACTAACTGGGTGGTAACTGTATGCAGGTGGGTTGTGATTGGAAGAGACTGATCACTGGGCACATACACTGGGTGTGTTCATCTTTCCTGCAGCCCCTTCTCTCTTTCTGCTTCCTGGCTATAATGAGCTGAGCAGATATCCTTTACCACCAAATGTTCTGCTAATTCTGGGCTTAGGATGTGGACTTAATCTCTGACATGGTAAGCCAACATAAACTTTTTATTTTTCTAGGTTATTCTGGTCAAGTATTTTGAACATAGCAACAAAAAGCTGACTAACAGGCTCTAATACAGTGATAGCAGGTGATTTCAACACACCTCTCACCCCAATAAATAGGTCATACAGACATTAAAGCAAAACTCTTCAAACCTGTAAAATTCTATTAACCAATGGACTTAACAGATATCTATAGAACATTTCATTCATCAACAATGAGATTCACTTTATAATACTAAATTATTGTCCATTTATGTATAATATGTCAAAATACATTCTATTACTCTATTGTCATGTGTATCTAAACAGAATTTTTTTAAAAAAAGGATTCACTTTCGTCTCAGCTGCTCATGGAATGCTCTCCAAATTAGATATTTTAGGATACAAAGTCTTAGTAAATACACACACACACACACTAAACAACAACAACAACAACAAAAACCCTGAGATAACTCCTTCCATTTTATCAGATAATAATGGGATGAATTTAGAAATAAATAGCAAGAAAAGCTACAAAAATCATTTTAACATAGGGAAAATAAGCACACTTAAATAATGAATGATTATTAGAGAGAAAAAAATTCCAAGAAATGAAATGAGAATAGAGATACAACATATCAGAATCCCTGGGACACTATGAAAGCACATCTAAGAGGAAGGATGATAGCAATGAGTGCCTACATTAAAAACACAAAACCACCAAAAAATTCCCAAATAACCTGATGTTACATCCTAAGGCCCTAAAAAAAAAAAAGCAGGGACAAACTAATTCTAATACCAGCATAAGATAGTAAATAATTAATATCAGAGCCAAAATTAATGAAATAGAAATAAAAATACAAAAGATTGATGCAACAAAGAAATGGTTCTTTGAAAAGATAAACAAGACTGATAAATCCTTAACCAGGTTAATGAAAGAGACAGAAAATCCAAATCAACAAAAATAGATATGAAAACGGAGATACTATCTCAGACATTAGAGAAATCCAGAGGATCTATAAAGACCATTTTAAAAACCTGTATTACAATGCATTGGAAAATCTAGAAAATATTGAAAAATTTCTAGACATACATGTCCTATTAAATAGAAAAAAGGACATAAAAACTTAAACAGATCAATAACAAGCAATGAGATTGAAGCATTTAAGTTTTTAATAAAAAGCCTTCCACCAAAGAAAAGTCCAGTTTCAGATGGCTTACCACCTGAATCCTACAAATACAGAAATACAAATGGACAGACTTTAAAGAAGAATATTGATCCTTCTCAGATTATTCTATGAAATACAAAGCATGGTGGGACACGGAGAACACAACCCATTCTGTGAAGACAGCATCACCCTGATACCCAAACCAGATAAAGGACATATTAAAGAAAGGAAATTGGAGATCAATATCTTTGATGAACACAGATGCAAAAATCTTTAGTAAAATTGTAGCAATCTCCATTTAAAAATGCATTAAAAAGACTGTAGATCATGATCAAGTTGGATTCATTCCAGAAATTCAAGGTTGGTTCAACACTCAAAAATCAATAAATATAATTCACCACATAAACAGAATTAAGGACAAAAAAATGACATGATCACATCAACAGATCCATAAAAACCTTTGATAAAATTCAGTACCCATTCATGTTAAAAACAATTTTGAAACAATAAAGAGATGAAACTTGCTTTAACATTATAAATGCTAAATATGACAAACCCAAAGAAAACATCAGCTTTCAGCTGTGCTCACTGCTATTTCACTGTGCTCACTGCTACTAAACGTAGTTCTTGAAGTTTCTGCTAGAGCAGTTAAACAAGAGAATGAGCTGAAGGGCTATAAATAGGAAAACAACAAACCCAAATCATTTGCAGATTATAGGATTCTATATTTAGAAGACCCCAAAAAAACTCTACCAGAAAACTTTTGGGGTTAGTAAACAAATTCAGTGAAGTATGGGATACAAGATCAAAATAAAGAACTTTCCTATACATGAATAACAAATGCAAAGTAATCAGGAAAAATAATTCAACTTACAATAGTCTAAAAAAAAAACAAAAAAACAGAATAAATCTAACCAAAGAATTGAAGATCTCTGAAAATCATAGAACACTAAAGAAAGAAACTGAAGATCTTTAAAGATGAAAAGGCATGGTGTGCTGGCATATACCTATAATCCCAGATAACTTAATAAGGCAAAGACAGAGGATGACAAGTTCAAAGCCTGTCTCAGCAACTTAATGAGACCCTCAGCAAATTAACAATACCCTACCTTAAAATTAAAAATAAAAAGATTGGAATGTAGCTCAGTATTAAATTGCCCCTATGTTCAATCCCATTACAAAACCAAAAACAAAAAACCTGATCAAAATTCCAATGACATTCTTCATAGAAAAAAAAGTCCTAAAATACATAATGAACACAATTCAACCCCCCAACAAAAACAAAAAGCAAATAACCCAATAATTCGATCAATAAATGGGCAATGAACTAGACATTTCTTAAAAGAAGAAATAAAAATAGCCAACATATACATTAAAAAAGTTTGATGTCATTAGCAATAAAGAAAATGGAAGTCAAAACTACACAGATTTCATCTCAGCCCAGTTAGAATGGCAACCATCAAGAAGATAAAAAAAATAATAATAAGTGCTGGCAAGGATATTGGGGAAATGAATTTTTACTTATACATTGTTGGTGGAACTACAAATTAGTACAAACACTGTGGAAATAAGTATGGAGATTCTTCAGGGCACTAGGAATGTATCCAACATATGATCCAGCTGTTGTACTCCCTAGTGTTTATCCAAAAAAACTGAAATCACCATATTATAGCAATACAACATCCCAATGTTTATAGTAGTGCAATTCACAAAATTCAAATTATGGAAACAGGCTATTTGTCTGTCAACAAATCAATGAATAAAGAAAACAAGGTATATATACAAAATGGAGGGCTACATAGCTATAAAAAAAGAATGATATTATGTCATTTGCAGCAAAGTGGATGGACCTGGAGGATATCATACTAAGTGAAATAAGCCAAACTCAAAATCCAAAGTCAACTGTCATCCCTCATATGCAGGAGATAGAGAGAAAAGAAGGAGAATCTCTCAAAAATATAAGGGAGACCAATAGAGGAGAGGAAGGAGATCTGTGGGGAGGAAAGAAAGGATAGAAAGGGAAAGAATTGGGGAATAAAACTGACAAAATTATCTTAAATACATGTACAAATATACCACAATGAATCCCATCTATATAATTATAATGCACAAATGAAAAAATATATATACATATAAGTAATCAGAAAGAATATTGGAGGAGATGAGGAAGGAGAAGAGGTAGAAGAAGGATGTGAGTAGTGGGAAATGAACTGTAACGTTATTTTATATGCATATATGAATATGTCACAGAAAACTCCAATATTATATATAATTCACTGACATTAAAAATAAAAGGATGAAATAAAAATGAAAAGACTATAGAAGATCTGAACAACTGTATGAAACAATTTAAACCGATTAACATTTAAAGAATAGTATACCCAAACTTCAGAATATATATTTTCAAAAAACACACAAGGAACATTCATTCATCACATTTGAATTTCTGCTGGGTAATTAAACAAGGTTCAAAAGTTTCAGTGATTTTAAAGGACTGTAATAATATAGTATATTATCTACGATGACAACAAAATTAAGTTAGAAACATAACAAAAAGATACCCAGAAAATCTCCAAAGTATTTAGAAATTAACAAACCTCTAAAAAATCCATGTTTCAAAATTTAAGTCAAGTGCAATTAGAAAATATATTCAACCAAACAATAATGAAAACACGATATTTGAAAACCTGTAAAATACAGCTAACAACAAGGCATTGGCACCAAAACAGGCACATAGAGCAATGGTACAAAATAGAAGACACAGAGACAAACCCACTTAAATACAGTCATCTCATACTAGAAAAAGGTGCCAAAAACATACAGAGGAGAGAAGAGAGCCTATTCAACAAATGGCACCTGGAAAACTGCAAATCCATAGGTAACAAAATGAAATCAGACTCTTATCTTTCATCCTGAACAAAACTTAACTCAAAGTGGATCAAGGACGTAGGCATTAGACCAGAGACCATGCACATACTAGAAGAAAAAGTAGGCCCAAATCTCCATCATGTTGGCTTATGAACCAAATTCCTCAATAAGACTTTTAAAGCACAAGAAGTAAAATCAAGAATCAATAAATGGGATGGTATTAAACTAAAAAGCTTCTCAGTAAAGGAAACAAGAACGAGAATAGAGAGCCTACAGTGCCATCTGCACTTCAGATAGAGCCTTAACCTCCAGGATAGATGAAGAACTCAAAAAACTTAACACCATAAGCAAACAAATAACCAATCAATAAATGGGCAAAGGAACTAAACAGATACTTCACAGAAGAAATATGATTAATCAACAAATATATGAACAAATGTTCAAAATAACTAACAATTAGAGCAATGCAAATCAAAACTAAGATTGCACCTCACTCCAGTCAAAATGGCAATTATCAAGAATACAAGTAACCATAAATGTCGGTGAGGATGTAGATAAAAGGTACACTCTCACATTGCCCTTGGGATTGCAAATTCATGCAAACACTCTGGAAAGCAATATGGAGATTCCTTAGAAAACTTGGAACAGAATCACCATATTACCAAGTTATCCCACTCATTTGCATATACCCAAAGCACTTAAAATCTGCCTATTAAAGCAGCCACATCAATGTTCACAGCAGCTCAATTCACAATAGCTCAGCTATGGAACCAAGCTTGGTGCCCTTCGACAGATAAATAAAGAAAATATGGTACATATACACAATGGAATATTACTCAGCAATAAAGAAGAATGAAATTATGGAATTTGCTGGGAAGTGGATTGAACTGGAAACTATCATGCTAAGTGAAATAAAGCAATCCCAAAAAAATCAAAGGCCAAAAGTTTTCTCTAATATGTGAATGCTGACTCACAATAGGCAGGGTGTGGGGGGTCCAGGTGGAGTTTACTGGATTGGATGGGGTGTGGGGATAAGTGAGGGAAGATTGGAATGGAAAAGAAGAGTAAAACAAATCAAATATAACTTTCCTATGTTAATATCTAAATACATGACAGTGTAATCCCACTTTATGTACAACCACAGAAATGGTACTTATACATGTATGTATATGTCAAAATACATTCTATTGCCATGTGTTAACTAAAAAATGCAGCAAAAAAAATTGTGACACTTGAGGTAAACCACAGTTTCTTAGGTTTTTTCTTTTAAAGAAAAATACACTATTAAAAATTTCATAAACTAAACTTTTGAATAAACACATAAAAGGTTCTACTTGATGAATATAGTATTAAAAATAAAGCACACAACTTAAAAGAAGATCTCAAGTGTGTGTGTGTGTGTGTGTGTGTGTGTTGTGTGTGTATTTAATGAGGATCCTGTATATTGAATACACAAAGGACTTTTAAAGCTTTATAATTAAAAGACAAACATCCAACTAAAAATAAGTGAAAACACTTGGAAAGACATTTCTCCAAAGTAGGTAAGAAATGGCCACAGGGGAAAAAAATGTTCAAAATTATTAGTCATCAGATAAATGACAATTGTAATCACAATGTACTAATATATACATTGGAGTGGCTAAAATCTAAGGCTAGATTGACAACACCAAATGTTTGGGAGGGAGTGGAATGACAACTATATCATCATGGTGGCCAAAATCAGGAGTAGCCCAAGTGTCCATTAATAGGAAAATGGACATGTAAAATGATGATTCAATGGAGGACTACTTAGCAATGAAAAAGTACAATTTATAGAGCCATGCATGAATTCAGGCAAATCTCAAACACATGCTGAAAGATGATGAGCACAAAACACTGCTCACTGTAGTAACGCATGCATATGAAATCCCAGAGAGGCAAAACTGATCTAGATATGAGAAACAGAATGTCAGAACCGGGCTTGCTTCTGAGGCATGGAACTGACAAGGAAAAGGAGCAAAGGACTTTCTGGAGTCATAAAATCTACACTAAAAATCTCAAAATCTCACTGCCAGTTTAGCCAAAATGAATCCGTTTCTCTGCTTGAATCCAGGTATCAATATTATAGCTCCTCCCTGCCCAGATACCAAGTGACACTGGTGAACTGGAAGATTTGAGAAATATTCTCACTGAAGAGTTAGCATTTCTCAATTTTGTCACCAAGCAGTAATTTAATTTTATAAATTGGAACTATAAAATACTTATTTGAAGTCGATTCCGTTTACAAAACAACAAACAATGCTACTATTTATATGAGAATAAGGTTAAAGATTCCTCCCAGCACTAAAAGAAGTGCTTCTCTCTGAATATACTTTGCTTGCTGGCTGGCTGAGGAATACATAACTATTAGGCTTCTAATTTTTGTCTTAGCTGCCAGGAAGTTCAGAGCCAAGTTCAGTGCTCAGTTTAGTGATTAGCACCTTAGCCCCCTGATATATTAATTTTTTTCTGGGACAGAGGGTGTAAAAGGTGGTATTATAGTATCCTGTTCATATTGTGAACCACTTTAAATCATCTGGGGAAAACAGTCACATATAAAACACATAAAATGCTGGCCAGTTTGACAAAATCAAATATTTTTTCAGTCTAGATATAAACATATCATATGCTTCTTTTATCAAAAATAGTTGGATTAGGAAGGATTTTTACTGTTGCTTAAATGAGCCTTCTGCAAAAGGTATGTCACTATCCAGCCAAATAAATGATCGAATCATGTAAAAAATCATCACTTTAAAATACAACTTACTGATAGGGAAACACTTCACTTATATCTAATTGTAAGGGTTAGACTTGAAGAACCAATGTAAAAGTATGGAATATGCATGTTAAGAGTCCCTCATGCATCACAGATGGTATGAGAAACTTAAGTGCACTTCATTACATTCTTAGGATAAAGGAAGAAACCAGATCAGTACACAAATGTGCTCACTGTTACTTTTCTGCAAAAACTAGTGTCGGCTGCCTTTATTTTTTATCAGCGGGATAGGATATCTTCTGCCCCTTCTCATTTAACAAAGCCATACAACCTTGGACCTAAGGAAAAAATAAATTGTCTTTATTCCCAGAGGGAATATTCTAATGTAGCATTAATCAAAACAAAATGAAACCCAACCAACCCCCTCACCTGAGCTGCTTCACTGTTCATGGATCCCATCAGCTTGTCCTCCTTCGGCACTCTTCTCCATGTGGCCAAGGACTCAGCACTTCTCTCACTGTGAACTCTTTCTGCTGACTTTTCTTGCATCTGACTAACTTGCTTTGTCGCAGCCTTTTGTGAATCAACCTGTTGGTGGGAAGTAATGATTTATTATGAATTTTTTTGACATTTCAAATTCTTTAAAAAAATCCTAAACTTGCCACACTGTAACAAAGACAGAAAGAGGGAAGCAACAATGAACATCGCTGGAAAAATGTGTAGTAGCAAGATCCAGACCCTTTCTCATCAATGGGACAAGAACAATTAAAATTAATGTCACTGTTAGGCATTCTTTAGAAATTATCTCTACAGATAACTTGCATACTGAAAACCAGCATTTTTTTTTTTTTCTGGAAAATTGTCACATTTTTCACTGCATGTGAATTCATTATTAACCTTTGCTGGGGTGGATCCAGTATATCTTTGTAGTTTAATTTCTTATTAATTAAAATCTTAGTTTTCTCTCGTTGAAGTGAGTCTAATTAATGTGAGAGTAGAGAAGGAGATGCTGCTGCTCCTTGCTTTTTGCAGGTAGTTTAACCTGTGAGCAAGATGAGTAACGGTTCTTGTCATCTAGTACAGTGTGCCAGTACCAGAGGTTAACTTCTGCAACAAGCTTGCTGTCTCTAAGGTTTGTCTTTCACACCATGGTGCTATCTGGGGGACAGCTGACTCTCAATAACCTTGAAGAGACACAGAAATAGAAGGGCAGATCCTACAATACAGCTGGAAGATTGAAAGCTACGTGAAGGTCCTTATGTGAAGTACTTGTACAGCAGTTTCATGTTTACAGCAGCTGAAAGTGCCATCACCTTTTTTCATGGGTTAAATAGGGAGCAGAAGACAGGAACAGCACAAAGGGAAATAATGGAGTAGCCAGTGCCAAGACAGAGAATAAATTACATTGGCTGGGCAAACAGAGCCTTAATTTGTAGTCTCTCGATTTTTAGCTTCTATTGCCAAGTGTGTTCATTCCATCCCTTTAAAATATGCTGGTGTTTTGTGGCTAGCTCTAAGTTGTCACAACACCATTCTTTATTTCCACCTCCTCCCGGATCTCAGCTTATCAAAGAATGGCAAAACTACTGCCGTTTAGTAACCTGCAAATTGGAAATGTTTCCTAATCACTCAGGGATTCTTTATTTCACCACTCAACCATCTCAAACTACTGGGAAAATTGATGGGTAACCATCTTCTGAGCCACTCTTCCAATGACGTCATCTTGGTAATAAATGTACTATCATACCTCTAGTGAGAGACAAAGGGTCTCCTGAGGTGTGTGCACACTGATCCTCTGAAAAGACTGGCTTAGTAAGCATTGTGAAAATGTGTTCTGTATTATAAAGAATTGAGATATTTCCCCTCCATCTTTACTGAAATATAATTGACAAATAAAAGCTATATATTTAAGGCATATGCTATGTTTTGATATACATATACTTTGTGAAATTGGCACAGTTAAGATCATCAACTTGTGATAACACATGGTATTTATCTTTCCCCCTCTGGTTGATTTCACATAGCACAATGTCCTCTTCCACATTGTTGCAAATGGCAGGATTTCTTTCTTTATGGATGGATAATATTCCACGCACACCATTTTTCTGGGGGGAGAGGGGTACTGGGGGTTGAACTCAAGGGCACTCAACCACTGAGCCACATCCCTGCTCCTATTTTGTAGGTTTAATTTTATTTTTTTTAGAGACAGGGTCTCACAGAGTTACTTAGCACCTTGTCGTTGCTGAGGCTGGCTGTGAACTCCTGATCCTCCTGCCTCAGCTTCCTGAACCACTGGGATTATAGGTGTGCACCACTGTGCCAGGTTACCACATTTTATCTACAGATTTATTAGTAAAACCATGTTCTTTCTATACCTTAGTTATGTAAATAATACTATAAGAAACAATAAACAAAATGTACTTAGTGAAGCAAGTGCTGTAATAAATTAAAAATAGGTACTGCAGAGACCTCTAAGACATCATTATTTCACTTCCTTTGGAAATGTACCCAGAACTGAGATTAGTTGAGATATCATTGAGGATTTTAGTACCGCCTGTATGCTAAGCATTTTAGGTACCAGTTTTCTCACCGGGAGCCTCTGACATAAAAGTAAAATATGTTCAGTTCTATGTGATGGTTCCTGGTGCACATACTGTCATTGGTTGGATGGTTAGGCTTCATTGCTATGAACTCTTCTAGATGATAAACAAACTATATCCAGTGTATGGGATATTTCTAATTCTGGGGAAACTTAAAATGATGAGAGAAAAGTGGGATGATTATGTTTAATTCTTAATTGTGAACAGAGTATAACTTTCTGTTTCTCAAGGATATGAAAATATAGAAAACAGCTCAGGCACCCCACATAATCAAACCAAAGAACACTATCCAAATACGTGCCATTTTCAAAAAAGTTGCTATTCAAAATAAAGTAGTTTTTATTTAATTTTCCATTGAAAATTCGTACTGTTTTCTACAATCAAGCATACTTCTAGACTCCTAAAAAATCAATAAAAATGTGCTTCTGATTAAGAATTTGTATTGCCACTTTTCTCATATACATAAACTAAATGGGAAAACAAATTAATAGAATTATTTTGAGAATTAAAGCTCAGGAAAGAATTTTGCAAATTACTATTACTAATACACCTTGGATTTGCTGTGGAAAACTCAGATTTAGGGTAAATGAAGGAACAAACTTACTGCCTGAAATGCAGGAGAGCTTGAACATTTTTACTTTTCTACCTTACTAAAGATTTTAGGAAGAATGGGTGGCTTATTATGCCCAAGTGTCTACACCATTACAGTATGGATTCAGGCACCTCAATAAGGAGAGCCATATTGATAAAACTAATAAAAGGATCTACCAGTTCTTTAAGTAGATTATCCAAGGGTTGAATTTGGACCTTCAATAATACTATTTTCCAATTTGCTTTGACATTCTCATCTGGGAATTCTAGAGTTTTAGTTCACCTCAATAAGTGTTCATACTAAAATATGGTTTTCTTCATTGAATTTTGAACATTATATTCCGGTGGGGAATTGGGGTACATTAGCTCATTGTGGAGACCATACTTTCCAGGGACATGGCTCTGAGTTCCGTCTATTAGATGTGTATACAAGTGCATACACACACATACACACACACACACACATCTCTGTGAGTAGCATAAATAGACTCCAGCAGCCCTGATGATAGAATCTTCTAATTTGATTGACAGTGTGACCACAGGAGCTGCCAGAATTACTAGCAAGTGACACCAGCTATACATACCATGATTTTGATTGAGGCAAATACCCCAAAAGATTTGCTTTTCAAGAAAAAAAAAAAAACTATCAATTTCTTTACTATCTTGACAAAACTTCATTTCCAACTGAACTATAGTAACAGTATTTGAGGACTTCAAAAGGAAGCCTTGAATTACTGGAACAGTTTATGATACCTAGGAAAATCTATTAGAAAAAATATCTCATTTTGCTTTGCAAAAAGATGTTATAAGTGTGCTGCAATTCTTATTAGACTCTAACCCAAACATGTTTTTTTATTAAAAAGGCTAAATTTCCCTTAGTGTAAGTTTAAAATTTTTTGAATGAAAGAACATTCATAACTTCTTCCCTTTGAATAATGAATCATAGAAACATTTTATTTATATCTGTATTCCTCTTTGGGTCCAATGATTTCTTTTTAAGTATCTTTGTAAAAAAAAAAAAATACAAGTCCAGAGTTTATTCACTAGTCTGTTAACTAATTACAACAATCCACATACAGAGTAACAAGAAATATTTTATAATAATAAGAGGATTTATGACAAAAGAAAAACCTGGGGCCATGTGGTTGATTTCATTCTGGCTCTAAATCATTTTTGTTATAGAAACAATCAACTGTGGAAATCATACTACACTTGTATCATTTGCAGGAATTAAGCACAGGATAGTTGATATTGTTATACTTTGCATTTGGAAATTTCCAGGAAACTGTATTTTATACTATCATTAAATAAATTTGTGCACAATATAAAGTCATTAATAATTAAATACTGATCTGCTGTGAAATATATCTTAACATCTATACGTTGGTCTGATCACACTGTTAACCAAAACTAAGGTCTTAAGAATGCATGTTATTCTTAAGTTATTAAAGTGTTTTCTTTTTTACTCATAACCAAAGTGTTCTAATCAAAAGAAATAAAGTATTTTTGATGGAGCTCACTGGCAAAAATGTTTTATATTCTATTCTCTGCATATAAAAATGGTTTCATAACAAACACCCTTTGAATCTGATGAACTGAAAATTCTGGTGGATAATAATCAGAGTTTTATATCAGAGGATATAGTTATTGGTTTTTAAAATGGCTTTTTTATATTTCAATTAAGTTTATGAAACTGAAAAACTACAAAAAAGGAAAAAACTCTACTTAAATTAGTGTAGATTAAGTGGTGACCATTACTGCAAGGGAAATACTATGTCTAGGAAATGGCTCTTTGTTTTGTTGGAAAAGTGATAAAAATACAAAAGTCAATAAAACTGTTAAAATAAGTCTCAGTAATTACCAAGATCAAAATCCAGTGGCTTTTTATTAAACATGAACTTTTGTTCTGCCTTCTGCAATACGTAAATAGTGCTGACAATTGGTTTGTGAGGCACTTGCTACAATAAAATGTAATTGTATCATGAGAGAAAGGTGACAATCAGGAGATCATGAAAAAATTACATATTCTCACTGGTAGTTAATTAGCCATGCAAAACCTCCTCAAACAGATATTCTCTTCTATTAGGAATGATTACTATGCAGGCCTACAGATGTCAATACCACAGTCATTCAAATACTTCTTTTCCTACTAATTGAAGGTTGTAAAGCTCTGGTGCCAAGGTTTTGCTTCCAAAGAGCTAATTTATGACTAGAAGGATATTTTATGTCTTCAGTTGCAGCAGCTACAAAATTCAGCAAATCAGAACCATCTGTGCACTGATACTTGACTCACCATTCATCTCGCAGCCTATCAGTCACATTAGTTTGCATCCTGCATTCTTGGCTCATGAACACTTGTGATGATCCAAAGTTCATAAGAAATATTAAAAATGAATGGCATCCTGACCTTACCTTATTGTACATGCATCAGGAAAAAAAAATGCCCTCCACATTTTTTTTTTTTTTTGCATGTGGACAGTGTCAAGAAAGAAATGGATATTTACTTACCTGTCCAATAATATTGCTTACAGTAGTCTCAGGCCTATGCCGAGTGTAAAGATTGAACATTTTTAAAATTTTTAAATCCTAATTCTTTGTATCAAGTTCTAATCCTTTTTTCTTTTTTAAAGAATGAAGCAAAGGAAGATGGCTGAATAAAGGAGGAGCCTTGATAGCTCTTTGTAAAAAAGAATCATTTGAAAGGATTGAAATATCAACCAATACAGATAACATCTAAGAATATTATCCAACACTAAATTATGGCCAAACTGGTAGGCAAAAATAAAGGGCAAAAACTGAAGAAAACCCAAAGAAAAGGAGCAAATAAAGGCTCTCATGAATCAAGTCTGATCAGACATCAGGATGGCTTCATTTCCTTCACAGGACACAGCAGGCTACAGATCCTACACTAAGGTCAACCACCTCCTTGGTGCTGAGTTAGGGGGAACAGGAATTAAATATAATGAGCAAGGAACTGAGTTGTAAACAACTTCATTTGATAGAAAAGTTTCACAGAGACAATCCCAAGATTGTTACTTACTTTTTTATTGGGAGGAGAATACACACGTGTCCTCTGGCCTTCAGTGGAAAACTCCAGTGGTCCTAAGGGTATTCCACCAGGATTCAGAATTTTCTTGAGCGTTTGATAGTCTGGCTTTTCATTGTAAGCTAAACTATAAACACATGCTAAAAATTCAGCTATTTCACCTGTGAAGTATTAAATTGTTTACATGTAATTCATATATTGGCAAGATTAGTAAAACCTCAATAACCTTAAAAATCTTTCTATTAAGTTTTCTCTCTTGTACATATACCCTGATTAAACTAAAAATGAACAATCCAATAAAGACCACTTTTTAAATGATATTAAAAAATGACTGAAATATACCAACCTACAGATTTGACTTAATAGGATAAACCTTTTGCTGGTATGTTTACAGTCATCTAATCTTATGGAAGGAAGCAAATTTTAATATCATGCAGCTACTAAGGACTATACAAAAAGTATAATATTTCAGACTTGCTTCAGACATTGCTTTATTTTGAACTTTAAAAATTCAGTTAAAAACCAATGTAATGTTTTATGAGCCTCCTCACTTCAAAAGTAAAAAAAAAAAAAAAATCAGTGAAAATTTTAATTGAAGTTTTCATTTTTGAAATTGTAACAAAATATTATAGAAATAATCTTGAGTTCCATGTTTTTAGCAAGGATTCAATTCAGACTGCACAAACCCTCCCTCAAGTCATTCATACCTAGCTAGCCAGGTGCAGTCACAACACAGTTTTGATTTTAGTTCAGAAGGATAAGGATAAGGAATTATCAACTCTTATTTTTTCTCTAAAATAAAACATATTCACATGGTTATCCTCCATCCCCTAAAAATATTGTGGACTACCAGATTTCATTTACATTTTTTTATTTTTATTTTTTCAGTACTGTGGATGGAACCTAAGGCCTCACACATGCTAAACATGTGCTACCACTGAACCATACCTTTCAACCCAATAGCTTTTAAATATAAGTAGCATTAGTAACCAAAAATTACAAACATAGCTGCATCAAATTATTTCTAGTTTGCATTTTTGGTTTTGGTAGAGATTAAATCTAAAATTGGGATAGAAGTAGTGGTAATATCAGATACTACTGAAAAACTGGCAGACTTTCATTTGTTAATAGAGCTGTTTAGATATGCCTTTCCCTTTCAAAAGATATTACTGACCCAAACATGAATATCATTTAATCTCTCACTTAGTTGTTTATGCACCACAATTGGAAAATGTGGAAGTAATCATGAGAGGGCAAGAGTGGTTTCCTAGTAATCCTTCCCTTCCCCTCCAGGCCCACTCCATTCAAGAGGAAAACTGCAGAGGCATGGGTTTCACTTCCAATAGGGAAAAATTCCAAAAGCTATAGTTATCACCCCTTTCTCCCTATTAAAGTGAGAGTGACCACGTTATAGACTTCAGAGCTATTTTCATAAACAAAGTTAATGTGGCCAAAATGAGAACTCTAGGCTCTGCCTTTTTTTTTTTTTTTTTTTGAACCTGGACAATTGAGCAATTACACAACTACATTTTTTCCTTTTCTATTTATGAAATGCATCAACCTGTGCTATCTAGCATTTGGTCAAACACATCTCTCTTAAGTAGCAAATGCTGCTGTTTTATCATCACATTTATAATAGTTTCCTGAAAACCCAGGGTGGGAACATCCAATCCTAAAGGAATGATTAAAAAAAAAAAAAAAAAGATTGAATTTCATTCACATGTACCATTTAAATGGTATTATTCAGTTGTTCTTTGGTTTTTAAAAGTGGTAAGCCAAGTATGGTGTATATTTACAATTCTGTTAACCAGAATATCCCAAATGGAGAAGAGAGCTGAGTTTGTGGGAACAAATCATTGTTGTAAGACAATGGAAACTCCTGGCACTCCACCAACTGATAGCAGCTGTGCTGCAAAGCCTTCATGGGACTGAGGTTTGGAAAAATGAGGTACCAGTGAGGTAGGAGAAGGATAAAATGAAAAAAGCCACTTCCATTATAAATTTATTATTATAAACCTGAAGCTTAGACTATCATGATGTAGTACTGATTTAAATGTTAGCCTTTCAAGATCTGGATTTATTGTATTAAGTAAATTTTTTAATTTACTAGCATATTTCTAGAGCTATAAAACAAAATGCTTTGAGTAGGATGAAATTATGATATTCTTGAATCACCTGCTTTTTAAGCTAGTGAAATATTAAGTATCATTATTGACTATCATTTCAAAAGATAAAAACTTTTGAAGTTATCATTACACTGGGTTGGACATGCATGCTGCAAACCTCTAGACTATTTAATAAAACATCTTGGTAGTAAATGCTTTGCAAGGCCGTTCCTTTTTCATAGCTGTGCTTAAGCCTCCCAACTTAAGAGAATGTCACTTAATATTCAACATTGTGTGCTTTAGGAATAGAAATCTGCATTTTATAAATAGCAGTACAGACTCGAATAAATGGCTTGTACTAAGGAACCAGGCGTGCCTCCCATCTAGATTTCTCATGTGATTCAATCTTAATTTGTCTTTAATGAAAGAAGCATTTATCTTGAACAATCTAGAGTATCTGAACTTTCTTTTCCAATCCAAACCTGAAGGACATATAATTTGAAAAAGAAATAATAATATCTTTTTTTTTTTTTGTCTCATTGAGTAAAACAAACTCTATGACTTGGCAAAAACCCCAATTTAAGAATATTAGCCAAAAAAGAATATTATCATTTTGTTCAAAGTTATTTCACATAGTCACAGAAACAGAAGTTTTATCTTGTAACCCATCTCCCTGAATGAGAGAGAGTCTTTCCTATTTGGTACCCTTCATCAGAAGAAAAGTACCACAGAATGGGGAAGACAGAAGACTCACATGAGGAAAGATGTAAGACTTAGAAATGAGAAATGGGAAGCAGAACTGGACCGTTTCTCTTTCATTTCCTTTACAAACGAAAATTTTGGTTTCTAGTCAAAGAAGGGCTGTGAATATAAGTTTAAGATGACTTAACTCTACTTTTCAACTCTCAAATGGGCACTGATGCTATGTGACCTTAACTAGAGGTTCGGTGTGAAATCTACTCTGAGAAATCAGTTAAAAGCTAACCTTGACATTGCTCCATGTAAACAGAGATTAAGATTCATTTTGCTAATCTGACTCTAAGAAAAAGCAAGTGTGATTGCAGAGCTGGTTGGTTCTTTCATATAAAAAAATAACTGAACTGTAAAATAAGTACTAAATAATGTGTCATGTATCCATAAAGAAATGACAGAAATTTGGGTAATTCTGAGTTGACTTACTATTTTATACTGATAATATTGTCAATTAAAGAACTCCAAAAAGTTCTGTATGAACTTAAAAAAGAAAATCCTTTGTCAAATATACCTCCAAATTCCAAGATCAGATACTTTGCTCATCAAAAAATTTGCCAGTTAGGTTAGGGTATAACCCAGGTCTACAAAGCATTCGAGTGTTTAATGATGTGTTTTTTTAAATATTTGATGAAAAGTAGTCTTTCCTTAGGTTGACTTTATCTTCTTTCAACAATACATAGAGAAGCAAACTGGAAAACCTTAATCCTAGAAAAATCAGATGCAGATGATGATTTAACCTGTGCATGATTCTCAAAATATGTATTTTAAAAATGCAACTGACAGAGGCTTGAACTCCACCTAAATAGTATCTTACAGGGTCCTTGTGTTCTAATGTCAGTGATGATCTAAACATTCTCTTCTCCAGCAATCTATCTGTAACCCTGAGGAGTTTCTTCCCACCCTGTGGGAACAGGAGTAGGTGAGTTAAGCAAAAACTACAAACAAGAATGACAAATGTGGTGACCTGAAAATCACAAGATAAAGCAGAAGTTATCATCTGACTTACAGCAACTGCTTCCAGATGGAGCCCACTTCAGCACTGACCCAGGCAGCTCATCCAACAGACTAAAACAAACAGAGGAAGACACAGTGAATCTGCATCCAATTCTGTGTTCACTGTTTTAATTAGAAAACAAAACTGTAATTCTATCTTGGTAGGTCACCAAAATTATGACTTTCATTGGTGTTTTTCACCCACCTGTAATAGATTGGAGGATACATAAAAGTGAGGGAGATCCCTTCACTTTCACTGCCCAATTTTATACAATCACCTAGAAACTAAACTATATAGAATTATAGTATGAATGATTTAATTAATTAAAGTATACACACACACACACACACACATACACATACACAGGCATACACATATATACCCACACGCATATACAAACATACATACATATACACACATACATATACATGCATATACATATACACATACATACATATACATATACATACATATATAAATTCAGAAGTAGGAGTATTATGATTTTTTTCTTAAAAACAAAGGAAAATCATATAAAAATACATCTGGATTTTGAGGACATTTTTTCCTCAGGTATTTACTATTGGAGAGGCATATATTACTTATTCATGTATATTGTTCTCCATTGGGCAGTATTTTATGCTATCCTAAGATTAAACTGGTTAACAAGAAATTCTTGAAAAAAACATTATAAGCACTTTCCCGTGTTTTAGGCTAAATAAGCACAACTCTCTTAAGTTGTTTTTGGCACAAATATATAAATATTCAACTAAAATTACTGAAAATGAATAAATAATTCACAAACTCAGGCAAAGGCAGAATAGCAGCAATAAATGCACCATTTTAATTTCATCCTATCTTGGGGGAAACAAAGGGGTTAAGAGAAGTATAATGTTATGGTTGAATATACAATCATGCCCTTATGAAGATATTCCATGCTATCCCTTCTTAATAAGTTTAATAAATAATGACTATGTATTACAAACCATAAGAAGTTTGAAATTGTTTAAAATGTTAAACACTAAAAAGTTAGAATTCAGTTTATCTGAGTTATAAACTTCACAATGTAAGTTTACTGGCCTACAGGTTTACATTATTAATCAAACCAAAATGAAAGTATATTAACATATAAGAGTTCCCCAAAATGTAAATGGAGGTTATGTTTGACTTATTAAAACCTTGAGTTTTATATGAAACCTTAATATTCTGAGTATACATGTGTAAATATATTCATTATGGATCCTACAATGAATGCATCTATATATACATATTGACACAAACTAAAACAAATCATTAGTAAGTCCTCCTAAAAGTAAAACATGCATATATTCATTCAAATTAAAATGCTAGCCTTTGAAATAAAGTACATTATTCAAATTAGGTAAACTGAGTTGGAAAATTGGATATAAAAATGCCCATGCATACCCATTATTGTTTTTTTTTTTTTTTTTTTTTTTTGTACCAGGGATTGAACCCAGGGACGCTTAACCACTGAGCCACATCCCCAGCTCCTTTATATATTTTATTTTGAAACTGGGTCTCACTAAGTTGTTAGGGCCCCACTGTTGTTGAGGCTGGCTTTGAACTCGTGATCCTCCTGCCTCAGCCTCCCCAGCCGCTGGGATTATAGGCATGTGCCACCATGCCTGGCTATTATTTTAGTAATAATAATAATAATAATATATTATTGTAATTGTGCTCTGACTTGACACATACATTGGAGACCATCAGTTATATGAGGATTAATACAGACACATCAATTACCACAGTATATAACTGATTAGATGGTTCTAATATTTACTTATATGAATGTGTCAATTTTGGGTAAGGCACTAGGATAATCGAGATTCCAAGTAAAAAAATATTTCACAATATGTCAGTATTTATAAATATCATCTGTATTATTGTGAATCTGCAGCATAGTCTTTCTTCCTTCAGAACTAATTCTACTCTGAATTTGAAGATTGATTTCTATGGATAAGCTACCCCTTTTAGTACACTTCTGTTGTGACTTGGCCTATTTAAAACTTAGCTGCCTTTTCCAAATGTGATATTGTATCTACAGATAACTGCAGCATATCTTAGTATATAATGAAAGTCTGGGTACTCTGTGCCACATCCAATTGACTTTCGTGGGCCTGACCAGTAAGAGAATTGTAAAATAGTAACATACTCTAAGTTTGACCTAATTCTTTTGCTAACAGAATCAGGTAATAAAAATTTAATGTAGAATATTAAAAATGTTTGTGGCTACAAGATTATCTCATATAAATGGCTCATATAAAATTTTTGTTTCTTCCTTAGGCAACAGAACATCCTCTGGAACAGGAATAAGAGGTACATTGTTCTCACCTTAAAGATAAAAGCCCAAACTGTCCCATTTCACATTGTTGCTCTGCACAGTTAACATCAATCACACTGAGTTCAGACTACTTTTATACACTTGTACAATGCTAATTTGAAAATATTCTCCTTTGAAAACACCACCACCTACAATCTAAGCTCTGGAAAACACCCTGTAAAGGAATGGATATTTCACTTTATATTTTGCATTGCAATTGAAGTACATGTGACTTTATAGGTGTTATCTTAATGCATTTTATGTTTGTTTGTTGTTAAAAGTATTTTTCAATTAAAGAAATGTACTTGGTTGTCATAGTGGATGAATGGTAATCCTGAGATATTAGCTCCCTTTACTGTATCCCTTCAGACCTGTTGTAGTAAAGGATGGAATGCTTAAAAATTTGTACTTTGTTTTAGCAGTCTGGACAGCCACAGGGTCCTTCAGGTTCTGTTCCCAGGGAAGTTTCCCACATGACCACCGCAGCATGCAGTAGCCGAGGATTTCAACGTCACTTCTTCTGGACAGGGCTACAGGAGTAAACATTAAGAGGGGGGATAAGTAAGTCCTTGAGAAAAAGTGAAATCTTTGAGTGAACTACTATTGATGAAATATGGAAAAGCCAAAATAGGAGAAGTGTTTTGTTTGTTCAGCTGGAGCAAAACTTAAAACGCCCAGGCGTTTGGCCCCAGTCCACAGACAGGCAGTGACTTGTTGCTGCTGAAAGTCAGGGTCAGTTTCCTCACCTCCTCCAACTTCATCTTTCCTTAGTCTGGCCTGTCACATGAACTTGATCCCCATGGCCTCTGACATGATCCAGACAACCCATAACCCGGCACCAACACTTTCTCAAAGAGCCAAGCAGTAAAACAAAGAAATAAATGTCTGCAGCTAAATTGCTAACATATGTTCCAGGAAGTCCATGGGGTCTCCATTGGTCATGCAGAGACCCTTTGAGTGCAGACTAAACACTGATGGCCTTTCCTGTTTTACCCACACTGGTGGCAGCATTTGAAATTGGAAGAATATGACAAAACTGCCATCTAGTGTGCAGTCTTAAACAGGCTTGTCTGGGGATTTTTCAGTTACATGAAAGGATAATTAAAATAGGTCCACTGCTTTGGATGCACAATTCTACAATGTTACAGATATTGTCTTATAATTAAGCAGCTCTAAGCTAAAATTCTAACCCCAGATCCTGGAAAGAAATCTAAAGGTGAGACAATGGATGGGACCACAGGAGAGAGGTGGGAGTGAGTGTGAAGCCAAATAGAGGTTCCCCAAATTTAATACAAGATGGCTTTTCATTTAAAAAAATACAAAGAACATTTTCATGGCCCTGTAAATATCATTTATATCAAATCATTAAATGCTATAAACTAATGTCATCATGATTTTATATACGTCTGTTAAAGTGCCTCTTATCAAAAGACGGACAATGAAACCTAAGAAATGTGTCAAACATAATTGATACTTGTTAACAAGTCACTGGAATAATGATTGCAACATCAGCAAATACCCATAAAATAAACTCATTTTTAACAACCATTTCAGACTGTTATAAAAACAATAGACTGGTATTTATATTTCTACCACTACTTGAATAATATAAGAATAATATAATCTCCCAAGACCAATATGTGACTGTTAAACCTGCTGTAAACAGGTATCCTGTTTTATTTTCTTTCATTAAATAAACTATGAAAAGTCACTCAGTAAACTTAGTTTTTAATTTAAAAAGTCATCTACTAAGAACAATGATGCCATCATGTTGCAACTACTTTTGGTTACCATACGTAAGTAGTTATAAAAGCAGAAGACAAGATCAGCTCTTACACGTACTCTATCTTAACTGCTATTAGAGTATTGGATTATTAAAGGCCTTTCAATCCAGAAGAATGTTACAGTCCCATGGGTGCCATTTACTTTCTGCACAAGCTTCAACAATGTCCTAATGCAAGACTTGGCTCTTGTATTAAAATAAAAACACAATCTCTACCATGCTGTTCTGCAGTGATTTCTTTAGTAATAAATCTCCCATTAATAATGGAATGGTTCCATTTGTACAGATGTGTTCACAAGTCTCTTTTCCATTATGGCAATTCCCGATTACCACCACTTAAAAAATGTTCACATCCTTTAATTTTCAAAAAATGATATTTTGGCACCTGTTTGGATGATACAGACTACAAGAGGCCCTTTGAGGAAAAACAATCAGAATTAAAATGGAATGAACCTTCCCAGCCACTTCCCCCCACCCCCCAACTGAGGGATTAATTGACATGAAGCTGTAAGTAATGACAAGTCATTTAGATTTCTGAAGTCAATCTTTCATAAACTGGTCTTCAATTAAAATAGCCCTTTGAGAGTTAACTTTACTTCACTATTATAGTTTTTGGTCTTACCTAATTAAAATACATTATCACATATTCCATTCTTTCACTTATTTTCTTTCACTGCACATACACATTAATAACAATGGCTAAGCATTCTACCACTGTTTCCACTAATTTCTATAAAAATACACATATTATTTAAAAGAACACCTAACGGTCACCCTTTTCTACTAGTAAAGATAAGAGCATGAAGTGTTTCTGAGTATCTCTCCCTTATATTCCCTCCCAGAAAAACAGACTAAACAACTTGATTTAGGAAGCTAATGTTTACTTTCCATCTACCATACAGTAATATCTGCTAAGTTAATATTAAAATTCTAGAAGACAATATTAGAATCTGTGTGTACCCACTTACATGCAGAATTAGTCATCACTGAAAAGGACTATTGATATCTAACTATAAAAGGGTTTTGAGCATTGGAAGTACAGCTCAGTGGTAAGAGACTTATATAGAATGCACAAGACCCTGGGTTCAATCCCTAGCACTGGAAAAACTAAAAACCTTCTAACTTGAAAGTTGTTTCTTTTATTACAGAATTTAAAAATGCATTTAAAAACATGCTAAGTGAAGCAGTAAATGGAAGGAGCCCTAGACTATGAATTCATAGAGAAGAGATCTACCTCCAGCCTCCACCATTATTACTTTTTTAGTACTAAGATTCAATAATGCCAGATGATACATTTCTTTTAACATCTTTTCATTCACTCAGAAAATATATTATGAATTGTTTTCTGAGTCATAATTCTGCATAATTATAATACATAAAGTTCTTTGACTACACTTGATAATTAGCATAATTATTAATAGTAAGCTTTCATAGATCTCAAAAAAAATCAAGAATTTACTATTTTATGTAAATGTAATTTACTTATAGTGAGACTATTATTAATAAAAGATTTTTCCTCCAAACTTTCTCAATTTAGTTTCTAAATGTTATTTGGCATCTGATGTTTACTGAGCTTACTACTATGCAGCAAGGTAAATTAGTCTTTTCAGTCTAAGTCTGTGGTGCTCTCAAATGTTCAACATTTCAAAATGATAAAGCATTGCCAAGAGTAATAACCAAAAACTAACAAACAACAACAACAACAAAAAACCCACCACCACCACCAACAACAACAACGAAAAAACAGAACACTGGGGGTACAGCTCAGTGGTACAGCACTTGCCTAGCAGGTGCAAGGCCCTGGGTCTGATCTCCAGCAATGGAAAAAGAAAAAGAGAAAAAAGAAAAAAAAGGCCTATATGAGAACTTAAATTTATTTAAATGAATTAGAATCTGACCTAACTTTCCTATGTACCTACATGAATACACCACAGTGAATCTCAACATCCTGCACATCCATAAGACTAGGATCCTAATTAGAATAAGATATACTCTATGTTTGTATAAATGTCAAAATAGACTCCATTGTCATGTATAACTAAAAGGAACAAACAAAACATATAAACCATATAGAATAAAACATGACATGCAGCAAGTTAAAAAAAAAAAAAGAATGCAGAACCAATAAAAAACAATTGTTGTGATTTATAGAGAGCTGCTACTGTGCCAGGTACTCTACCTGCTTTTTTATTATTGCATTGAATCACTCGAACAGTGTAAAATATTATTAACCATACTGACAAAAAAAAAAAAAAAGAAGCTAAGGGAGGCTAAATAACTTGTTCAGTATCAAAGAGCAAAACTAGACGGAGCTCAACACTGAAGTTCAAGACTTTCAGAATCCAAAGTCCATGCTCAATCTAAGAATTCTTTGCCTCCAGAATTAATTTTAACATTATTCAAATAGCATTATTTACACTACTGAAACAGGCAATTTAACTTAAAGCACTGAAAGACATATTGACATAAAGAAACATGTTTTGGTCATAAACAAGCCAAGATCTAAGCTGCATCCCTAAGTTTTATAAAAGGATAGTTGAATGAAAAATTATTTCTTTCAAGCTACTTCACTCTCATAAAGAAGGATCTCTAAGTTAGAATATTTATTTATAAAGTGTTAAATGGTCCTTCCAATCAAACAACAGAGAGACCACTTTTGAGAACTGGTCCTCAAAAGACAAATTGGAGTAAAATTCACCAATAGGAATGAAAGAGAAAAAGCAAAGTTTAAGTGTTAACTGCCCTCCCCCCAAAATGGATCTGATTATTTGCCTAAGGGACTTTCTGTTTAGTTTTATTTCTTAATATAGTAGCATCATGGAGTATGAAGAGAAACAGGGATTGGTAGAAAATAAAATGAACTTGAAAATGTCTGGGTTCAAATGCCCAAAATATGAATATATGTAACCAGGCATGACAATATGAAAGCAGAAAACTGCTGATAAGATGCTCCTTGACAAACTGAATAGTGATATATGAAGGACAAATTTAAAGTTTGTTCTTAGTTTTCTAACGGATAACTTATATAATTCAATATTTTGTCCATTAGAATGTACAAAGAGCTACAAAATATTATGGTAACCACATTTACTGTAGTTTCAAAAAGGATATTAGGAAAATAGAATATAATAAATAATATTTCAGATAAAATACTGAACCCAGGTCTCTATTTTTTCAGTACCTTTTAAATTACGTTTCCTCATGAAACCCTACTACGTGAAGATTAAGAAAAGCCATTCAACAGAGCAGAGATAGTTTACATTTGGCCATTGCATAGTTTTTAACAAAAGAGTTCAATTAAAAAGTCAAGATGTATGTTAAGACTTTAAAAGTCATGTGTGAATGTAAACCAATGGTTATATGCCACAGAGAAGCAATAATCTTCATTATTGTTTATACATTAGCCAGACTATTTAGAGCAGTCAAATTTACCTACACATTACCTACCTATATTTTTGTCAACTAATGAAATAAGGGAATACCAATATTTGATGGCTTACCTTTATACTTTATAATAGGAAAATGAGATTTCTTTTTTGAATTAGTATTTGGGAAGGTAAGTATTGTGCAAACCATGTCATTTTCCTAAGTTTGGTAACATGAAAATACATTCTCAGTTTATTTCACATGTATTTTGTAAGTTGGTGCAAAATGAAAGGAAACCAGGCAAGAAATAACACCAGACTTGGATTTCATATACTGTAGCAATTGGCAAAAAAAATTTTAAAAAAAAGTTAATATATCTATCTGACACTGAATATATTACATAAACAAATGGACATTTAAAGTACAATTTAGATATCATATTTTATGGTCATCAATGATGTCGAATTAAAACAGGTATTATACACTCAATGCCTAGGTCTGAAGTATTTTAAAAAGCTCAATATGTTAAATGCAGTATATCTCTAGAGAAATTAGGTATTGACTGCATGCCTCAGTGAGTAGAAAAATCTACAGAAATCCATACCACACATTGATCCAAATATTGCTTTTTAACATTACTAAGAATGTAACAAATTTTAAAATAGTATATTTGACAAAGATATAATTCTCTTTAATTATCAGGCAATGAGAATAATATATGTCAAATTTATATGTGCTAGTTTCGATGAAGAGTAAAGAAATAATGGAAGAAATAAATACAACATATATTACTTTAATTTTATACTGAATAAAAGCAGTTCAACCACTTAGAAAATACATTTAGGATACATGAGAGAATTGAGTTTGGAAGAATAACTGAAATGTTTAAAAACATACAGATACAGAGATGTATGATAGTTCCAGGTATAGTTATCTGTCCATTCATCTCTATGCATAATTTTTAATCTATAATAATATGAGCTAATAGCTAAGATGGTTATTTCTTTCCCTCCCTTTATAGCTGAATGAGAAAACACTTAGGTGAAGAGGCTGAGATATTTTTTATACACATTCCTTCATTATAAAAACTTAATCCATACACACACAAAAATGAGCTTTCCCTTCAATTTCTGAATAACCATTAGAAAAAGTAGGAGCAACTAGATAGTCTGATCAGGTTAATAGTCTTTAATTGAGTGGCTAACTCCTAAGATAGTTTTACATTAAAATCTGAATATTCCCTTGGCCTGACCAAACCCAGATATACTGGACACATAGCAAATGTTTGGCAACCAGAAGCTCTACTTTGCAGTGATAACTTTTGTTCTCTGTGCTTTCTTTTGCATTATCCTTCCTCCATATCTATTTGACATCATAGCTGGACTGGTACAGAAGATTTTTTTTCTGAGATTAAGCTACACAGTGGTTGTACTAAAAGTAAACACATGAATATTTATGAACTTGATCTTCTGCATTCACCTATAGGATTTATGGTCCTGTTTATTTTGGCTTCTAAATATGGTTAAATAATTATTACCTAATAATTATTTATACAATGCTGAACTGAAATGTTTTATTTTAGAATATTAAATACAATACCTTAAAAACACTGTTCAAACACTTGAGAATATCAAATTTTCCATTTTATATACCAGAGTAACTTCATATAAAAATTTCAGCAAATGTGTGTATACACATGTTCTCATAAACATGAATATATTTATATGTACAAGTAGATACAGATATGCCTAGAAGTTTAAAATATATCATATTTTAAATGCTTGAAGGTAATCTACTATTTAGGAACCCTGGAAAACCTATGATAAAAATGAATATTCCAGCATAAAACTTTCCAGCAAACACCAAAAATATTTAATGTAGGTTCTTCCCTGAATATTCCTTCCAGAGATATAATATCTTTTTGTGATCATTCTGAATTCAATTTTTCTCCCTCAAGACTGGGAATGGTTAAATCTACTCATCAACATGTATAAGATTTAAGGGAGAAAAAACTTTAAGTGGACTACTGAATAAAAAAATTGTTCAAATATTTCATGAAGATAGAACAATGCAAACACAACATTCAACTATGGAATTAACTGAAGATGATGTTCAGAATTACTACTGTCAAACTTTGGTCAGACCAACAACTAATAACTCTCCTTCCCCTTGTATAAGTACAATAGTTTCTTAGCTATTTTCATACACAAAACCAGACTAATCAGTATCAGTGGCATCAATTCAAATAAGTGGCCTAACCATAAATCAGTATCATTGTTAACAAAACTGTACAAATAGGTAAGAATCTGTATGATGAATTTCCATGTGTACCACTATGTAAAAAGTAATTGCATGTTTCTGAAAACTATTAGGTATTGTAAAATAATTCTGGCAAAAGTGAAGAATAAAACTCATCAGAAGTGAAAGAACTTTAAGCTAAAAAAAACCCCCACAATATTCTTGATGTTTATGCTTTTTAATTTAATCAAAGTTATGTCCCATTGTCTTTAAGTGCTCACTGATTTATTAGCAATGTAAATGGTGAAAAATTATGCAACTCTACTAAATTTCTAAGTGATCATTACTTTTTTAAGAAAATCATACTTGAAAAAAGGTAGTGATTTCTTTTACTCTCTGCTGGGAGTATAAAGGCTAAATTCTGTTTCAGAAATATAGTCTAAGTTTCTTAGGTATACAACCAACACACTTGTTTTACTTTTTCATCAGCTTACCTTAAACTAATGTGGGTTTTTAATTGCTCTGGAAAATGATCAAGACCCTCTACATTACATGGTCAATGGTCCTTTTAATAGAAAAGGCAATAATATACAGTTGTTTGCGCCAACTAAAACTCGTTAGAAAGTCACAGTTTAGGGTAACAGTTCAACAAACCATTAAGAAGTGCAAATGTCTTGCTGCCTTTTAGTGAAAATGTGTTCATCTCAATGCTATTTAAAAATTGTTTATTTAATTTAGCATATTTGAAAATACCTTTATAAACAAAGTTTACAAAGAATATAATTTTGAAAGCCAAAGTTTTTCAATAATCACAATTTTTTCACTAGCATAACATTAGAATTGACTTTTTGTCTTGCTGACAGAGCAACTAAGAAAGTACAGTTGCATTGACCATATTGATTGTGAACAAAGCAACCATCAGTGGGACTCAGCACCATATATTTTCAATATTGACCTCCTACTTCCTTTTCCATGGCTTTCTGGGTCGGCTATTGGATTTGGACTGCAGAGTAATAAACAGCTAAGGTTTAATTAATGGTAAATGAATACAAGACATAGGTTATGACTTTAACTAATTAGGGAATTGTTGAATTAAGTCTGCCTTGGAATGCAAGGCAGTCCAATCAATATCCAATAAAAGGACTATGTATGTAATTTACCTGCAAATGTGTTTCCAATACCATCAAAGTGAGTTTAAATAAGTAAGATATATGAAAGGCGACTAGGAGAGATTTCCACAAGTTAACACTTTATAGTTTCAAGAAAGATATCCTTATTATGGAGAGATGTTATCTTCTAGATTTCTGATAAGGGCACAAGGAAAAACAAATAACCATTCACATGTGCAACTTTATCAAGTCTGATAGTCACCTACAGCATAAAAAATTCTTCACTAACCTCTAGGGTTAACAAAAACAAGCTAGTGACTTTCTGGGCAAGAGAACATCAAACTTTGTTTACTTGCTACTCTTTGGTTCCTTCTTCTGTTGTTACAGTCTATATCCCCATGCACTATCAGAAGAAATATTCATTGGTATAATAGGAACTCACTAATGCACATAAAAACCTCAGCAGTGCTCTCACTCTTCAAACCGACTCTGCCAAGGTCATCTCATGCAGTTTTATTACTCTTGACTCTAATCATTCTTCTGAAATAAAAGTAAGAAAAAGAAAAGAGAAACCCACCTACTCCCTTGTGGGCATCCAAGCTGGTAAACTCTATCGTCCCATTATGGCCTTTTCTAGGATTTTCCTGATACTGTTTGTGGTTCCCATTGGGACAATATCTGTAGGAAAGTCCATAATCTGCAAGATAAACCTGGAAGACATGAACAGACAAATGAATAATGCTTTTGTCCTCTGAAAATATGGCCTTTATAATTAAGTCTTTAGAAGCTGATAACTTAGGAACAGTCTCGGATCTATATTTTATTAAACCAAGTGGTGCCTCAGGATAACATATATACAACTAGGGGGCTATAACAACTAACTTTCCAACTTAAATCCTTATTACATCATGGGCATATCTGATTTCTGGGCTAACTTGGATTTAATTTTTCTTATTTTGGTGCTGAATTCCCTTTTCTCCAGGTGGGCATCCAGATGTCATAAACCACAATATGTCTTTTTTACCTGTATTCATAAAGGCTTACGAGGCTCGGCCTTCCTTTGTAACCCCTCCCAGAAACAAAACAGTTTTAAGCACGGAAGAGACATAAAAGCAAACATTCTAAAAATATAAATCTAATTTTATAAGTCTCCTCTAATAGGAAGTATAAAAATAGGGAATAGACTATAGAGCTGATGTCTCAAAATAAACCAAAAAATCACCCTCATGTTGTCTGTATTTAAGAATGGAACATCAATGCAGGACTTCTGGTCTTTTAGACTGATCCATATCACTACTGTTATCTTTGTAAGTCAATCAGAATTGCAAGCAGGGTCTCCAAACAGAAATATAGACTGTTCAAAGTCAGACAATTCAAATGAATTTTTCTCATATTACTTTTGGAGAGAATATAAAGTGGGAAGGAGTAGTTTTACGGATATGTCATATGTAGAATGGAGAATTGCTGGACATTTTTTGCAACATAGATTCAGAAAATGTAGTTCCCACCCATCTGCTACCATTCCATTCCCCTGCTCCAAAACAAAGCAGTTTCAACTTTTAACACATGTAGTTTCATATATATATTTCTTTACAATGTAGGAAATATTTCCAGAAGTGGCTTCAAGATAATAGATAATTATAACCTGCATTTTAAAAGAAAATTCAGTATTTGGATATTAGTTTAAACTTTTGGTTTTAGGATAGCTTAAGTAGAGGATATTTTGAACTTCAAAATATAAAAGCACAAATTTTATTTGTTGGAGAATATCACTTGCTAGACTGAAAACACATATTTTCATTTGTCTCCCTCTCCCACATGTGCTGCTTCTCAGTATATCCTTAAAAGTAACAAATTTCTCCACCTTAAATAACCACACACTTCAGGAACAGTTGCTTCCCTTCACTATTTCTGATGCATTTATTTATCTCTTTATTTCAAGAACTAAATAGACTTCACCTGGAAGGGTATATATGATAATTCAGCAAACAGAATTATGTTTTAGTACATAAGAGCAGTTTACTATTTTTTAGAAAGTGCTATCAAAAAGCTTTTCATGTTGTCATAAGACCAAAATTTTAAGAAAGAATACTAGGCACCAGGGGTGTTCAGTACTTTCATTGACCCCAACCATCCTTCTGAATTCCTACAGGTAGGTAACATTATCACCATTTTGTTCCTGTGGAAATGGAGGCTTAATGTATCTGTATGAGTTGTGTAAGAAAAGGCAGCCAGGATTCTATAGCAGTTCTGACTTTAGAGTCTTCACTCTCAGTCACTGTCAAAAAAAAAAAAAAAAAATGCAGCAGGCAATTGAGTTAAACTCACAAGGGAAACTTTCTTCTCCAATGAAACAAAAGGCAGGAAAGTTTATAAGTGCTAGTGAGCCAGTGGGAGAGTACTAGAGAATGTTAGAGGGACATTGGTCAATGTGAATATGCCACATATGTTTGCTAACTGGCACTGGGTTACTGTATCCCACAGAGACTACCATCCTGCATAGGGACAACTCCCAGTTCCTTAACAAAAACATGCCTATGTTCTAAAATTTGTAAGACTGGGAGAAAATCTGTCTCAAAGGGACAGGAAAGGATTTACAATTTTGAGTTTTCTTAAGTAAATACTCTAAGAAAAGGGAGGTCAAGACTATGGTAGGGAAGAAACCTGTCAAAAGTTTAGTTAGGTTGATGGGCTCCTTATAACCATCTTGGTCTTTGCTTAGCCATAGGTCTTAGAGTTGTGCTAGGATGCTCAAAATTTGGCAGAGCAAGGTTTAAAGACAAGAAGCTAATAATATAGAAAGAAGGCATATATTAACTATATTTTAGTCAATGAATATTTCAGATGTAAAAGTGATTTAAAGCATGCACAGTCACAGCTTCAAGGAGCATGCATATACTCGAAGAAAGTGATCTTTAAAGCACGCTAGGTATTATCCAGCCAACCAGAAATGCTCTTGTTAGTCTTAATAAGAGTTACAGGTAGAACTCAAAGGATCATGAATGATCAAAATATAAAATTAAGATTTCTTAGCAAAAAGAACAAGTCTCCACTCCCTTCCCAACTCTCATACATCTTTTTTTTTATAATCTACTAATTCAGATTTTTGTCTCCTAATTTAGCATATAGTTCAAAATATTTATATTCATATAGCTTTACGAGAATTGACCTGGAAAATTCTAAAATTTTTAATGAAAAGTTTGCATATCACTAGCATACATCATCAACACTATTAGAAATATAGTCAGGGCTCTATTGAAGATATCTAGGGGTGAATGGAGACTTTATGTAATAGAAAGCAAAGTCAATAATCTGTCTCAAATAATCAAAATGTCAACAAATTAATTTGACTCAATTATGTCAAACTCAAAGTTTTACAGACAGTCCAGAATTTTGCCAGAACAATTCAAAGACAGGGAATAAGGGCTTGGAAAAATCGTCAAACAAGAAAAAGGAGGGAATAAAGGAGCTAACATTTATGAGATTCTATTATGTGACAATTACTGGGCAAAGTACTTTTCACAAATTAGTTCATTAAATCTACACAACTATTCTCAAACCAGGTAGCACTGGTTTGATTCTATGAGGAAGCTGACCATTCACTACTTAAATAACTTGCTCATGAAACGAAGATGGAAGCAGTACTCAAATCCAGATCAGTATGACTTCCAAAATCATCCTCTCTTCCCCTCTTAATAAAATATAGAAGTGTCTCTGTCAATTTCTGAAGTCATATCAACATCAAAAATAAGTTGAAGCAGAACCCAATCTACAGTAGGGGTCACAGGCTAGGACTTATTTTTGTACCCTTTAAAACTAAGAAAATGTACATTTTTATGTGATTGTAAAAGAAAGGAATGAAAGCTGAGAGAGGAAAAATACATGACTGTAAAAGGAAGGAAGAAAGGAAGGCAGGAGAGAAAAGAGAAGCAGGGAAGGGAAGGAGGAAGGAACTAATAGAGAACCACATGCGGCCCAAGGAGCTCAAAGCCTAAAATATTTACTATCTGGCTCTTCACAGAAGAGGTATGTCAACCTCTAGGGTGAAATTTGGTTTAGTTATTTTTTATACTATCCTTTTTTCTCTCTGTGTAAAATAAAAAACAGATAGCTTATACTTTTTCACTTTACATATAAATATGTATAATATTCCTAGTTTTAGGCAGGCCTGCCTTAGGAAACCCAAAGATTTACACCAGAATTGAGTATGGGGTGATTATTTGCATTGTAATAAGACTAGCCATAGGAATATTTAAATAGCTATCTCTCTAATGCATTTTAAGTGAGTTTCTTTTTATGCCCTTTTTCTGAATACAGTAACCCCTTCCTTCCTCCATAAGTACAAAGGACAGCCCTGCTTCAGAGTACTTTCTATTGTACTTTGCTGCCTCTCACATTTCCATATGACACTCCATATCAATTATGTCCCTTTCCAACTTCTTGAGGGGAGATGCACCACGTCAGTATCCACATTTACTAAGTGCAAGTTACCAGTGCTCACTGAAACCATTCCCTTGGAGGGTCTCATTGTTTTAGTGTACTTCTTATATCGTTCCCCTGAAAAACACCCAAATGGAACTAATGCTTCCATGGACTCTCAATTTTAATATCTTATAACTTAACAGATAGTGTGGCACCCATCAAGGTACACTCCCATTAAAAAAGGATTGGCCTTTCACCTATAAGGAATACAATAGGCCCACAGCCTCCAGCAGCAGGGCCACTGGATCTGCTGCACAGCCTGAGAACAAAAGCCATACCATTCTTAGGCAGCCTCACAGATGACTAGTCATGGGGAGGAAAGGGAACCCTCTTCTACTCAATTGGTATCTCCAATCATCATCATCATCATCATGTAAAAATCTTTTTATTTATTTTTATTATCATTACTTTATAATAAATTATAATGATAAATATTATTAGAAATAGTTATTTGTTGGCATTATTTTTTAAAAAAATTATTATTTAAAAAAATAATAATCTTTGCTATGGAGCCCAGAGATGGGTAGGCCGAGAATGTCAAATGTGCATTGCAGTCCAATGTTCTCCCTTTCACAAGGGTCAGATCCACAGCCTACCCTGAGAGCTTCCCTATCCAATTGTGTTTACTCTTTTTATCTTGCACAGGTATCATATTCCCTTCTCCCAACGAAGTCCTTGTATCCTAATTGTCTCAGCATCTGTCTCCCTGAGAACCTCATTTGACACAGCTGGTCAGTAAATAATATCCTTGATTAATAAATGAAATGAAGATGAAAAACACATAATCCTTCAAGTACTACCAATGAGAACACAATTTGCCATAAGCCAGGATGTACCCATATACGCCTTATTCTCAAGTTTTGCACTTGGTTAAGCTTTTATTTCCAGTTGCCTTTGCTGCCTGATGCTTGCCTGGACAATAAAGGCTTTATTTTTCCAGAAGAATGGGTGAACTAAGGATTAAAAAGCATCCTGTGACAATTCTCCTTGACATAATTTGTATCAGAAGGGCCTTTATCCTCAACTGGGCACTTCTCCAGCGCCACCCCAAGTACACTCTTACCTTCTACCACACTTTCAGAATTCACACTTCTACTTCCTGGACTCACCTGAATCCTATCCTGGCACTGAGATACTTTCAATCATGAGCAATGTCTTGGTTTTCACTTGTATCCCTGTGGTTTACTATTATAATAATGTAAAAAAGTATTTAGCTTTTATTTATGTCTCAGTTCCATATCTGGAAGCTGTAAGCTCCAAGGAGAGGAAAGATCAGGATAAGGTGCACACACCTTTGTATCTGTGACATCTCAAAGGCCTTCTGCATGGTAGGTTTAAATAAAATTTTATTGATTTGACTGATAATAATTGGACCAACTGAACTAATTTCTTTCCATAGATATCTGGGCACCAAGCATAATAAACTATTGGGAATTGTACATTTTAATAAGAAAAAAAAAAACGTACATTCATTGAACTCTTGCTAAGTGAGGGCATTAAGTGCCTTATACTAGACAAATCATTTAAACCTGATTAGTCTAATAAGTTATTTTAAGTTCTTCTAAGGATGAGAAAATAGGATAAGGTTTGGTGTTCTGTGCAAAACAAACTTATAGCAGCTAGAAAAGCTGGGCTTTGAACTTAAATCAGTCTGACCAGAAGACTGAGTTATTTTCTATCTGGCCCACATTGAGGAAAGGGAGAGAGCTTAGCACATCTGTAGGTAGAGAAGTAAGATATGCTCTGACAAAAGTGTAGCAGCCTATGAAAGTTTTCAGCAAGTTGAGATTATTTCCATTAATAAGACTCAGAAGAAGCAGCAACATTTAAATTGGGCCTTGAAATACATCTAAGATTTCCACAAATGGAGATAGGGAAGAAGAAACAACACAAGAAGGAAAACAAGGTGTGGGTTGGCGGGTACTGGTAGTCTAGAGGTTAGCGGAAACACAAGTCAGAAAAAAAAAAGATCCACGTTCATTTACAAAGAGCCTTGGAAATGGTGCTAAGAAGCTGGAACACAATTTTTGTAAGTAAATTCATGTCACTGAAAGGCTTTGCAAGAAAAAATATCAGCATTGGCAGCAGAACGGAGTGTCAAATTAGGAGACTATGACAGTAGTTCAGGCAAGAGGAGTCTGGACTAGTGGTACTGGTGAAGGGAGACAAAAAGGGCCACAAATTATAGGATGGTTTTTTGGGGTGGAGACTGTAAAGAGAGAGTGACTGGATAGGGAAATGAGGATTCAATGAACAGAGAAAAAAGGGATCAGAGGAGGAAAAGATGTTTTTAAAAGAAAATGATAACTTTTGTACTCAAAGCAAACTGGCCAGTTGGAGATGAACAGTCTAGACCAACTAGCTTCTGTTTCTGTCAGCTTATGTTGGAACTGAGTGACACAGTAGCAGCTGATGGAAAAGAGTATAAAGGATCTCTTTCTCATCAAGGTTTGATCTTCCTGCTCCTGGAGAATCAGGATTCCCCAGTAAGGAGTAGCTAGACTGGCTCAAATGGAAATATAACTTTCAATTGGGAAGATTCAGTGAAGGATAGTCAAGAATAGGAGCTCTGGAATCAGATTCCCTGGGTGTAAGTCCTGGCCTTACCTCTGATTCCTACTGTATTCCTAGCCAAGTTACTTTACTTCTTTGTACTTCTGTTTCATCATCTAAGAAATAACCTACCCCTCTCAAGTGGTATTGAAAGGACCAAGTGATTTAAACCTATCAAAGTCTTAGACTAGTATCCAGAACATAGCAAAACCCAGAAAATAACAGCTAACCAGACTATAAATCATGTTTCATAAAACTAAAGAATTCTTGTGGGGCAAAATAAAAAAAAAATGGGTTCTTATCAGCATGACAACCAATAAAAGATGGTATTTTCTAGCAATTGTATTGGAGGGCTGTGAGGGATAATCTGGTCCCTATTTCTCTCCTTGGTTCTAGTGGCCTATGGCACTCCTTGGCTTGTAAATGGTGTTCCCCGTCTCTTCACATTGTCTTTTTTTTACCCATGTCTGTCTCCATGTTCAAATTTCCCCTCTTCATGAGATCACAAACCATACTGAAGTGAGTCCTCCCTAATGACCTCACTTTAATTTGATCATCTGCAAAGACTCTATTGCCAAATAAGGTCACTCTCACAGGTAATGGAGATGAGGCCTTCAAAAGCTTTTGAGGAAACAATTCCATCTACAGCAATCACCATTCTGTTTGTAAATAACCAGAAAGGGTTCTCGCTACAAGAAAGCACTCATAATGGCCACATTCAACTGTGAAGGTCTCTTGACATTGATAGATCTCTTCCAAAAGAAATTTACGATATGCACAAATGACTTACTGTACCTGGCTATACTACTGCTGGAAGTAACTGTTACAACTGAATGCTGACTAAATAAAAAATTCATATATGCATTAATCTCTTCAATTTCTTATTGTTCCCTTATCATTCATATATTAAGTGTATTATGCATTCCATACTCTCTGCCAGTTGATGGTAACAAATCAGTCGATAGAACACAGCCCTAGTTTTCCCATTGACATGATCACAAATTTGATTTTCTGAAAGTCCAGTACACAGTACAGAGAGAATCACACTAACCTAGTTCTATACCAGTAGTTTCTTAAATCAGATCTGCAGCTAACTACCAGTTCTATATGGTGAGAAATGAAAGGGACAAAAGAGATCACGTAGGCTACTCAATTTACAGAAGGGGAAGATGGACCACTAAAAAGCCTACTGAATTATTTAAAGGAGAAAGAGATCTGCAGTACTGGAGTTTTATTAACTAGAATAAAAATTATCTGTATTCCCAACTTCTCATAAATTTAGAATACAGAAGAAAGTGAAAGAAATAAAACAGTACCTGATATTAAGAAATGGCTGTTAATTTTGTTGAGTGCTAATGACATGATGACATGATGAACTTCATTGTTTTGAAGATGTATACATACTTACATATTTAAGTAGTATGTCATAATATTTATAATTTACTATAAAATACTTCAGCCAAAAAAATCAATAAAACAAAAATTTTAAATGTTAATTTTTAAAGCAAGGTATCTATGGAGCCCACTAATTTGTAGTATGTTTAAAATTTTTCAAAATAAAGTTTAAAAAATATACTTTGCCTAGAGACAAAATTTTATATTTAACAGGTTCTCAGAGTTTTAGCACTGGAAAATAAGCATTGCAAAATATTAAATACAGACCCAAATTACAAATTATAGTTATTATGATATTGTCTTCAATATTTTCCATCCATTGATACACTCTCATAAGACTAATCACATAGCTATCATTCTCATAGTATTCTGAAATACAAATTTTTAAACAATGGTTGCAATTTGATTTTGAAACAGACATCTTAATATGTTTAAGAATAAACTTTCGAGCTAGGTGTGGTGGCAGCTATCTGTAATCCTAGCTACTTGGAAGGCTGAGACAAGAGAATCATAAGTTTCAGCAACTTAGCAACTTAGCAAGGCCAGTTTCAGCAACTTAGCAAGACCTGTCCCAAAATAAACATTTTTAAAAAGGGCTTGAAATGTGGCTTAGGGGGTTATGCACCCCTGAGTTTAATCTTGGTACAAAAAAAGAAAAAAAATAATAAATTGATAAGAGAAACATTGTTATATCATGTATTTGATTAAGTATTTCTTAAAAAATTAAGTAAATAAACTGGAGTTCAGAAAAATAATAACACACCACAGAAAGTTAAATGAAAATAAAATTTAGGATTGACTACTTTCATTTGACAAATCATACTGAAAGAATTCTAAAATAGCTCATAGAAGTGATTATAACATATTCAATTTTTATTCAAAGAAACATTTGGTGATAGGATTATTTTTTAAATATGCACTATTAATATAAAATTCATAAAATTTTAAAAGTTCATATAACTAAAGTCATAGAAACAATTTCAAGTTTCCTTTTTTAACTAAAAATATACAGTAGGATTTCACTAGGAAAAAATAATATGCATGTCACTATATGCTACAAGTGGCCAACATCACCATGTTATATTTAATCTATGACACAACCCTATCCACGTGATAGCAAACCACTTTAAAACAGCCTCACCAGCCGTAACATACAGTTAATGTTATGGCATTATCAAGCTAAGATATACAACACTACTTAAGGTATTATAAGAACTAAATTTTATATATGTTCAACAAAGAAAATGCCACTCCCAAAATTGTAACCATATTATGTACACATACCATGTAAAATTCTTAGAACACTTCAAACTCCATCTTACAAGCAACCATGATTGATAAATAGATTGTGTTAGAATTCCCTCTAGCCAACAGTGAACAAGCAACTTTAATAAGGCTTATGACCCTAAACTATGGATATTTGAGAGACTCTGAAAGTATTTTGTCACCAGATATATAGGTCAGATGCTACAATTCCTTCTCCAAAATCTATAATTTTTTTTCTAAATTTAAACTTTTTAACTTCCTTAGTTTTGCAACAATAGGCTGTGGAAACTTTATAAGAAACATTTCCTTCTGGAATGAGCATTCAGTACTTGGAGAATAAATTTTTAGAAAATCACAGAATTTTAGATCTAGAAGGAGTCTCTGAGATCACTTAGCTGAAGTCTCTTATTGTATAAGTGAAAGTTAAAGGCTGCAGATCTGATCGATGGCAGATCTGGGACTGGAACCTGGTCTCCTGAGTTATTCCAGCATGGCTCCCAGCAGTCAGGAGGGCCATCACAGGTCCTAAGTCATGTTTAACACTCCAGATGTTGACATGAAGAGCTGCTCTCTACCTGTGAGGGTCACCCTCTTTGACTTAGTATGCAGCTTTGTAATAGAAAGATACTGAATATGAACAGGCATGCAACTTTACAATCAAGGTACTTCTGGCAACAAGTCAGATAACAGATACTATATCTAAACTGGCTTCATGTCTTAGACAGTCAATGAAGTATCACTTGAAGAGTTACATAAAAGAAATATGTACACAGGCCCCATAAATATAAAAGGAAGAAAGAGAATTGTACCTATCTATAAGCCTTAAGGAGTTCATTTTTGTTCAAAATATAAAATAACACAAGGCAAGTGATACCTGAGAGCTTCTAGGCTTAAAATACATATTTGGAGCTAAAGGGAATCAGAAAAGGAGATCAGTATAGACCAGAATCAAGACTTCACCCAAAAGTAGGGATGTACGGTGGCACAAGAAAAAAAATGCTTTTGATTAACAGGGAGTGCACCACTGGACTAAAAGGTCTGGTTTTGGCTAAACTGCATCAACCTTCTTCACTGTGACCCCTGAGAGATCCAGGGTCTTACTGAAAACCACCACTTGGTATCACTTCTGGTAATGCCTACATAAGCAACAAAAAACATTTGTTTTCTAAACACTAGATCAGTACTTATAAGCCTAACTCTCCAGTTATAAATTAGACAATAGTATATTCTAAAATCAGGAAACTTTAAAACTTAGCTTAGGTTGTCCAAGAGTTTACCTTAGGTAGTCCAAGAGTTTACTATGATGTTTACCTATTTCTATAGGAAGATTCAGAAAGACATTAAAGGACATCACACAATAAATGTTTTAAAAATTAGTTAATACTTTTATAGTATCATTCCTTAAAAAATTAGTTAATGCTTTTATATTATCGTTCCTTAAAATGTTATCTCTTCTATGCTTCTTAATTTAAAGTTTTAATTTGATATTTAAACAAACCTATAAAAAGGACAAATAACATTTTATATAGTAAATAGGGTATTACCACTGAAGTATTTTGTTTAGTCTTTTGTCTAAAATAATTAATTCTTTAAGATCCTTGTTAAAATTGAGATGGCTTGAAGGATTGGAAATCCCTGACCAGGCATGGTGGCGCATGTCTGTAATCCCAGATACTTGTGACTCTGAGGCAGGAGGAAAAAATTCAAGGGGAGCCTTAGCAACTTAGAGAGAGACTATCTCAAAATAAAAATTGAAAAAAAAAAAACATAGGAAATTTCTAGATTTGTTTTAACATCTAAATCAAGATAATACAATGGCATGTTTTCAAGAAACACAAGAAAAAGTGAACTAAGTATTTTAAATCCATCCAAGTTTATCTTTCAAGTATCAATGCAATCTTTAAAAGTTTAAAAAAATGCAGTGCCAAGACCCGTGGCACACATCTGTAGCCCCAGTGAATCAGGAAGATTGCAAATTTGAGGCTGGCCTCAGCAACTTAATGTGGCCCTAGGCAACTTAACAAGACTCTGTCTCAAAATTAAAAATAAAGTAAACAAAACCAAAAGGGTTAGAAATGTGGCTCAGTGGTTAAGCACCCTGGGTTTGATCTATGGTAAAAACAAAACAAAACAAAACAAAACAAAAAACAACAAAGTGGACATGTACCAATGGGCACTTCTTGAACAATGTACCAGGAGATGAGCTACATGCAATCAGAAAATGACAGAATAACTTTGGTGAGAAGACAGAAGGGTAAGTACTTAAAATATTACATCTAATAATAAAACAAAACATAGGACAAATTAAAGGAATTATAAAAATGTATTTTTTTTAAAAAAGTAAAATTAGTACAGCTAAAACATGAGATGACAATGGTAAGACAAAGAAAAAAGTGAAATAAATTCAATGATAATGAATAAGCAGTACATGGAAGTAAATGAATACAACAGCTATAATTATAGAAGTAAAAGACTGAATAATAAAAGGGCCTCAGAGTCTCTTCAACAGATAGAAAGGTCAAGTTAGTAACAATGAAACCACAACTTTTCTAAATATCTCCTCCATCCTTCAAATATATTTAAAGGATATAAGATCAAATTAAATATATAAAATTAAAAAGGAGATAGAGTAAATATTGTAATGACTATCCCATAGCAAAGCAACTATATTTATAGGAAGAAGCTACAGGAGAATAAAGGAGACAGAATTGCACATAAGAGATTTTTGTACCTTCTTGTATAAAATATATCACCTGGATAAAATCTAAGTAAAGGTATTGATTACAAATAGAGTCACTAAGGCGGATAATTTAGGTATATATTAAACTTTATACTCTGAAAATAAGGACTATTTCTTAAGCAAACATGGAAGACTAACAAAAACTAATCATCTTCTAAGTAACAAGTAAACTACAAAGAGTAAAATCACTAAAATATCCAAATCATACTGTAATAAATTTAAGCAATTATAAAAAAACAATTTTAATAAAAATTTAAGAAACTTTTACTGAATCACTTTTTGGCAAAGGAAAAATATAAGCCTTCTAAAAACTATACAGGTAAAAATACTGTATATCAAAATCCATGAGAGACAAATCAGTAACCAGAGGAAAATTCATAGCCTTAAACACTATGGAAATAGCTTTTAAAAAAAAATGATTTAAAGATGGTGGAATAGTGCAAGACAGCATTTCTCTTAGCTTAGCTACCCAGAACTCAAACAGTGAGAATACCATGTCTCCCTGATACTTAGAGTGAAAAATCCCGAGACTGGAGGGGCAGTCTGCCCTAGGTGAACCATGGACTGCTTGACTCATTAGTCAGACAGACTAAAAAATAAGGAGGAACCTCTCTATCTTCTGTGATCCAAGAGCTATCTTGGGACTGCAGCACTGTGTAGCCTATAGAAACTGAAACCCACATCTGTAAGTTTTCCACTAGGTCTGCGTAGGCCTGTCTGAGCCTAGCAATCCAATGGAAAGTCAGACAACTGGGAGCATTTAACCCCGGGGAAACATAGGTTAGAAAGGCTGAAGAAAGCTGGGCTGTGGTTGCTTGCTTTGAGGTAGATTTCAACCCCACTTTTTTCCCCTTGTCCATCTTTCACAGCCTCATCTTCCCTCAGGGCCATCATTATATGACAAGGGTCTGTTGCAGGGTCCCTTAAACTTTGTTAAATGGCTGTCACAATAGGAAAAAAATGTAGTGATAAAGTATAGTGTACCCCTGTCTCACTTTAGCTTGCTGCAATTTGCCATTACCTTGTCCCATATCATAGGATCAAAAACATCAGCAGCACTTATCCATGGACTGGTATCAAACATAGCCAGAATTTCTGGGCTTCTCTCTTATACAAGGTTAAAACTCAAGTATAAGAGAGTGTGCAGCACTTGCGGCTGCGAGTCTTTGGGGGAACTTGGTAGGTTCCCCATTTCCCCTTCCTCACTGCTCTGTGAGGGGCCACCCTGTCTTAATAGGCTTACCTCAGGTCCCTGCTTGGGCACCAGCTGCATGGGCTATCTCTCATCCAGCCAGGAGGTCCACAGAACAGGGTAGAGTGTGGCTGTGGAGTCACTATTCAAGACCTCCGGAGACCAAGTAGAAAGTAGGTCTGATTTTATTGCGCAGTTACTATGTATACATACTCAGGCAATAGCTAAGCAGATTACAGGCAGCCACCAATGCAATTTCTGGCTAACTGTCCTTGGAGCAACCAATCAAGGAAGGGGCCATGGAGCAAGCTCAGGGACTGCAACAGGAGGCCTCACACCCAGGGCTGTGCCTAAGGAGTAAGAGGTTTGCTGCTCACACGCCTAGTACAGGGGAGTGGTTTGCCACTCAGACACCCTTAACGTATGCCACATATGCAGTACTCCATGCACTTGTCCCCAAACTGGCCTCTTCCCAGTTTAGCAAATCTTGAAGCACAAAGGAGCAGATGGGGTCCCTGATTCCCTCCTGAGTCCCACATCCACCAATCCCTGAATCCTGCCAAATCAAGCATCAGCCCAGCACCCAACAGGGACGTCCAGCTTACCAATCCCCCAAACCCTCCCTATTCCCCAAGCCAGCCCATCACCTGCAGCTATGTGGCCAATCTGCAGATCTCAACACCTGGTCTTGCTCTGCCTGATACAACAGTTTTCTGAGATGGGTGCAGAGTTTGATGACCAGCCCTTAGGACCACCTGGGAGAGAAGTACATGACTGGGGGTGGGAGGAGATTGAGTCTAGAGACTAAATCAGAGACCAGAATCATGGGGTCTGTAGGCAACATAAGAGGCTAAAATCAGGCTCCTATATCATATGAGTGGAACCCAAAAGAGATTCCTAGGGTGCAGTCTTCCAACTCAAAGCAGCAATTGTTACACTCTGCTTTGAAACCAAGTATTTTTTACACATCAATTTATTGGGGACTGGGATGTCTGAATAGTATATCATAGTTTTGTTGTATATTCTTTTGTTTTTACTTTTTAAATTTTTAAAATAAAGTTTTACTTTATATATATTTTTCCTCTCACTTATCTGTTTGCCTGGATTTTCTTTCCCTCTTTTTTCCTTCTAACAGCCAACCTCTATTAATTCCTCTTTCACTGTTACTATAATAATTTTTAACTTCTATCTTCTCTCCTCGTCTTCATAAACACCACATCCTACCTACACCACTTCTGTTCTCTCCTTCTCCCCCATTTAAAACTGTAAACCCTTTTGGCAAACCTACTGTTTATCTTATAGACATAATTGAACACATCAGTTCTGTGTAATACAATAAAACTGTAGATGTAGGAGCTATTTGGCTTAAGGCTGTCTATTATTTGCACTGGGTGCTCTTAATATTGGTCTCCTCCTTAAAGGCAAGGTACTGGAAACATTAAGGGATACTATAATAGTCTACATAGTAGAAACTGTACTGCCTCAGATCCATACTACTAGATGGAAAGACATACAAACAATATGAAAAAAAAACAAGGTAATTAAGCACTCCAAACAAACCAAGATGCTCCAATAATAGAATAAATTGACAACACAGTAGAAGAAATGTCAAGAGTTCAGAATGTACTCAGATAAACTGATCTTCAATGTGAAGGAGGATATCAGAGTAAAATCAGAGATGAATTTTAGGAGGTGAAAGATCACTTAAATAAAACGATAGATTCTGAAAAGAAATCAAACAGAAATCCATGAAATGAAGGAATCATTAAACTAAACTAAAAATTCAATGGAAAGTATCACCAACGTAGACCATTTGTAAGACAAAATCTCAGGCAATGAAGATAAAATATACAATCCTAAAAGTGAAGTTAACCACACAGAAGACATGATAACAAAGCATGAACAGAACTTCTAAGAATTATAACATGAAAAGACTAAATTTAAGATTTACTGGGACAGATGAAGGCACAGAGATACAAACCAAAGAATGCACATTCTGAACAATTAAATAATATCAGAAAATTTCCAAAACCTAAAGAATGAAATGGAAAATCAAATACAAGTGGCTTAAAGTATCCGAAATGTACAAAATTACACCAGAGCGGAGGGGTAGAGCCGCCAACCGCGCCTGCAAGGTAGGTGGACCTGCAACCCACCAGCAGAACAGGCACAGCGGCCTGCTGAGGGACAGAGCCACCCCCTCCCCCCGCGCCTGCAAGGTAGGCGGAACTGTGACCACCAGAACAGGCCCAGCGGCCCCCAGAGGGCAGAGCCGCCAACCGCGCCAGCAAGGTAGGCGGACCTGCGACCCACCGGCAGAACAGGCCCAGAAACCCACAGAGGGGCAAGAGAAGAGAGAGAACTCAAATTACTAGCATATAGGATGAAAAAGGCAATATCACAACAGACACTTCAGAAATACAGAAGATAATCAGAAATTATTTTGAATCCTTATACTCCAATAAAATAGAAGATAGTGAAGGCATAGATAAATTTCTTAAGTCATATGATCTGCCTATATTGAGTCAGGAGGATATAGACAACCTAAACAGACCAATATCAATTGAGGAAATAGAAGAAACCATCAAAAGACTACCAACTAAGAAAAGCCCAGGACCGGATGGGTATACAGCAGAGTTTTACAAAACCTTTAAAGAGGAACTAATACCAAAACTTTTCAAGCTACTTCAGGAAATAGAAAAAGAGGGAGAACTTTCAAATTCGTTCTACGAGGCCAACATCACCCTGATTCCTAAACCAGACAAAGACACTTCAAAGAAAGAAAACTACAGACCAATATCTCTAATGAACCTAGATGCAAAAATCCTCAATAAAATTCTGGCAAATCGGATACAAAAACATATCAAAAAAATTGTGCACCATGATCAAGTGAGGTTCATCCAAGAGATGCAAGGTTGGTTCAATATATGAAAACAATAAACATAATTCCTCACACTAATAGACTTAAAGAATCATATGATCATCTCAATAGATGCAGAAAAAGCACTTGACAAAATACAGCATCTCTTCATGTTCAAAATACTAGAAAAACTAGGGGTAGTGGGAACATACCTCAACACTGTAAAAGCTGTCTATGCTAAGCCCAAGGCCAACATCATTCTAAATAGAGAAAAACTGAAAGCATTCCCTCTAAAAACTGGAACAAGACAAGGGTGCTCTCTTTCACCACTTCTATTCAATATTGTCCTTGAAACTCTAGCCAGAGTAATCAGACAGATGAAAGAACTTAAAAGGATCCATATAGGAAAAGAAGAATTCAAACTATCCCTACCTGCTGATCATATGATTCTATATTTAGAAGATCCAAAAATTCTACCAGAAAAATTCTAGACCTAATAAATGAATTCAGTGAAGTAGCAGGATATAAAATCAACATCAATAAATCAAATGTGTTCCTATATATGAGTGATGAATCCCTGAAAAGAAATAAGGAAAACTACTCCACTCACAATAGCCTCAAAAAAATAAATATATGGGAATCAATCTAACATTACAGGTGAAGGACTTCTACAATGAAAACTACAGAACATTAAAGAAAGAAATTAAAGAAGACCTTAGAAGAAGAAAAGATCTCCCTTGTTCTTGGATGGGCAGAATTAATATTGTCAAAATGACCATACTACCAAAGTGTTATACAGATTTAATTCAATTCTTATTAAAATCCTAATGACATTCTTCATAGAAATAGAAAAAGCAATCATCAAATATATTTGGAAAATAAGAGACCCAGAATAGTCAAAGCAATCCTTAACAAGAAAAGTGAAGCAGGATGTATCACAATACCAGAACTTAAACTATACTACAGAAATATAGTAAAAAAAAAAACAGCATGGTATTGGCACCAAAATAGAAACATAGACCAATGGTACTGAACGGAAGACACAGAGACAAACCAACATAAATAAAATTATTGCATACTAGACAAAGACTCTAGCCAGAGTAATCAGACAGATGAAAGAACTTAAAAGGATCTATATAGGAAAAGAAGAATTCAAACTATCCCAAAAACATTCATTGGAGAAAAGAGAGCCTTTTCAACAAAAGGTGCTGGGAAAACTGAAAATCCACATGTAGCAAAATGAAATTAAACCCCCTATCTCTCACTCTGCATGAAACTCAATTCAAAATGAATCAAAGACACAGGCCCTAAAACAGAGACCCTGTGCCCAAAAGAAGACAAAGTAGACCCAAATCTTCACCATGTCCGCTTAGGAACTGACTTCCTCAACAAGACTTCTAAAATGCAAGAAATAAAATCAAGAATCAATAAATGGGATGGATTCAAATGAAAAAGCTTCTTCTCAGACCAGAAAACAATCAATAATGTGAAGAGAGAGCCTACAGAACGGGAGAAAATCATTATCACTTTATCACATGGCCCTCAGGCAGAGCATTAATCTCCAGGATATACAAAGAACTCAAAAAACTTAACACCAATAAAACAAATAACCCAATCAATAAATGGAGTAAGGAAATGAACACACTTCATAGAAGAAGAAATATAATCAATCAACAAATATGTGAGAAAATGTTCAACATCACTAGCAATTAGAGAAATGCAAATCAAAACTAAGATTTCACCTTACTTCAGTCAGAATGGCAGTTTATTATCAAGAATACAAGGAACAATAACTGTTGGCAAGGGTGTGGGGGAAAAGGTACACTCTCACATTGCTGGTGGGACTACAAATTAGTACAACCATTATGGAAAGTAATATGGAGATTCCTCAGAAAACTTGGAATGGAACCATTATTTGACTCACTTATCCCACTTCTTGGTTTATACCCGAAGGACTAAAAATCAGCATACTACAGTGTTGCAGCCACATCAATATTTATAGCAGCTCAACTCACAATAGCTAAACTATGGAACCAATCTAGGTATCCTTCAACAGATGAATGGATAAAGAAAATGTGGTATATATACACAATGGAACATTACTCACCTTAAGGAAAAATGAAATTATGACATTTACAGGTAAATAGATGGAACTGGAGAAAATTATACTAACTGAAATAAGCCAATCCCCAAAATACAAAGGCAGATGCTAATTCAAAATAAGAGTGTGGGGGCTAGGGAAGAATAAGAGGCACTCTGAATTAGGCAGAGTGGAGTGAAGGGAGGTTAGAGATAGGGGAGTAGGAAGGATAGTAGAAAGAATCTGACATTATTACCCTATGTGCATATATGATTACACGACTGCTGTGATTCTACATTATGTACAACAAGAATGAGAAATTATACTCCATTTATGTATGATATGTCAAAATGAATTCTACTGTCATGTGTAACTAATTAGAACAAATTTAAAAAGAAATCTCTCTCACACACACACATAAAAAAGTAATTATTATGAATGTTTCAGATTCAGAGGTATTAACCTTGTCCAAAATGGTTCTTTCAATGATGAAAATGCATACTTCCATAATCAAGAAATTATTTTAAAAANCTCTTTCTCTCGCCATGCACAAAAGTGAACTCAAAATGGATCAAGGAGCTTGATATCAAATCAGAGACACGGCGTCTGATAGAAGAAAAAGTTGGCTACGATCTACATACTGTGGGGTCGGGCTTCAAATTCCTTAATAGGACACCCATAGCACAAGAGTTAATAACTAGAATCAACAAATGGGACTTACTCAAACTAAAAAGTTTTTTCTCAGCAAAAGAAAAAATAAGAGAGGTAAATAGGGAGCCTACATCCTGGGAACAAATCTTTACTCCTCACACTTCAGATAGAGCCCTAATATCCAGAGTATACAAAGAACTCAAAAAAGTAAACAACAAGAAAACAAATAACCCAATCAACAAATGGGCCAAGGACCTGAACAGACACTTCTCAGAGGAGGACATACAATCAATCAATAAGTACAGAGAAATGCAAATCAAAACCACCCTAAGATACCATCTCACTCCAGTAAGATTGGCAGCCATTATGAAGTCAAACAACAACAAGTGCTGGCGAGGATGTGGGGAAAAAGGTACACTTGTACATTGCTGGTGGGACTGCAAATTGGTGCAGCCAATTTGGAAAGCAGTATGGAGATTTCTTGGAAAGCTGGGAATGGAGCCACCATTTGACCCAGCTATTCCCCTTCTCGGTCTATTCCCTAAAGACCTAAAAAGAGCATGCTACAGGGACACTACTACATCGATGTTCACAGCAGTACAATTCACAATAGCAAGACTGTGGAACCAACCTAGATGCCCTTCAATAGACGAATGGATAAAAAAAATGTGGCAGTTATAAACAATGGAGTATTACTCTGCATTAAAAAATGACAAAAATCATAGAATTTGCAGGGAAATGGATGGCATTAGAACAGATTATGCTAAGTGAAGCTAGCCAATCCCTAAAACCAAATGCCAAATGTTTTCTTTGATATAAGGAGAGTAACTAAGAACAGAGTTGGGAGGAAGAGCATGAGAAGAAGATTAACATTAAACAGGGGTGAGAGGTGGGAGGGAAAAGGAAAGAGAAGGGAAATCGCATGGAAATGGAAGGAGACCCTCATGGTTATACAAAATTACATAGAAGAGGAAGTGAGGGGAAAGAGGAAAAAAAAACAAGGGGGAGAAATGAATTACAGTAGATGGGGGTAGAGAGAGAAGATGGGAGGGGAGGGGATGGGGGATAGTAGAGGATAGGAAAGGCAGCAGAATACAACAGACACTAGTATAGCAATATGTAAAACAGTGGATGTGTAACCGATGTGATGCTGCAATCTGTATACGGGGTAAAAATGGGAGTTCATAACCCACTTGAATCAAAGTGTGAAATATGATTTGTCAAGAACTATGTAATGTTTTGAACAACCAACAATAAAAATTAAAGAAAAAAAATTACACCAGACCACAGCAAGGCACATTTTAATGAGAATAACTAACATACAAAACATGGATATAATTATAAAGACCATGAGAGAAAAATGAGATTATATATGGGGCAAACCAATTTGGATCTCTGCTCATTTCTCAACCCAGACCCTTAAAGCTATAAGGTCCTGCAACAATGTTTATCAGGCTCTGAAACAAAATGGATGCCAGCCAAGAATTTTATACCCAGAAAAACTAAGCTTCATATTTGAAGATGAAATAAAAACCTTCCATGATGAACAAAAATTAAAAGAATTCACAGCTAGAAAGCCTGCACACTACATTCTCAACAAACTATCCCATCAGAATGAAATGAAAAAAAAAAAAAGTGAAAATCAGCAAAGGGGGAGGAACTACATTAAAGGAATAGTCAATTAAAGGAGCAACTAAGTAAAATTAAAAACCAAAAATAAACCAAAATGACCAGAAATGCAAATCATATCTCAATAATAACCTTGAATGTTAATGGCCTAAATTTATCAACCAAAACACATAGACTTACAGATTGGATTTAAAAACAGGACCCAACATTATGCTGTCTCCAAGAGACTCACTGCATAGAAAAAGACATCTACACACTGAAGGTGAAAGGATGGGAAAAAATGTTATCACTCATATGGATCATGTAAACAAGTAGGCGTTTCCATCCTCTTATCAGATAAAGTGGACTTCAAGCCAAGTTACTCAAAAGGAACAAAGAAGGACATTTCATACTGCTTAAGAAAACTATACATCAATGAGACATAATAACCATAAATATTTATGTCCCAAACCATGGAATACATCTATGTACATCAAACAAACTCTTCTCAATTTCAAAAATCAAAGAAATCACAACACAATAAAACTAGTGACTTTAACACACCTCTCTCACCACTAGATAAATTCTACAATCAAAAACTAAATAAAGAAGCTACAGAACTAAAAAATACAATAATTTAGACTGAACATATATATGTGTGTGTGTATAGACTATTACATCCATCAATGACTGAATACACTGTTTCCATAGCAGCACACAGATCCTTCTCTAAAACAGACCACATCTTATGCCACAAAGCAACTCTTAGCAAATACAATGCAATAGTTATGAGACCATGCATTCTATCAGATCATAATGGAATGGAATTAGAAATTAATGATAAAATAAAAAAATATAAGCTACTATAATACCTAGAGGCTAAATAATACACTATTGAATGGCCAATGGAAAGCAGAAGAAATCAGGGATGAAATAAAGCACTTAGAAGTAAATGAGAAAATTCATACAACATATCAAAATCTCTGAGACACTATGAAGGTAGTGCTAAGAGGAAAGTTCATTGCATTGAGCTCATTCATTACAAGAATAGAAAGTCAACAAACAAATGACTTAACATTACATTTCAAAGCCCTAGAAAAAGAAGATCAATGCCAAAAGCAGAAGAAGACAGGAAATAATTAAAATCAGAGCTGAAATCAGTGAAATTAAAACAAAAGAAATAATAAAAAAATTGATAGAACAAAAAGCTGGTTCTTTGAAAAAAATAAATGAAATTAATAAACCCTTAGTCACACTAAGAAAAAGAGAGAAAACTCAATTACTAAAATCCATGGTGAAAAAAGGAAGCATAACAACAGACACTACTGAAATACAGAAGATAATTCAAAACTATTTTGAAACTTTATACTCCAATAAAATAGAAAATCTTGAAGACATTGACAAATTTCTAGAGACATCTGACCCACCTAACTGAATCAGGAGGAAATACACAATTTAAACAGATCAATTTCATGCAATGAAACTGAAGATGCCATCAAAAGCTTGCCAACCAAGAAAACCCAAGGACCAGACCAATTCTCAGCCAAGTTCTACAAGACCTTCAAAGATGAATTAACACCAATACTCCTCAAATTATTCCATGAAATAGAAAAGGTAGTAACCCTTCCAAACTCATACTATGGAGCTATTATCACCCTGATACCAAAACCAGACAAAGACACATCAAGGAAACAAAACTTCAAACCAATATCCCTAAAGAACATAAAGGTAAAAATTTTCAAGAAAATTCTGGCAAACTGCATATAGAAATATATTAAAAAGACAGTGCACCATGATCAAGTGAGGTTCATCCAAGAGATGCAAGGTTGGTTCAATATATGAAAACAATAAACATAATTCCTCACACTAATAGACTTAAAGAATCATATGATCATCTCAATAGATGCAGAAAAAGCACTTGACAAAATACAGCATCTCTTCATGTTCAAAATACTAGAAAAACTAGGGGTAGTGGGAACATACCTCAACACTGTAAAAGCTGTCTATGCTAAGCCCAAGGCCAACATCATTCTAAATAGAGAAAAACTGAAAGCATTCCCTCTAAAAACTGGAACAAGACAAGGGTGCTCTCTTTCACCACTTCTATTCAATATTGTCCTTGAAACTCTAGCCAGAGTAATCAGACAGATGAAAGAACTTAAAAGGATCCATATAGGAAAAGAAGAATTCAAACTATCCCTACCTGCTGATCATATGATTCTATATTTAGAAGATCCAAAAATTCTACCAGAAAAATTCTAGACCTAATAAATGAATTCAGTGAAGTAGCAGGATATAAAATCAACATCAATAAATCAAATGTGTTCCTATATATGAGTGATGAATCCCTGAAAAGAAATAAGGAAAACTACTCCACTCACAATAGCCTCAAAAAAATAAATATATGGGAATCAATCTAACATTACAGGTGAAGGACTTCTACAATGAAAACTACAGAACATTAAAGAAAGAAATTAAAGAAGACCTTAGAAGAAGAAAAGATCTCCCTTGTTCTTGGATGGGCAGAATTAATATTGTCAAAATGACCATACTACCAAAGTGTTATACAGATTTAATTCAATTCTTATTAAAATCCTAATGACATTCTTCATAGAAATAGAAAAAGCAATCATCAAATATATTTGGAAAATAAGAGACCCAGAATAGTCAAAGCAATCCTTAACAAGAAAAGTGAAGCAGGATGTATCACAATACCAGAACTTAAACTATACTACAGAAATATAGTAAAAAAAAAAACAGCATGGTATTGGCACCAAAATAGAAACATAGACCAATGGTACTGAACGGAAGACACAGAGACAAACCAACATAAATAAAATTATTGCATACTAGACAAAGACTCTAGCCAGAGTAATCAGACAGATGAAAGAACTTAAAAGGATCTATATAGGAAAAGAAGAATTCAAACTATCCCAAAAACATTCATTGGAGAAAAGAGAGCCTTTTCAACAAAAGGTGCTGGGAAAACTGAAAATCCACATGTAGCAAAATGAAATTAAACCCCCTATCTCTCACTCTGCATGAAACTCAATTCAAAATGAATCAAAGACACAGGCCCTAAAACAGAGACCCTGTGCCCAAAAGAAGACAAAGTAGACCCAAATCTTCACCATGTCCGCTTAGGAACTGACTTCCTCAACAAGACTTCTAAAATGCAAGAAATAAAATCAAGAATCAATAAATGGGATGGATTCAAATGAAAAAGCTTCTTCTCAGACCAGAAAACAATCAATAATGTGAAGAGAGAGCCTACAGAACGGGAGAAAATCATTATCACTTTATCACATGGCCCTCAGGCAGAGCATTAATCTCCAGGATATACAAAGAACTCAAAAAACTTAACACCAATAAAACAAATAACCCAATCAATAAATGGAGTAAGGAAATGAACACACTTCATAGAAGAAGAAATATAATCAATCAACAAATATGTGAGAAAATGTTCAACATCACTAGCAATTAGAGAAATGCAAATCAAAACTAAGATTTCACCTTACTTCAGTCAGAATGGCAGTTTATTATCAAGAATACAAGGAACAATAACTGTTGGCAAGGGTGTGGGGGAAAAGGTACACTCTCACATTGCTGGTGGGACTACAAATTAGTACAACCATTATGGAAAGTAATATGGAGATTCCTCAGAAAACTTGGAATGGAACCATTATTTGACTCACTTATCCCACTTCTTGGTTTATACCCGAAGGACTAAAAATCAGCATACTACAGTGTTGCAGCCACATCAATATTTATAGCAGCTCAACTCACAATAGCTAAACTATGGAACCAATCTAGGTATCCTTCAACAGATGAATGGATAAAGAAAATGTGGTATATATACACAATGGAACATTACTCACCTTAAGGAAAAATGAAATTATGACATTTACAGGTAAATAGATGGAACTGGAGAAAATTATACTAACTGAAATAAGCCAATCCCCAAAATACAAAGGCAGATGCTAATTCAAAATAAGAGTGTGGGGGCTAGGGAAGAATAAGAGGCACTCTGAATTAGGCAGAGTGGAGTGAAGGGAGGTTAGAGATAGGGGAGTAGGAAGGATAGTAGAAAGAATCTGACATTATTACCCTATGTGCATATATGATTACACGACTGCTGTGATTCTACATTATGTACAACAAGAATGAGAAATTATACTCCATTTATGTATGATATGTCAAAATGAATTCTACTGTCATGTGTAACTAATTAGAACAAATTTAAAAAGAAATCTCTCTCACACACACACATAAAAAAGTAATTATTATGAATGTTTCAGATTCAGAGGTATTAACCTTGTCCAAAATGGTTCTTTCAATGATGAAAATGCATACTTCCATAATCAAGAAATTATTTTAAAAAATTAAAATAAAGAAAAAAATAAATCAGATCCCCTTTTGAAGATGATAAAAAAGAAATAAAAGGGTAAAATTAAGAGCATATGAAAACATAATAAAGGCAAAATCAGAAATAAATGTGATAGAAAAGGAGATATATTTTGTTAATTAATCAAAATATATTTGTTGAAAATTTAACAAAATGACTATTAGCCATTTTTAAGATGACAGCAGAAAGGGATTAAAAAAAAAAAGAAATAATCATTGAAACAGAAGAAATTTTAGTTATGCTGAATGTGGTGATGTGCACACCTACAATCCCAGTGGCATGGGAGGCTGAGGCAGGAGGATCACAAGTTCCTTGTCTCAAAATAGGAAACAAAAAGGGCTGGTAATGTGGTTCAGTGCAAAAGTGCTACTGTGTTCAATCCCTGGTACCTAAAGTAAAAGAAATGTTAGTCATTAGAAACTATGCTGCAGACCACCAAACAAATAAATTTGGAAAATTTAGATAAAATAGATAATTACTAAACCTATCAACTAGATAAAGAGTTTAAACAACCAATTTTCACAGGAAAAATAAAGAATCCCAAAGAACTACCTCACAGAAAAGCAACATAATCAGATGGTTTCACATTCAAAGACCAAGATGGTCCAATGTGACAAAGAGTTCTAGAACATAGAAAATGAAGCAAAATCTCCAAATCTTCTTTATAAAAAAAGTTCAATGTGATACAAAATCTGAAATAATAAAAAACTGAAAATTATAGTCCAATATCACTTATGAATAGAAGGTTAAACATAAAGTATTAGCAAACATACTTCAGGTGCCATATTAAGTAAATACTATGGTACTACAACTTGAGATTTATTCCTATAACATGAGTTCAATATTAGAAGTGAGTTAAATATTAATATACTGCACCATATTAATATATCTGACAGGAAGAAATTGTTGTTTCTATAGATGCTACACAAGCCTTTTAAAAAACTCAATATCCATTCCATAAAACTAAACTATAATAAAGAATATAGAAAATGATGGTTATATCCTTAACTTTATGAACACACAAACACATACTCTTATATAACATACTCAGATATATATTCACACAAAAGTAGACAAACCTTAATCCTAAAGCCAGCATCACACTTAATAGGATAACACTCCGGGCATTTGCACTAATATAAGGAAGAGACAACAAGATCATTCACTTCACTAGTATTTAGTAGAGTACTATAGATTATTACATAGCAATTAGATAAGAAAAGTCAATTAGAAATATAAGAATTAGAAAGGAAAATTATCTCTATTTGCATATGATGATAGTTTCCTAACAAAACTAGTAAATAATTACTAAATTACTACTAACAAAAGAATGCAGTAAACTGACAGAATATTAAATTAATGTGCAGAAATCAAAGCTTCATATACACAAACAAAAATCAGAAAACACTACAATATAGTAAAGCACAATGGCAATACCCACAAAAATATAATAGTTAGAAATAATTGTAACAAAAATTGGGAATGCTAAAGAATTATAGAAATTATATATGGGAAAATTCCAAAGCAGCATAGTCAAAACAATTTTGAAGAAAACAAAAAAATGAAGTTGGAAAATTCATACTACTTAATTTCTTTTTTGGGGGGGTGGGTGCTGAGGATTGAACTCAGGGGCACTCAACCACTGAGCCACGTCCCCAGCCCTATTTTGTATTTCATTTAGATACAGGGTCTCACTGAGTTGCTGCTTAGTGCTTCACTATTGGGGAGGCTGTCTTTGAACCATTCCCCTGCCTCAGCCTCCCGAGCCGCTGGGATTGCAGGTGTGCACCATCATGCTTGGCCCTTTCTCCTTGCATACATATGTCCAGTTGTTCCACTATCATATGTTGAAGTGAGTATCTTTTCCCCAGTGAATTGCTGTGGGATTTTGATTGAAAATAACTTGACCATATACATATGGGTCTATTTCTGAATTTTCTCTGTTCCAGTGCCATATAGCTGGAGTTGCACTCCCTTGATTAGTGTAGCTGCATAGTCTTGAAATATACATGCAAGTAGAAAAAAGAACAAACCGTAACTCTTACTTTATACCAGACATAAAAGTTAAATTGAAATGCATCTGGAGCCTAATGCAAAAATTCTAGAAAAGTTCTTCAAGAAAATGTATGAGAAAATATTTATGATGATGGCTTAGGACATAATAAGCACAAATCACAAAAGAAATCATAAACCAGACTTCATCAAAAAAAATCTGCTTTTTGAGGGACATTGATAATGAAAAGATAGATGCATAAAATATCTGCAAAACAAATATCTGATAAACTATAAAATATAAATATCTACAACTAAGAAGAGAAACCAATTTAAAATGGACGTAGTCACCAAAGAATATATGAATGGCAAATAAGCACATGAAATTTGCTCAATATCATTTGTCACTAGAGATGACTGATGAGAATTTAAACTACTATTTATGACTAATACCCACTATAATGGCTAAAATTTAGAAAATTAATGAAAGCAAAAAGTGGAGCAAATGGAATTATCGCACACTGCTTGATGGGAATTATAAAATAGCACAATGGCTCCAGAAAATACTGTAGCAGTTTCTAAGTTAAACAAACATTACAGGGCCCAGAAATTCCAGTTATTTACCCAAAAGAAATTTACACGAGTCTGCACAAAAACCTATACATGGATACTGAGTGTATAGTCATTTCATCCAAAACACATCATTTCATCCAAAACACATGATTTCATCAAAAACACAACCCACATGTCCACAGATAAAGAAATTGTAATTTCCAATCAAATACTAGCCAGCAATTAAAAGGAATGAACTCTAAGGATAAATTTCCAAAACATTATGTTAAGTGAAAGAAGACAAACATAAGAGAGTATATACTCTACAATTCCATTTATGTAACCTTCCTGGAAATATAAAAATACAAGTGTAGAAATCATTGCTGGGGGTGGGGCCAAGAGAAGGGGACTGACAGCAAAAGGAAATGAAAGAACTTTTGGGAATGAAAAAAAAAATGTTCTGTTAACTTGATGGTGGTGGTGGTGGTTACATGGTATGTATGCGTTAAAACATATCAAACTGTACATTTTAAAGAGTGAATTTTACTGTTTGTGAATTATAACATGATAAACCTAACCTTTAAAAAGTATGCTGACTTTTTATTTTTATTTTTATTTATTTTTTTTTTTTTACTATCTACCTAATGAAAATTATGTAGCTTTTCCAAAAAAAAAAAAAAATGCTCAGTTAAAACTTCTCAAAGTGGAAATGAATATCAATTTATCTGTTAGGTGTATCTTCCAGTTCATATGCTTTTTTCCCTCCCTTGAACGTATGTGCATACAGATATACAGTGGCTTCATTATGTTAGATATACTTTAATTTTTTCAAGGGCTTCTAACCCTTCAGTGCTTTTTTTTTTTTTTAATTTTTTATTGTTGGTTGTTCAAAACATTACAAATTTCTTGACATATCATATTCCACACTTTGATTCAAGTGGGTTATGAACTCCCACCTTCACCCCATACACAGATTGCAGAATCACATCAGTTACACATCCATTGATTTACATACTGCCATACTAGTGTCGGTTGTGCTCAGCTGCCTTTCCCATCCTCCACCCTCCCCCCTCCCCACCTCTCCCCTCCCCTCCCCTCCTCTCTCTCTACCCCCTCCACTGTATAACCCTGAGGGTCTCCTTCCATTACCATGCAATTTCCCTTCTCTCTCCCTTTCCCTCCCACCTCTCATCCCTGTTAAATGTTAATCTTCTTCTCCTGCTCTTCGTCCCTACTCTGATCTTAGTTACTCTCCTTATATCAAAGAAGACATTTGGCATTTGTTTTTTAGGGATTGGCTAGCTTCACTTAGCATAATCTGCTCTAATGCCATCCATTTCCCTGTAAATTCTATGATTTTGTCATTTTTTAATGCAGAGTAATACTCCATTGTGTATAAATGCCACATTTTTTTTATCCATTCGTCTATTGAAGGGCATCTAGGTTGGTTCCACAGTCTTGCTATTGTGAACTGTGCTGCTATGAACATCGATGTAGCAGTGTCCCTGTAGCATGCTCTTTTTAGGTCTTTAGGGAATAGACCAAGAAGGGGAATAGCTGGGTCAAATGGTGGCTCCATTCCCAGCTTTCCAAGAAATCTCCATACTGCTTTCCAAATTGGCTGCACCAATCTGCAGTCCCACCAGCAATGTACAAGTGTACCCTTTTCCCCACATCCTCGCCAGCACTTGTTGTTGTTTGACTTCATAATGGCTGCCAATCTTACTGGAGTGAGATGGTATCTTAGGGTGGTTTTGATTTGCATTTCTCTGACAGCTAGAGATGGTGAGCATTTTTTCATGTACTTGTTGATTGACTGTATGTCCTCCTCTGAGAAGTGTCTGTTCAGGTCCTTGGCCCATTTGTTGATTGGGTTGTTTGTTCTCTTATTGTCTAATTTTTTGAGTTCTTTGTATACTCTGGATATTAGGGCTCTATCTGAAGTGTGAGGAGTAAAGATTTGTTCCCAGGGTGTAGGCTCCCTATTTACCTCTCTTATTGTTTCTTTTGCTGAGAAAAAACTTTTTAGTTTGAGTAAGTCCCATTTGTTGATTCTAGTTATTAACTTTTGTGCTATGGGTGTCCTATTGAGGAATTTGGAGCCCGACCCCACCGAATGTAGATCGTTATGCTGACTTTTTAAAGGCTTCTAATATAGATTGCCAAACTGTCCTTCCATTAACTTAATTTATTCATCTATTACCATTAAATTTACATTCTCCCCCAGCATTCTACAAGAGCCTGCACCCTCCCAAGCCTCAATGTTATCAGAATATTATTATTTCAGACTTCTCCCTTGTATAAAACCTTTAAAAATGTTGCCTTACTGCTCAGGTCTCCTATCTTTTACTTATAGTAAAGATGACTTTTTTTCACTGTGTTCTATCTGTTCATTCCTTTTGATCATTGCTTTATGAAACTATTTGGTGTCCTTCTTATTAACTTGTTTGGGGGATGGTACTGGGGATTGAACTCTAGGACACTTGATCACTGAGCCACATCTCCAGGTCAATTCTGCACTTTATTTATAGACAGGGTCTCACTGAGTTGCTTAGTGCCTCTCTTTTGCTGAGGCTAGCTTTGAACTCTTGATCCTCCAGCCTCAGCCTCCCAAGTTGCTGGAATTACAGGCATGTGCCATGGCATCCACCCCTGAACGTTTTTAGTGTGTGCTAGATATTCTCAATATTTGTCATATGTATATTTCCAAGTTTCTTATTTACTTTTTCCCCCATGCAAAGGTCAATTAAATATGGATTTTTTTCCTCTAAATTTTTACAGACATAATAATTAACTCTTTAAACCTGAGCTGATACAATGGATATTAGTTACATGTAACCATTTAAATCATTTAAAATTAAGTTAAATTCAAATTTTAGTTTAGTCAAATAGGCCACATTTGTAAAATAAACTTTAGAGAAGTTCTTGATTCAATTTATGTAAATTTTGAGCAATTAAAGTAAAACTGAGTGTAAAGTACAGTGAGTTCCCACATACCTCTAGATTGTAGACAGAGCTGTCCCACCATCAATATCCCTCACCAGAATGGTGTGTTTGTTGCAATGGATATACCTACACTAACATATCTTTATCACCTCAAGTCCACAGTTTACACAGGTTCACTCTTGGCTTACACTCTATGGGCCTTCATAAAGAAATACTGACATGCATCTACCACTGTGGTCTACAGTAGAGTATCACTGAGCTAAAAACTAACTGTTTTTTTGCCTGTTTATCCTTCCTTCACTTCAACCACTGATCCTTTACTGTCTTCATAGTTATACCTTTTTTCAGAACATCAAATAATTTAAGTATTCAGTATACAGCCATTTCAGACTTACTGTTTTTTACGTATTAATGTGCACTTAAATTTTCAAACCTTGATAGTGTCTTTTTAGCACTAAATAATGTTCCATTGTCTGGGTGTATCCAGTCCTCTGAATACTTGGATGCTTCCAAGTATCAACCAGTATGAATAAAACTATTATAAGCATCTGTGTGCAGGTTTTTTGTGTGGACAAATGTTTTCAATTCCTTTAAGTAAATATAGAGAAGCATAATTACTAGATGGTATGGCTGGAGTTTTCATTTCCTAACAAACAGTAAAAATGCAGAGGCTACACCATTTTGCATTATCATCGGAAATAAAAGAGAGTATCTTTTGCTCCACACACTTGCCAGCAGATGGAAATTGTACTAGCCACATTTCAAGAACTTAACAGCCACAGTTCTTAATGGTGACCATATTGGAGAAACACAGCACAGTTCCATTATAAATGAAAGTTTTAACAGAAAACCTTCTCTATTTAAAACTTTTCCTTTTTCTTTCTTTTTTTTTTTTTGTAGGTGGGGGAGTACCAGGGATTGAACTCGGGGGCACTCAACCACTGAGCCACATCCCCAGCCCTATTTTGTATTTTATTTAGAGACAGGGTCTCACTGAGTTGCTTAGCGCCTCGACATTGCTGAGGCTGGCTTTGAACCGGTGATCCTCCTGTCTCAGCCTCTCGAGCTTCTGGGATTACAGGCATGTGCCATCACACCCGGCCTCTATTTAAAACTTAATTGATTATACAATAAGAGAAGAAAACCTTTTACTGGTGGTTTCCCCAACAGTACTATGGATTGAACTCAGAGCCTTGTGCATACTACATAAGTACTCTACCATTGAGCTACATTTCCAGCCCTTTTGAAGATAGGGTCTCATTAAATTGCTAAGGTTGGCCTTAAACTTGAGATTTTCCTATTAGAGCCTCTTGAGTAGCTGGGATTACAGGTATATGCCATTGCACCCAGCTCTCACTGGAATTTGATAGTCCTTTGTTTATATTTATTTAGAAATTCAGATTTCTGCTTAGCCACTTCTTAACTATGTGCCCATTAATAAATGATTTTAACCCCTCTGACTCTCAGTTTCCTTATCCTAATTACTCATTAGTTTGGTGCAAGGATTAAATTAGATAAGCAAGGTAAGATAAATTAAAACATTCATCATTTTAGGCCTTCATTTGTAAACTCTAGTGGGTTGAGTTTGTTTTTATAGTCTCAATACAGTATACTTACTAAAAGCAAAGGCTTAATACTTTATTTACCTGATGTGGATTTTTATAACCCAAAAGTAGATTGGCTGCTTTTATATCACCATGAACATATTCATTTTCATGTATATATTCCAGTACATCCAGCTGTGAAAGAAACAGATAACATAAGGTCATACAGTTATTTAGAACTCCTGATCAACTTGGACATTTTAAATACAGATTAACATTTTATATTAATGATGACAAAGTGATATACTTCAAAATTATTGGTTAATTATCCTAAAATATCATAATTTCTGATTGCTCATTAGGTAAAAAAATTCAACAACATGATCCTCAAGTAGCAAATGTTTTAACTGAACCTCTGATGAAAAAACAAAACAAAACAAAACAGAATTCAGCAATGGTTTTGCTCTAGTGAGCCCAATGGCTAAATGGCACTGTACTAATAGGAAAAACAGCATAAAATCAGAGATCTACAGTGAAATAATGATGAAGACCACTCAGTAATTTCTCACCCAAGCAGTAATTATATAAGTAAACCTTGGGGAAGTCAAAACAAAATATCATGCCCATAAGTATTCATCCTCTATGTAGTAATAGAAAATTCCGAGCTTCATCTTTAAAGCCCTTTGCCCTTCCATGTTACAGAACCTAATGCTCGATAAACATTTACTGGTTTAGCAGGAAATTCGTGAGTTCTATCTGTTACATCCAATTTTGGCATGAGTAATTTCATTCTATGTAAAATGGAAAAAATAGATTGGTGTACTGGTGCGCACCTGTAATCCCATCTATTTAGGAGGCTGAAGCAGGATGATCACAAGTTTGAGACCAGTCTGGGCAACTTGGTAAAACCCTGTCTCAAAATAATACATAAGGGCTTGGGTACAGCTCATTGGTAGAGTACTCCTGTTTAATCTTCAGTATAAACAAACAAATAAATGAATGAAAAAAATAGAATGAGACTTGAACAAGCCAAATACAAACAAGATAAAACAAATATATGGTATAAACAAGGGTATGCATGTGTGCTACAAAGATTTCATTGCTCCTTATTTAGCAAAAAAAAAAATATATATATATATATATGTGTGTGTGTGTGTGTGTGTGTGTGTGTGTGTGTGTGTATAATTCATCACCACAACTAATTATTGCCACCATCCCCAACTCATACTAAAAACTTTAACGCACCCTCCCATATCATCATATTTAGGATGCAAAATAATATATTTGGCCATAGTTTTTATTGTTATAAATACAACTAACAAATGAGAGGTTATTCTTAAAGTAATGTAAACTTGTACTGATATGTAAAACAAAACTACAAGGAGAAAAAGACTATAGCACCAATACCTAATTGTGTTTGCAGGACCAAACAGCACACATTCTGTCATTTACAGAGCCCATTGTTATCAATTTTACCAAAATAGCCTCTACTCTCAATAATTGACATTTCTAGGGCAATAATCCTTCATTTTCTGATAATTCCACAAAGGGCAAAGATTTGTATTTGTAACAAGTCATTCTTTCTTACCATTCTGATACCCAGGTGCAGGACAGTTGACTTTTTAAAAGTACCGTTCTGGTCTGAGATCTTCTGTAAATCTATTCCTAGTCTTTCCATTACCATAAATCTGTAACTATAAGAAAGAGACATCAGAAAGAGATCTCCAGGAGATTATAATGCTTGAAGCTGTCTATTAATAAATGTGAAACAAGGAAAAATACCTCCAACCAAAAATGATGCAATCTGCACCTTAGAGAATAAATGCACATTAACAATCCTGTTAGTCTTTTGCAAAAAGATACTTCTCAGTACTTTCTTTGCTGTTAGTTTTGTAGTCAAAGAGAATGCTGTACTGAATCATTCATATTCCTTTAGATAATGAAAAGGGAATGGTCTTTTTAAATTAGATAGTCCTAAGTTTAATTCATTTTAATTCCATCAACTTCTTGCCATATAGCCCTGAACAAATTATGGGTGCATACATAAAATGTTATCTATATTTGTTTGTTGACCTTATAAAAATCATATTTGCTTCCCCATATATTCATAAACATGTCTTTTTTTAAAGTGCAGTTGTATGTTTTCTTTTCTGTTCAGCATATTCCACCCCTTATCTTCCTTTTGTGTACATACCCACATTAGCCCCATTCTGCACCTATCTATGCATACATACACATACACGAAGAACATTTTGGATTTCTGTTTTATAAAAATGTGATCTTATCACATGAACTTTCTCTACACTAATTATTTAAATAGTATCTCATATACATCCTTCCAAGTCAACTGGTATAGCTCTGACTTCTTCAACAGGATGCATATTGCACAATATGAATGTATCATGCTTCACAAAGCCATTCAGTCCCCTATTGGCAGTCTTTCACTTAGTTTCATGATCATTTGTTTCTCATTTTTTAAAAAATATTTTTTAGTTGTTGATGGACCTTATTTACTTATTAATTTATATGTGGTGCTGAGAATTGAACCCAGTGCCTCACACATGATAGGCAGCTCTCTACCACTGAGCCACAACCTCAATCCCTCATTTTGTTTTTATTTATAATGTTTAAAGATAATCTGAACAAAGTGCTGACATCTGTTCCTATTTTCTCATCTGTGAAACAAAAATAATATCACCTATTTAAAAAGGCTACTCAAAGGACAAAATGAGATATATGAAATTCTGGGCATGAAATGAATATATAACAAATGACATTGCTTTACTTTTTTTCTATTAATGAATTATTTATATATGATGACTTTCATATTGGGTGTCTTTAAAGATATTTCTAGAAATTCTTTGTTGTACTCTCTTAAAGAGATGGAGACTGAATCTCCTCTCATATCATTTGAACCTAGGTGACTTGTTTTAAGCAAAGGCAATACAGCTGCTGTAACAGGCTATCATTTCTAGGGTTAGATTATAGAAAGACCATAATTTCAGTGTAGATGCACTCTCTTGCATATGGTCTCTTTCCCTTTTAATCACTTGCTCTAGGGGAAACCAACTGCCATTTCTTTTTAACACCCACATAGCTTATGCAGAAATCTACAAAATCAGGAAGCAAGGCCTGCAAACAATCACATGACTAAAGTTAAGAGCAGGTCTTCTTGGATCTGCCAAAGGCATTTGAGTGACCTTGGAAGCAGACACTTCCTCAATCCATGCTTGATATAACTGCAGCCTGGTGGAGAGCTGACTATATTATATTCTCAATCGAGTCCCTGAGAGTTCCTTCAGATAAGTCACTTGCAGATTCCTGACCCACAGAAACAAATATATTGTAAGTTTATTACTATAAGAAACTATGTTTTGCTACACAGCAACAGGTAACTAGTAAATACCATAAAGAATAGTTATTTAATAACCCAATTAATAAATGGACAAAGGAACTGAATAGGCACTTCACAGAAGAAACAAAACTGATCAACAAATATATGAAAAAATATTCCACATCTCTAGCAATTAGAGAAACGCAAATTAAAACCACACTGAGATTTCATCTCACTCTAGTCAGAATGGCAATTATCCAGAATACAAGTAACAATAAAGATTGGTGAGGATGTGGGGAGAAAAGGTACATTCACACATTGCTGGTGGGACTGTGAATTCTTACAACCACTATGGAAAGCAGTAGGGAGATTCCTCTGAAAACCTGGAATGGAACCACCATTTGATCCAGTTATCCCACTCCTCAGTTTGTACCTGAAGGACTTAAAAATCAACATACTACAGTGACCCAGCCACATAAATGTTTATAGCAGCTCAATTCACAATAGCTTAAACTATGGAACCAACCTAGGTGCCCTTCAACAGGTGAATGGATAAATAAAGTGTGTTTCTATATATATATACAATGGAGTATTACTCAGTCGTAAAAAAAGAATGGCGTTATGACTTTTACCAGTAAATGGATGGATCTAGAGACAAGTGAAATAAGCCAATCCCCCAAATCCAAAGGTCAAATGTTCTCTTTGATATGTGGATGCTAACACACAACAAGGTAGGAAGGAGAAGAACAGTAGTACATTAGACAAAGGGAATGAAGGGAAGGGAGAGGTGACAGAAATAGGAAAGACAGTAGAATCAATCTGACTTAACTTTCCTATATACATATATGAATGTACAACAGTGAATCTCCATATCATATACAATCACAAGACTAGGATCCTAATTAGAATAAGTAGTACTCTGGTCTTGTATAAAAGATTATAATAATATTTTAACTTCCTTTTACCTTCTCCCCTGGAATTCAGTCAGACCAGTTCCATAAAACAAAGGAATTCCTAAATAATCAAGCTGTTTGAGTTCTATCCACTTTTTGACTGCAAAGACAAATTTAACAAGAAAAATTATTCACATTATATTTTCAATCTTTGTGTACATGCTAAGACTCACAGAGCTAACAAAAATAGTATTTTTATTTTAAAATAAAAATTTTAAAATAAATATACCTGTCTAATGAGTTCAAAATGTTATCAGTGTAATACAAAAAATATAGACATTAAATCAATAGTAAGAACTTATAGTCTTCAAAATACATTGGTATTATACTCACAAACATTTCTATTTATGAAAAAATCATTTTCTTATGTACTAAATTTCTAAACATTACACCTGTTAACTTCCAAAGGCTCAGTACTGACATGGCTTTTTTTTTTTTCCTCCTTATTGCTTGTATTTTAAAATCTAAAACCATGATATTCCAAGCAATAAGAATTGGACAGAAAAATCATCTTATTCTGAAACTATAATATAGAAAATTTTCTATTAAACTTAGTTTACAAAAAAAATCAAATTGATTTAAAGAATCAGGTGGCTTAATCATGTTTTCACTTTTCTACCATATGTGTTTCATGTTTAAGACAGCTCTACCGATAAACAATCAAGTTTAATGGATTTTATTTGTCACTCTGACAGAGTTTAAGCAGTTAGTAAGGACTACAATCTTAATGTTTAACAGGCTTTTTAAGGAAAACAAAGTTAATTATTTAGGCCAGACATATCATTCCTTTATTTAAGCATAAGGTAAAGAACTTTAGCCATACTAGTGATTATCCCTATCAAATTCCTTAATGTTTTACTTAGCCTAACTATGATATATATTGTTTTAAAAATGCTTTATCCTTCTTCTCTACTCATTCTCATTTTACATTGAAATTCTTTAACTGGCATATGATATACAACTCCAATTAATTTCCCAACATTGAAGTTTCAAATATTTTCTTAACATTTAATCATTTCCAGACACCTATTCTAATCCATTTTACAACCAATCCTTTTGTATATATGTCTACTGCCTATTTTAATGTCTTTTCTGTATATCCTTCCTATCCAAATTGTTCTTCATAAAAAAATAATTTCATTTTACTATCTTTTATACTTAGAGAACTCTTGGTAGCTTTGATCAACAACTCAACATTTTATGTTAAGTAGTAGAAACAATTTAGACTTAAAATATATAACCCATTATGTATGCCATATCAAGATTTGTATACCATCTGTCTTGCTTTTATATGTTATAACAGTTAACTGTATCACTTTACAATAAAATTTCTTACAGAAAAGAATTTTCCAGAAGGCCAGAAAAAGACCAAAATATTAACACTCACTTTAGCAAGTACATATATGGAAGTAGCTTGCTTGGCTAATTTTACTTACTACAGTCTTTTTTTGCAGCTCTCTGATAAAATTTAAGTTCTGAAAATAACGGGCCATTTTCTTGATATTCCTATGAAAGAAAAGAAACATTAATTTTACTAGGAAAAATTATTCTAGAGATAGAATTGATATTTCAATTGTGAAAATGTAAGTACACATATGTAATACATTATAGTACCTGAATCATTTTTTCTAAAACTCAGGCACCAGATTTCCACTAAAAATCTCAGAAAACACTAAATAAACTTGAAGAATCTCATTTTTAAACAACATATTGTACTTCTATCCCAATATAGTCTTACACATGAAAGTAGCCTTATGGAAAGCACTTACTAAAAACACTGAGAGCTGCATACATAAATATAACATACACACTGAGTAACTACACGTACATCAGAGCGGACAGCTGGAAACTACCCTGCTGGTTCACTCATACATGACACCTTTACCAAATGTCTACTGGGCTATATTCATTGTAGTAGGCATGGGGCACACATACAGAAATGAAACTTTATGCCTGCCTTTAAGGACCTTATGTCCAGAGGAGGGGAAAAAAGAGGGAGGACAGATTGCTGGAGAATACCATCCATCAGAATGATGGATGATGGATGGTCTTCCATAACAATGGTTCTTCAATAGTAGCATGTTAATAATGTGAAAATATAACATTAGGTTATTGATATGTAAATTGTAAGAAAAATTAAGATGAGAAACTTTTACAAAAATAAAGCAAAGAGGAAAAATGTCAAATATTGTGTAAAACACAAATTTAAGAGCAATACTTACCACTTTTATAACATGTTTTGCATCTCTGTCTGGTTTGTTTGTGGGGAAAGCTGCAGAAAAAATAAATAAATGAATGAATGATTGTTGTTGCCAGTGACAGAATATCTAACATAGCCCATAGACTGTGCTATGTACTTACATATACTAGTTTATTGTATCCTCCCAACAACCTCCTATGGTAGTGCTAGGTATCACCTTTGCCTTACACAGGGTGCTACGAAGGTTTGAGAAGTTGAACAACTTTCTCACTAAGGAGGAGCAGATTGGAGACTGAAATTTAAATCTGTCTTGACACCAGAACCCACACTTCTTAATATTCACAATACTAAAGCATGGGGAAAAAAGATGACATTAGTCACATAGATCTAAAATATAAGGGGAAATGTTTTCTAGATGTATAGCATTAAACTCAATAGATGATATGTAGTGAAATCCATTGATTGGTTCAATTTCACTAAATGAGAAACGATGATAATTCAGAAATGAATTGATTCATTTTAAATAGATATTTGAAAAAATTTCAACCTGACAAAATCCTAGAATAGATCAGGTTAAAATGAGAATAAAGTCTTTTAAAATCAGCTTCTGACTCAGCAACCAAAGCATTCCCACATTTAAGAATATGTATCATCTAATATAAGTTTATTTCTATTTCAATTTGTCTTCATTTTATTCTTTTCCACTTGTAATTTCAGAAAGTATTTTCTATTTTTGAAAAATCTAGTGTTCAAATAGATCAATCCTTTCCTCTATATTATCTACATGATTAAAAGATCATTATGCTTTCAAATCTCTATAATTTTATATGTATATTTATTTGTATTGTAGAAGTCATTTTGTCTTCCATTCTTTTATCCACCCTTCATCCATTTATCCCTTCACATATCAATGAGCTAATATTTACTGCGAAGCCAAAATATGCTAGGCACCACGTCAAGTGTTAGTTATGATAATGTTCTAAAAAAAGAGAAAGAAAAAAAGGTGACCTAGTATTGAAACTCAGTACTTAGATAACATTCTGTAGCTATAGTTTCAGTGTGTTTATTAAAATTCTGTGTTCCCTACTAATATTTTTCTTTCTTTTCCTTCTAAATCTATCAACAATTTTGTCAACTAGTAATGCTCATGTTAAACAAAAAAATAAGAATTTTTATAAAATATAAATTGTACATTATAGTCCAGTGAACTCATGCTCAGTTTTCTTACCCATCCTCCAAAGGTTTTGATGTTATCAATACTGTAATAGATGATATTAAATATAAACTGTAAGCCTAAGCTTCTTTATAGTAAAAAGAAACTAAACTTATTTATATCAGTTAAGATTCCCTTCTCATCTTCATTCATGTAATGGTATTTCATTTTCACCTGTTCAGTAGTTCTAAGGGAACAGCTGAAAGAGGGGATTATACAGATGTAAAAAGAAAACTGAAGAAAGCAAATGGAGGGGAGAAGGCCTGATGCTTTATGGAAAAGGGCTGAGAAAACCTTTTTGTCCCACTCCATGATGAATTTTTCTACTGGTGTGGTGCCCAAGCCTAGAAGAAATGGCCCTTTCCCAGCTCTTGTCCACTTAGAACAGTATCCACTCCAGACAAATGCCTCTGCTTCTTGAGGAGGGTGGTAGAAACCTCCAGCCTTTTTTCTAAAAGCAAGTGACCACAGCAGCAAATAAATCTTGATGTCCAACAGAAAAGTATGAAAGGAAAATGGGGATTTCAGCTAGATAAATAACTTATCATGTCACCACTGGAAAAGAAGATATCAGACCAGTCCAAGGTCATACTTCTGGCTGATTTCAATCAGTACATTCCCATCACTTTATAAACTAAATCTTCTTTTCATATTATTTCACATGAACATGACTATGTGTTAACACATATCTGAAACATCCCCAAACCCGTTATTTGATGGCTGCACACAGTCTTAATAAACTTCCAGGGTATACTGGAAGCCTCAATCTAAGATAAATTGACTAAAATGTTTACAGAGATGTATATTTCATATGAACAAACAGGTTGTTCCAGTTACCAGGGAATGCTCTTTACATGAGAATAATCAGTCAGTTAATTAAGGGAGTATTTATTTTCTACTATAAGCCAAGCCCCATTCAAGCTAGTAAAATTAAATAATGACAAAAACAATCATGACATCTACTTTTGCAGTCTAGGGGAGAAATCAGACATTAGTCAGCTACTTGCATACCAATGAAAAACGGCAACTTCAGATAAAGCAGACTGGAAACATTGACAAAAACAATGTACAATGTAGGAAGAAAGGTATCAAAGTCCCATAATATCCTTTTATTATCCAGAAAAGCAGAGATACTGATTAGATTCATGGTTAATGCCAGCAAGTACACTGAATTTTGAAGGGTAACCATTAAAATAACAGAAATAAAGGTCAAAACTTCAAAACCGGTAGAGAAAAAAGTATACCTAGACAACTTAGTAAACAAAAAATTAAGGGTTAAAAATTGAAATAGAGAGAAATTTATCAAAAACACATAATGATAATACCTGGGTAAGTCTATCTTTAGTCACACATTTTTGCACACTTTAACACCTCTGATGCATGAATACCTCTGATAACTGATGAGACTATATAGTTGGTGTTGACCACACAGCAGTTATAACATAGCTGTCATTGCTTGAACACTGACAAAGTCAATCCTAGATGTCTGTTTGTCTTCACTTCAATTGAGTCATGTACGAAGCTGAAAATTATAGCTGAAAGTATTATTTGTTTTAGCATCCATTAATGACTTTTGCTTGCCACAGTTATTATTGTGGTGTGTACCCAAAGTGATTTCTATTTTTATCATTACTCCTACATTCATTAATTGAATTTCAACTGCAGGGTAGAACTGTTTTATCTGTCCTATTCATTTGGTCAGTTATTTACATCATTGAGGTTAATGGATATTTATTTTTCTATGGGTTAAAGTACATTACTATCACTATGTATTTCATGTATTTTATGTGTGTATTTTTCTTGCCCAACATGGAATCAGCCATTTCTCCAAGTAGCTCTCCTTGTCTACGGCCATACCACCCTGAACGCGCCCGATCTCCTCTGATCTCGGAAGCTAAGCAGGGTCGGGCCTGGTTAGTACTTGGATGGGAGACCAAGTAGCTCTCCTTCATTTTATTGGAAATGGTATTTAGAAACCACATTTCTAGCACTAGATGTGCTCATTTCTACTGGGAGATTATTTCTTTAGGCCTTTTTAGCTTTTTGGTTTTGATTTTAATTAATTTCTGTTCATATCTTCCATTTTTAAGTTAATAAGATTTGCTACTGAACTTATTTTTCAGTTTTCTTAAAATGATGTTTAATGCTTTAAATTTCTAAATTGCATTCATTAATTTATTTACAAATATTTAATGGATGCCTAACTAGACATCCGTACCTAGGTGCTTGGGATACATCTTAATAAAGCATAATATGTCTGTCTTTGTGAAGTTTAAATGCTAGCTAAGGAAGACAAGTAATAAGCATTTTAACTACCTTAATTAGTTTAGATATATTTTTACTATTACTTATTCCCATATATTGTCTAATTTCTATTGTGATTTCTCTTTTTTTTTTTTTTTTT